>NC_083112.1:21406481-21709666 GCF_949774975.1 Lagenorhynchus albirostris | reverse complement strand
CCAGCCACATCACTCCACTTTCCACAGTTTGGTTATATAAGCCAATCATTCTCCCTCCGGCCTGAACTAGTTCCAGTGGCTTTCTGTAACTTGGAACCTAAGATGTTCCTTGAGACAATACAGTCCTTGTCCGGCTCACACATTCCCTCAGCACAGGTTTATTAAGTATTTACTTCATGCAGGGCACTGGCCTTGGAGCATGCGCTCTAGCGGGGGGCCATCGCAAGTGTGGTAAATGCAGTGAGAAAGAAACACGCAGACCAAAGCATCTCCCCCACTGTCAGAGAAGCAGGAGAGACTTCTGGAGGAAATGACATCTAAGTTAAGACCTGAAGTTAGAGAGGAATTAGTATCAGAAGAGAGGTATACAAGATGCTAAGGGGAATCAGAAGATATTCCCATCAGGAGTCTCCCAGCAGGAGAGGTAACAGGAGTCTCCCAGCAGGAGAGGTAAGGGATGCTCTGTGAAGGACTGGACATTTGAATTAAGCCTTAAAGGATGGATAAGATGCAGATATTTAGAGAAAGGACACAGGAGCATTTCAGTAGAGGAAAAATTGAGCAAAGGCCAGATACAGGGCAAAGTGAGAAATTAACTGAAACCTGGGGTGCACAGAGGGAAGCGGTAGAATCAGGTTGTAAAGGTAAGTTGGGAGCACATGGCAGGCCAAAGCCCTGAAGGTGCAGGGGAGCGGCACGCTCAGCTCCACGCTGTGACAGGCAGTAGGATGTGAGATAGAAAAGATGGGTGAGATGGGGGTCAGAGAAACCAGTTTGGTATCTACTGCAATAGTCCAGGGAACAGATGATCTGCCCAGCACAGTGGCAGGGGAAATAGATAAGAACATACCTCGCATCACTGAAGAGGTAGAAATGATCAGATTTAACACTGTGATTAGAAGTAGAGAAAAAGGAACTAGACATGATAATGATGACAATGATGATAATGGTGGTGATGGCAACAAATTGTCACTGGCCCCAAACTGGGCCAAGCACTTTATACGCATTATCTTATCTAATCTTCACAACCTTATAAGGTAGGTCCAATTATTACCCCTATTTTATAGTCTAGGAAACTGAGGAACAGAGAGATGATGTAATTTGCACAGAGATTCTGAATAACGCGTTTTTAAAAAAAGGAATCCAGGCAGAAGAGACTTAAGAAGGAGGACAAGGTCATTGCTGCATAGAATGAGGGTAAGCTGCCTGTCTGCGTGAAGCTGAGCCCCAGACTTCGGTTTGAATGCATCCCTGCCAGACAGCAGTAGTCTTACCTACATTTTCTTCATGAGCACCCAACAAGGTACAAAATCCCAAGGTTTCTTAAGTCAGGATAGATTCTCTTGACTGCTACCCCATCCACCATGCCTGTCACTCTGTGACAAAAGGAAATTAAATTCATCTGGTCAGCTTCGTTTTTCACAAAGCTATGTGGGATGATTACCCAGTACGCTGTGGTCTTCTACGTGTTTGCAGATTGATTTTTTGATTATTTGTTCCAGTGATTTTCCAAGTATTAAGTGTTTTTCCAAGTTGTTCAGCTCTATAACGTGGGTCAGTTAAAAAATTCATATTTGCCTTCCCTTTCCTGTATTAATATGAAGTGTTAATGTTGCAATTATTTAGGAAATTTTTTGCATGCAACATGTATCTCTCAGGGAGCATACATACAAGTCTATGTGACTCTATATACCCGTGTGGGTGGGCATAAAGCAATATCTATGCAGACTCCCCCAAAGTTTATGACCATATATAAAAATAAAAGCATACTGAGAACCTGTGACTAGTTCAAATATCCCAAATAAAGATCATCACTTTCTAGAAATGTCTGTATGCGGAATTTAAAAAAATTTTTTTTTAACTCAAAACTTCAAACAGGAAAATTGTTACGATTGTGAACACTGACCAAAATCAAGATATGACAGAATTTTAAAAATTCATCTTCTCAGCACCCGGTGGTGCAGGAGGGAGTGGTTTCGGCCAGGACACCATGAAAGATTCAATTTGGGGTGACAATCTAAAACACAATCTAATAATCTAGAACACAATCTAAAATCCAGTCCTAGGGAATCAGAGGCATAAAATCCGGGACCCAATGCTTCCTGGGTAAAATGAGGAGCTCCATTAAATGACTGCAGAGGGCATTTGCAGCTCAAATAGTTCTGTGAATCTAAAGACTGATTAGGAAGATGATTAATGAAAATTACTGCGAAATGTTCTGCAAAAATACAAGGCTGTAAAATGCCAAATATAACTCAAGCAACCATCTCTCCACAAACTTAAGCTCTTTTCATTTAGTTAAGTACATGTCTATAGAAGTATCTACCATGCTCTGCATCTCTTAATTATCCTATGCATCCAAAGGCAGCTTTTGTCAAATCCGTGAGGCCACGAATCTATTTTATGGAAATGAACGATTCATAGGATGAGTAGATTTAACAGCCTTCATGTGAATGGAACTCACCTGCCATACGAAAGCAAGTTTTAAGACAAACAAAAACCAAAACCACAGCCCCTCAGTGGCAGCTCTCTCCATCAGCCAACTTTCCCCCCTTACTCATTTTAGGCCCAGGAGCCCTGAGGACTGCATTGTTCCTTGTTGTTTTCCTAGACCCTAAATAAACTCTAAATAGTCCCTTTATTAAACTCTGTTAAGAATGTCATCAGTTTCCTACTGGGCCCCTGGCTGATACAGACATAATAATAATATCTGATAACAAAATAAGGATTAAATTGAAAAAGGCGTGTAAAACATTTATCCTAGTTCATAGTACATGCTCAATAAATATTACTTCTTATTATTATGTTTTTTATTTTCCTATCAATTCTGTCCTACTCGATTCAATAAATGCAGATCACCTGCTGATGATCAATTTCTCCTCCAAGCTCTTCATTTAGGAATTTTGAATAAGCATATATTTAGCCTAGTATTTTTCTCATGAAGGATGGCATTTTTGTGTCCCTTAAAATCGCAAAGGACTTTAAAAAGAGAGCAAATTTCAAACGAAGTCATGTGGATGCCAAGTCTTTTTCACAGCCGTTTCTCAGGGTTAAAGGCAGTCTGGTAACAAATTGGGGAAGCTTCAAAGCGTTCAACACCAGTGGGAAAGAAGTGTGGCTTCTAAATGCCTGGAGACTTTTCCTAATGGCAAATGGTTGGAGAGGTAAGCAAGCTAAACGATTACAGCAGAGGATGCACTTATTTGGGTAACAGTTGGAAACTGTCTCGTCACACATCAGTACTAAGATTTCTAACTCTAGAGAGCTTATTGAGCCTATCATGAATTCTTGAAGTTTTTTCAACAGAATGTGTCAAATAAATATGTTAGGGAATGAGAAGAAAGTGCTGTTTTTGCCATTGCCTCACTCCTCAATATTTGTAATAACCTAATTTTCTTTTCTCCTCCCTCACCGCCTCTCCCCTTCCTCCCGCAATAACTGGTTTAGTGAGCTCTTTGAATCACAAACACAATCTATTGTACCCTGAACTACTCTGCCCTTAATAGTATGTCTTTTCTGGAAATCTTGCTGTCCTTCTCAAAGGAATGGCTTTAGGCAACTTAAAAGCCCTGTAATGTCCTACACTATGGCTTTTATTTTTCTTTCACAGAAGAGCACTTTTTGGTCATTAGTTCCATATTCACAGTACAAGGAGAAATTACGCAGAAAAACCAGCTGAAACATATATCTTAGCACGGGACCGGCTGGCTCCCTGCTCCTCAGATTTAAAGACTTATTTCAAAAGCTAACTTGGCACTGTTCCGAGTTATTTCCTTTCCTCCTGCTTCTGCCAGCGGACCGGGTTTGCGTCGGCTGTGTGCCGACGCCCGCTCGAGGGCAGACCTTGCTTCCCTCCAGCTTCATTCTCTCCTGGCTGCTCTGAAATGGGGTTACAGCGTTTTCTAAAAGCACTAATCTAGTCCCCCCACCCCCTAGTTAAGGGGGGTTTGAATTGCTTTTCTTTTGTCCTAAAAGGTCAGAAGTTCCCACACCGGGAGTCGAACCCGGGCCGCCTGGGTGAAAACCAGGAATCCTAACCGCTAGACCATGTGGGAAACGACGATAACCAACGCAAATCTAGACAAATTATGTCTTTAGACTCAGCGTCCTCCCGCCCCGCCTCTTCCGTCAACCTTTGTCAGACTTGCTTCTGCGCATGCGGAGATGCCTTCCGGCCCGCCCTCTATTCTTCCGCGCTATGAGGAGGGCGCTCGAATCTCTTTTTCTTCCACGTTCGCGTCTTTTATGACCTCATCCAGTCTCCTGATTTTTAGACACCACGTATACACCGGTGTAGATTCTAGATTGATGAGTCATTATTCATAATTTCTCACAAGAAATGGGCAGACCACCAAAGGACTGACACTCCTTTGGAAGGACGTAAAAGCGGCTCCACAGAGGCCGGAGTGGGCTGGGCGCCGGCTCCCTGGCGGCCACTGACCAGCCGCGGGGCAGCCGCTCGCAGCGCAGCAGACCCGCCTCGGTGCAGCTGGGCAGACCCGCACGCCTGAGGAAACGCACGGGCCGCGTCCCCTGGGCCGCCAAGCCCAGGTGTCCCCAGCGCCCGGGGTGTGTCCCTCTCCCCTCCGCACTGTGCGGGGCCGTACGCAGGCAGAAACTTGCCCTTTCCGCTCAGGAGGCAGGGCTGCCTGGAAGCCTGGAACAGTCCAGGTTCTGTTGACTGAACGGTAAAAGGCAGGATTCGTGTCACTGAAAGTAGGCGGTGGTGGTCTGTGAACGTACTTTAAAAAACCGGAGAAAGTCCCTCATTGCCAGCAGGCGTGACTGAGGGAAGGTCCCCGCGGTTTCCCAGCCCGGTCTCGGCTGGAAGCAGCATCTCTCCGGGCACAGTTTCTGCCTTACAACCGGCCCCGTGGATGAGGAAGCACAAAGGGCCAGTTATAAGGGCAGCCGGGGTGGGAGAGCTGCGGTCCCGGTGGCCTCGTGGCGACTTAAACTACACAGAAGTTGTTTTCGCGATCGCCGAACACGTGGGAGCCCGCTTAAAAGCTGGTTCTGGTTCCCGTTTACTCCCTCCTCTCTCCCCACCGGCCAAAGGGTCTTAGAAGGTTCCCGCTCTTCCCCTAACCGAGGCTCTCTAAGGCTTCCATTGTGACATTCATCAGCAAGAGTGGAAACAGAAACGGTTCTTACGTATGAACACGGATGAAGCTCCCGAAGAGGGAGTCGACATCATCTAGCACCATTGGAACTTCATGAAGTCGCTGAAGGAAAACCACAACCGACCGACTGAAAACCTGCTGTGTGTTAGACACGTGCCAGTATGTTTGCACAGTTAATCTTAATAGTATACCTGTGAGGTAGGTCTTATGCGCGTCTTTGGGGGCGGGGGGTCCTTCCTGTACGATCTTTGCATCCTCGAACAGTTTCACTTGTTTGTTTTTCAGTCAGTGAGACAGCTGCTGCCTTCCTTCGGGGGGCATCTGTTTTGGAACGGTAAAGAAAACTCTCCAAAACAAACCTCATCAACTACAGACTGTCCTACATCTGTGCTTCTCAATCTGAGGGCGGAGATTTCACGTATACCTTTCAGTTTTGTATGTCCACGTGATAATTCTCTTTTAAAAGTACCTTCCCAGTTTTAAAGATAAAAGTTCCCCATGTAACCCATACATTGGACAGGCACCATCCTTAGGATATAACCAGAATGCAGCTTTCCTTGGTCTCTTACTATCCCCGAACTGAAATTGGTTCCGTTTTTCCCCTGCCACTGGATGAGAACTTGAGCGGTAACACAGAGCTCCATGGTCACTTTAAATAACAAAGCACAGTCCAGGACAATATACCGTTCAGCAACTCAATCTTCATTCTGGATAGATAGTTCTCCCCCACCACCCATCTTGGGCATGACTTCAGGCTAGGAACGGTGGGGAGCTGGGTCAGGCTCCTAGCAGCTCACCAGATCGAATTTTAGCTTCTCTTTCTAACCCTGCATTCCGTGGCATCACATGGGTAGCCTGAGATGGCCGTGCTGGAGAGTATTTACACCACGGAAATAGGCAGATACTCCAAGGCAGGGCTTTTTACCTTAGAGAGCTGGTGTGCTGCTTAAAGAATAGCGGTGTGCTGGTTCAGTATTTACCAACAGACCCGGGGCCAGGGTCTGCTGTCCAGGAATGAGGGTGTGACCCACTTCTCACTTCTTTCTTTGGCCTTCCTCCCTTCCAGGCTCCAAGGCCCTCCAAGATTGGAGCGCAGGGAGGGCAAGGGAAAGGGGGACCAAAACTTGCTACTGGATCGGTACTGTCCAAAGTCAGCTTTCTGGGGCTTCCCCGGTGGCGGCGCAGTGGTTGAGACTCTGTCTGCCAATACAGGGGACACGGGTTCAAGCCCTGGTCCGGGAAGATCCCACATGCCGCGGAGCAAATAAGCCCGTGTGCCACAACTACTGAAGCCCGCGCACCCTAGAGCCCACACACCTGAACTACGGAGCCCACGTGCCACAACTACCGAATCCTGTGCGCTCTAGGCCGGTGTGCCGCGACTACTGAGCCTGCGTGATGCAACTACTGAAGCCTGCGCGCCTAGACCCCGTGCTCCGAGAGCCCGTGCTCCACAACAAGGAAAGCCACTGCAATGAGAAGCCCGCGCACCACAACGAAGAGTAGTCCCCGCTCACCGCAACTAGAGAAAACCCACGTGCAGCAACGAAGACCCAACGCAGCCAAAAAGACAACAAAAAAGGTCAGCGTCCTGCTTTCTGGGCCTGAATGTGTTTTAGGGCTGACTCGTTTTCTCCGTGGCTCTCTGTGAGTTCCCCCGAGGCCTCCCTGCTTGGACCCCTTGGACAGCGTCTCCCAGGAGGCCAGCAGTGACCTCCCAGTGTAGGTCTTACACCAAGATCACCAGTGCCTTTGTTTAACTGCAGCTTCCCAGCCCCACCTGGAGCTTCTGAATGAGGACTTCTAGGAGCAGGGTCTGAATTTTAACACGCACCCCCACCACCACCAAATGATTCTGCTGCCACTAGAGTCTGAGAAACACTGAACTACGTGACTCTAAGTTCCCTTCAACCTCTAAAAGACCATGATCCCTGAAGCAAAATTTCCATCATTTCCCTCTCCTGCTCAAAAACCTGAAAAAAAAAAAAAAAAGGCTCCTAATTGCCTGTTGAGTAAAATCTAAACTCCCTGGCCAAGCCCTCCCAGCTTTCCATAATCCAGCCCTCACATAACCTGAGCCTGCAGAGAGCCTGTTAATATTATCCTCCCGTGCTCCCTCTTCAGAGACTACATTCCAATCACTCTACTGTCTCTGTCCCACTGGCCCCTCATGCTTTCCTGCCCTGATCCCTTTGTTCCACCTCTCTCTGTACCCTCCCCACCCTTCTTCCCACATCTGACCCTGACTCCAAGGCCAGCTCAGCCCCATAAAGCCCTATGGGTTCATTTCCTCTGAGTACCAAAGCACAGGCCTTTAAAAAAATGGTGAGGTAGGCTTATGCCTTGCCACCCTTATTATTTAAGTTATTTAATAGGAAAGTCCATGAATACAAATCAGATTCCATAATCCCCCTGGGAACCCAGTCCTGCACTCACTCATTCGGCCAAGTAGTCCTTCCTTTTATCTAACTTAAATACTTCCTGCTGTACTTCTGTGTGAAAGCTGCCCCCTTCTTAACCAGCAGCATGAACAAAATGTTCCTGGGAGGAGGGAAAAAACACAAATTTTTGAGGTTTAGCCAGACCAGTAAGTGAGCTGCATTTCTTTAGTTACACACAGACACACACACACACACACACACACACACACACACATACACACACACACAAAGCCTCCTTGTTGACACAAGGAACCGCTATTCCTGTTCCCATGCATCTAAGGCTGACTCTCACTGGGCAGCTCTCCCATTTCATCCACCATTTGATACATTTGATCCTGGAAAAAAGCCCCAAATACATTTTACTTGCCGGGTGTCTACATTAGCCAAAGCGGTGGGTGCAATTCAGGTCTCCTGCTTGTCAGTCATTTAGGAGCACGAATGGTTTCCATTTCAGTGGGCCCAGGAGTCACCCTTTATAAGGGCATCGAAAATAAGTGCCAATTAAATTCCACTCTCCCAAGGAGAGCTCTGGCCAACACAGACCCAGCCTACGGCATAAAGTTAACCTCAAAGCTCTTTTGGGTAACAGCATCTGCCCCTGCTGACCAGTTGGGGTGTGTTAATCTTCATGGCCTAACACTAGGTTCAATTTCTAAAATTGGATCTGAGCTCAGGAGGCCACTGGGATAACAGAGCTTCCTCGGGGCTTTTTCAGGTTATATAACTCTGCCCTTCACCTCTATCCCGAACCTAGCATCGCCTTCTCGTCCCATGACTCAGGACAAGTACCCTTGAACTCCCGAAGCTGGGTTAGGTGCTTGTTCTGTGGGCCCATCCCATCAGTCATCAGGCTGGATGAATTTCCCTGCTTCCCTCTCCATGGTTGACTGCAAGCTGCAGTCAACCTGGCACAGTCTCGGGTCTCATTCTGTTGTCTCCCCAGCTTCTGACACAGCTCTTGGCAAGAAGAAACTCTTTCCTCAGCCAGGTAAAAATATCGTCACAGCGTGGTATCTTTCCTGACACACGAGCCACGCTCAGTAAATGTTTAAGTGGTTGCTTACTTGATTCATTCATTCATTTAGTAATCAATCAATCAGTCGATCCCAGGGGAATAGTCCTGGTTTCCAGCCAGCACCTAAGTGGCAAAGCAACTAAGAGTCTCAGTGGGCCACAATTTCAGTCTCTGAGCAACTACAACATAGAACATGGAACCACACCACTGTCTCCCAGTGTCCTCCCCGACCCTCACAGACACTGCTTTCTCCCCACACCTTCCCTTCTTCTGCTCTGATGGCACAAGACAGGGAGAACTTTGTCAGACGGTATTCATACTCACCCCTATCTGTCTGCTCAGCCCTGGGGCAGAGACCAGCTTTCCTCATTTTTCTGGAGGACCGGACTCTAGACTTGTGCAAGGCCAGGTACCCCGTGGCCTGGCACCTAGAAAACTTGCCCAGCATTGTAGTTTCCTGTTCCACATGGCAGTTGCCCAAATATTGAAAGTATGGCCCTCTGAGACTTTCAGTTAGCTTGCTTTGCCACTTAAGTGCTAGGTGCAAATCAAGTTGGACCTTGTGTGGAAGGTTAAAACTATTTGTGATTCATTTCTGGATTTCCTACCAGCAGTTCTGAGTTGAGTGAGCTTTCGAAACTCATTTTCTTCTATACCTGGGAGATAATCTGTCTCAATTTTCATCAATAGCTCCATGGCCAGGGATTATGTCAAGTTCAGTGCTCATCATGGCACCCAGTATATAAGACAGTGCTTGGTATAAAAAAATAATATCGCATATAGGATTCACTTATATGCCATACAATTCTAAACACTTTAATATATTAACAATTCTCACAATGACCCGATGAGATAGGTACTAATATTATTACCATTTTACTGATTAGAAAACTGAAACACAGGAAGGTTTCAGTTTTTTGCTAAAAATCTTACAACATATAAATAGTAGAAGCAGGATTCAAATGCAGGCATTTTGTCCCAGAATCTGAACTCTTAATATCAAACTGCCTCTACTATTATACATATTGCATAAAATAGGGGACGGTCACTGATAATAATAATAATGATAATGCCATCAGCAACAATGCATTCTGAGGCCAGATGGAATATTCAGCAGAGAGTGAAGATGTTTGGGGCTCTTCCTAAACCAATGAAAATAAACATTTCGCGATTTAAGACTTCATAGCTGCTGACAGAGATGCACCCCTGGTCCCTTCTTCCTCATCATCTAGCCATTTTCAGAAATACCGCTTTCTTCATTGTTATCCAAAAGTAATGTTTTCCCTCTCTCACAGTCTAGGGTTAGAAATCTCGTAACTTTTCCCTCAACCTCTATTCAGAATTATTGTTCACTGTTGATTACCTGGTTCACGGAATCAACAAACAAGGCATGAAGATTCATGAGGCTTAAGACATTCTGCCCTTCTGAAGCTACCGCCTACTTGACATTTACACACGGATGTCTACTGAGCATCTCAGACTTAACATGTTTAAAACTGAGCCCCAGAGAGTCCACCACTTCCGTTCCCCCAAACCAGCAACTTCTGCAACTTCTGCAGTCTTCCCATTTCCATTAATGGCCGAAACATTCTCCGGTTGCTCCCACCAAAAATCCTGGAATCACCCTTGATTCCATTTTCTCTCTCATTCTACACCCAATCCCTCAGGAAACCCAACTGGCTCTATCATGAAACTACATAAAGAACTTGATCACTTCTCCCCATTGCTCTGGCCCTGGTCACTATCATCTCTCACCTGGATGACTGAAATGCCGACAAGCTCTCCCGTCCCGCATAGCTCGTTCTCAACACTACAGCTAGAGAGATACTTTAAAAACAAATCAGATCACATCCCTTAACTCTTCAAAACACCTCCCGTCTCACACAGAATAAAAGCACAAGTCCCAACGATGACCTACAAGGCCCTACCCCATCCCACTAATTGTACCCCTACCCCAGTGCACTGGGCTCCAGCCACACCTCTCTCCTGTCATTCTTCAAATCCTCTAGATATGCTCCCACCTCAGGGCCTCTGCACTGGGTGGGGAGGGAAGAGCTTTCCAGATGGAGGGAACATGTTCATGGCTTGCTCCCTCACCTCCTTCAGGTCCTTTAGAAATTATCATCTCAATGGCACCTTCTCTGTCCACCCAGCTGAAATTTCAGTAACCTGCCTTTTCCGGATTTACATTTTCTCCTCAGCACTTAGTGACACTTGATTTACTATGTACTTGACGTATTTGCCTTGCTCGTTATCTGTCTTTCCTACCAGAAAACATTTCTGCTGTTTTGTTCACGGCTGTCTCCCCTGCCTTGAACAAAACTTGGAATTTAGTGTGGGCATTCAGTAAATATCTGTCGGCCAAATGAACGAATGAAGACAGAGGACTGCACTGAAGGGCACTCTGAGTGATATGGACAGCAACCGCTGTAAGAATTAAGAGGAAAAAGGTCACTTCTGATAAGGGCAATCACAGAAATGTCAAGGAGGAGGTAGGGTGTGAGCTGGGCTTTTAAAAATGAGGAGGGGGATTCCCTGGTGGTGCAGTGGTTGAGAGTCCGCCTGCCGATGCAGGGGACACGGGTTCGTGACCCGGAGGATCCCACATGCCGCGGAGCGGCTGGGCCCGTGAGCCATGGCCGCTGAGCCTGCGCATCTGGAGCCTGTGCTCCGCAACGGGAGAGGCCACAGCAGTGAGAGGCCTGCGTACCACAAAAAAAAAAAAAAAAATGAGGAACCTTTGGTAAGTGTAGGTGGTGGGGAGAGCCCAGTTGTGAGGTAACAGGAGCAAAACTCCGAAAGCAGGTACATACAAGACACGTGGTAGGGGTACTGCACAGGCCAGCGTGCCTGGAATGGGGGCTCCTAGAGGAAGGTAATGCTGCAGAGTCAGGCTGGGGCAACAGAGAAGCCTTCGCATGCAACCGGGGAACTTGGATGTTGCAGATCAGGATTCCACATCGAATTTTAATTTCCCACTTCATTTGTCCAGGCCGTAATCATAGCTGGCTCCACAACCACGGCACATAAAATACTTCTGTGATGATAGGGCATAAGGAAGGTAAAAAGATTTCTCATCAGCCTCAGAGTAATACCACTCGCTGTTCACAGAACCTGTGTTGCCAGTTAACTTACTGTTGTCAAGAAGAGAGGCAGCTTTGACTCAAACATCTGAAGGCTGGGACCATAGCTTTTAGCAATGCACATGTTAGAGTTGTAAAAAAAAAATCAAAAACAAACTGGGGAATTTATCTTACAGTCAGTATATTATGATTTCCCATTAGATGTAATGGCCAAGACTCAGCAAATTAGAAAGCAGCTGAACTAAGTATTGTCCCAAACCTTTAAGAAAACGTGATTTTTGGAGGGGGCATTCAGCAGAACATTAACTTCCAAGCGGCTGATAGACAGTTCCCAACAATTAGATACTGTTGAACAATAATAATATCTTTCTTCCCGAGACATTCTCAGGATAATAAAACTTTTATAAAGAGGACTAGGCTGTAATACTTCCTGAGTGCAGGGTAAGTCAACTACTAATGACTGATCCAAGAAGAGCTGAATATCCCCTTAGCAATGTCCCCTTAAAATTAAAAAGCTATTCAGACTACATCAGGACAGCACTCTCTCCCACCCTCTGCCTGTTCCACTGAAGCCCCTGTTCTTTCCACTCTACCTAAAAGGAAACACTCAACACCATTTCCTAGTGACCCTCAAAAAGCAGATACCCATCGGCATTGCTGTGAATCTATCTTTTTCTGATATTTCTCTGGGCAAAATTCTGAGCAAAGGCCAAACAGTGCTCGTTAAAGTAGAAACAGAAATGCAAGGGGGAAGCTATACAGCAGACAAATCAGAACGAGCAGCAGCAATTCTCCTGTGGAATAAATGAAGACCAAGCAAATGAGAAAAACAAAAGCTCTTTGTTCAGAGCTTGCTATAGCAAAGAAGTCAGCCACTGTCACGAGCACTTGGGCAGAGACTCAAAGGCAGGCAGGGAAGTGGGAAAGTTTCATAGGCACCGGACAGCTGCAGGAGGTCTGCCCTGATTGAAGCTGTTGGCCTGGGGAAGCTGGAGTCAGGCTGACTAGAGGCAGAGCATCGTATGTGATTGTGGAGGGGGGTGTGTGTGAATATTTGGCTTTCTCTGATTGGTTCTTTGTTGGGCATGGAGACGAAATAGGGCAGCTGTCAGTTATTAATCAAGTCCCAGTCATGTGGGCTGATTGCTTCAGAAGCTATTTAGCCTCCTGGGTTGTTACTAGAGATAGCAGACTGACTCCCTACAAGCCTGGCTGGCTTCCTGGGTGGTTTAAGTGTAGACCACAGGTGGGTTTCCCGGGCAGGCTGCTTCAGGCTGCGGGTCAGAGTTCTGTGTTTATCTGTGGCCTGGCCACCGTCCATTTGCACACTCAGTCTCTCATTCCCAAGAGGGTTAGCTGTGTCCCATAGTTGTGAAGCTTCCCTTCAGGCCGAGGCACATGATCCAGCTTCTCCTCACTCCTTCCTTCCTCTCGCCGGACTGGGCTCCCCACACGTGGCCCAGCAACAGGGGCTCTTCCCTTCGTCCTTTCTGAAACATCCCTCCTACCTTGCCTGTTTGATCAAGGCTCTCCTTTGCACTCCAAACCACTTTGCCATCACCCCCAGGGCAGGCTCTGATGAAGGGCCTCCCCAGAATGCACCAGGTCCCCTTCTCTCTCTGCAGTGTTCACAGGTCATTTATGTATTGACAGGCACACATACTTATTGTACGGTATTAACATAAATAGCAGTGACCTTGTTCGTCTCCCAAGACAGTCCAGGGCCCAGAATAGTGCCACAGCAGAGAGGTGCTTAGTAAATGGTTCTGATGCTTGGCGACCCAAGCTATGCTTTAGGAAAGCAGAGAGCAATTCCAGTCAACTGGTCAGAAGAGTTCCAGGTAACCTGCTTGACCCCAGGTGGTGTCTTTCTCTCCCCGGCCCTCCTTCTTTTTAAATTTAGAAACATAGTAAAGGCATTGCAGAAACATGTGCATCCTCTATTTTTGGAAAAAAAAGTTTCCCCACTGTTTGAGTAGTAAAGTTATTACATATATATATTTACCCAGATACCGATTAAATTCTCACTTATGATAACCATTAAACTAAAAGTCACATGCAATAATTAGAATGAAATAGGCTTTCCACATTCACAATCCAAACAAAATACACTGGTTAAGTATAATAAAAGCTGATGTAAAACAAACAAAAAAAAGCTGATGTAACAGCATCTCATACAACAGTGCTGTTTACCTAGATCCAGATCAATTCCTGCAACACCTTAGAACGTACAGTTATCCACCATGAAAGCCTGGTATGGGGTGACGTTTTGTCCAATTCCTGGTACCAGACTATTAATAAATTTCATTCAATTAAAATAAATGGATTCTTTATGCAGAGTGAAGTAAGTCAGAAAGAGAAAAACAAATACCTTATGCTAACACATATATATGGAATCTAAAAAAAAAACTGGCTCTGATGAACCTAGTGGCAGGACAGGAATAAAGACACAGACGAAGAGAATGGACTTGAGGACATGGGGAGGGGGAAGGGTAAGCTGGGACGAAGTGAGAGAGTGGCATGGACATATATACACTACCAAACGTAAAATAGATAGCTAGTGGGAAGCAGCCGCATAGCACAGGGAGATCAGCTCGGTGCTTTGTGACCACCTAGAGGGGTGGGATAGGGAGGGTGGGAGGGAGCCGCAAGAGGGAGGAGATATGGGAACATATGTATATGTATAACTGATTCACTGTTATAAAGCAGAGACTAACACACCATTGTAAAGCAATTACACTCCAATAAAGATGTAAAATAAATAAATAAATAAATGGATTCTGGAAAAATGTCTATCATAAAACTTTCAAATACCTACATGGTCACTGCTATTTTAAAACAGCCACAATTCATGAACTAGTGTTTTCTATTGAGATACTTGTCCAACTTACCTGGGTCCACATTCTGGCTTCTAAAAGAACAGTCAGGAGAGCTATTATTTGTAAACACCAAATCTTAAAAGTATAAAACTACTCTGTTAATTTTGTAAGTTCTGACCTGATCTTTTGTTCCCTGTTCTCTTTATCTTCTCTGAAATCCTCCCTTGGATACAGAAACCCATCACTTCCCTGGAACTCAGTTAAGGACCAGAAAGGATACAAATAATAAATAGCACTTCTCATTTGCATCATGCTTCACAGTTGTTGGGTTTTTTTTTTTAATATTTATTTATTTAGGTTGCGCCCAGTCTTAGTTGTGGCCCATGGGATCTTTAGGTGCGGCATGCAGACTCTTAGTTGCAGCATGCGTGTGGGATCTAGTTCCCCAACCAGGGATCGAACCTGGGCCCCCTGCACTGGGAGCATGGAGTCTTACCCACTGGGCTACCAGGGAAGTCCCACTTCCCATTTTATAAATCAGCTCATATAAAATGAAGTCATGTGGACCACAAGTTATGGGTGAGATATAACCGAACCTCTGCGGTGTTCTATCTCTTAAAAGATATCAGTCATTATCAGGGTGTGGGTCAGACATGGGAATTTGCACAAGCTCTATGACAAGCCCATAAAATCATATGTAATCTAATAAAGTTGCCAATGAGCCTGTCTCCCTGGATCATATGAACATGTTTCTTCCTGCCTCCACCTAATGTAGCCCACAAAATAGGCCAGGTAATTGCCCATGCTACCAAGTAATAATACAGGATTTCCAAGTCAGCTGTCCTTGGCTACTCCCTTCCCTGACCTAAAGAAAGATATTAAGTTCAAGATAATGCTGGAGACTCCTCGGACAATTGCCCAGTTGCCCCCAGGAAACGAATTCCCTCCTCCTGCCTCCTAACCTCTAGTCCAACAGGCTTTTAAAAATCCTGCGCTGGGGCTTCCCTGGTGGCGCAGTGGTTGAGAGTCTGCCTGCCGATGCAGGGGACACGGGTTCGTGCCCCGGTCCGGGAAGATCCCACATGCCACGGAGCAGCTGGGCCCGTGAGCCATGGCCGCTGAGCCTGTGCTCCGCAATGGGTGAGGCCACAACAGTGAGAGGCCCGAGTACGGCAAAAAATCCTGTGCTGGTTATTTGTCTCCTGTGCTCTATGATGCTGGGCCACCAGTCTGTAGCTGTGCTCCCTTCACCAGCTGGCTCCCTGTTTGGTTCTGTCAATAGGGGGCACTCGAAGGAGACTACGAAGCTGTTTCCTTCCAGTTCCCGAGCCTGACCACGCACCATGGTTCCAGGGGCAGCAGTTCCTTCCAACACTTCCAGAACCAGCATGAGCAGCACCTCCGCTCCCTTCTCAGGGACACTAGCATGGACACCAGCACCCCCTCACCAGAGGTATGAGTGCCAGCTCCACAGTCTCCCCTTTAAGCTTTTTGGGTTTTTTTTTTTGGTACGCGGGCCTCTCACTGCTGTGGCCTCTCCCGTTGCGGAGCACAGGCTCCGGACGCGCAGGCTCAGCGGCCATGGCTCACAGGCCCAGCCGCTCCGCGGCATGTGGGATCTTCCCGGACCGGGGCACGAACCCAGGTCCCTTGCATCGGTAGGCGGACTCTCAACCACTGCGCCACCAGGGAAGCCCCCACTTTAAGCTTTTGAGGAACCAGGACCAACAAAGTAGGATGTCCTCCAGCCCAGAGGTCTGAGTCCGGGCCCTGCTCCAAGGTTCTAAGTTTCAGAAAATCCCAGCCGCTTACTTGTGTTACCCCAAGCCTCGGGGTGATCACTATTTCCTATAATTCTTACCTCTGCGACACCTGTGTCCCATCTTTACCTTTTTTCTTCCCTAATACCTGTTTTTCTTCCCTAATATAAACAATTCTTTATATTAAGTTCCCTATTAAAACACCTGCTGTGGTTTCTGTCTCCTGATTGGACTCTGATACAAGTCCAATAAAGGAACTCATTCAGCCTGATTTCATATCAACACTTCTTTAAGAGCACAGGTGCTGGACTTCCCTGGTGGCTCAGTGGTTAAGAATCCACCTGCCAAGGCAGGCAACACGGGTTTGAGCCCTGGCCTGGGAAGATCCCACATGCCGGGGAGCAACTAAGCCCGTGAGCCACAACCACTGAGCCAACGAACCACAACTAGTGAAGCCCAGGTGCCTAGATCCCATGCCCCGCAACGAGAGGCCACCGCAATGAGAAGCCCGCGCACCGTAACGAAGGGTAGCCCCCGCTTGCCGTAGCTAGAGAAAGCCCGCGCGCAGCAACGAAGTCCCAACGCAGCCAAAAATAAATAAATTTATAAAAAAAGAAAAAAAAAAAGAACACAGGTGCTGGTTGCTCTTTTCCAAGAGGTCTTTATTTATCTCTACTAATTCATGCTCCAAGGGCAGGGACTGGTCCTCAGTTTGAAAGATTCAGAATTGACTATGTCAGCAAATAAAATCAAATCAGTCTCTGAATCTTTTATAATGTGCAGTGAGCATGTCGGCCCTATGCTCTAGAGAGACAACATCTATTTTCAAGGCTGATTGCTATAGAAAGATTCTTGAAAAAGAATCCAGAAAAAAGGAAACACAAGAGACCCTAGGAGAACTGTCTCCCAACATTTATCTGAAGCTTGCATATAAACATAGAGCAAGGACAGTTAGTTGGATAATTGAATTGCTTACATTTCCACACCAGAGATCTATCTACAGGACCTAGAATAGTTGAGTCTTTGGGCCAGGGTCCCCCTTTCTTATTTAGTGCCATTATGTCTCTCTGAATCTAGATTTCTCTAAATTACAGGATATTGATCCCTTTTCTCATTGACATAGAAGTTGGATATATAAATATTGTTAGTCAAGTCTTGTTCTGGCCAGTAACTAAACCATCCTGTCCCTGTAAAGTGAATGCACTGTCTGGATGTTACCCATTATGAGATTTAACTATATAGAGAGGACAGTCATATTTTCAAGTAAAGTAGTCCCCGCTTATCCACGGGGGATGTGTTCCAAGATCCCCAGTGGACACCTGAAACCGTGGATAGTACAAAACCCCGTAAATACTATGTTTTTTCCTATATATGCATAGCTATGATAAAGTTTAATTTATGAATTAGGTACAGTAAGAGGATTCACAACAATAACGAATAATAAAATATAACAATTATAACAATAACTGTAATAAAACTTATGTGAATTTGGTCTTTCTCTTAAAGTATCTTATTGTACTGTACTTACCCTTCTTCTTGTGATGATGTGAGATTCTTGTCCTGGGCAGGACAAAGTGAGACAGCATGAGACAGCACTACTCAGAGCAGTGCACAATTTAAAATTTATGAATTATTTATTTCTGGAACTTTTCATTTAATATTTTTGGACTGTGGTTGACCACAGGTAACTGAAACTGCAGAAAGTGAAACAGTGGAAAAGAGGGGACTACTGTAGCTGGAAATTACCTTACTCTCCCTTGGTACCACCCATCCTCAACCTCAAAGACCACCTTAGAGATCTGGTTTGAGCATAAAATTGCTTTCTGCTGTTTTTCCTTAATATAGTGCTAAGGAAATCTATCTTCTATCTATAAACATCTTTACAGTACACATTGGTTCTTAGAATCTTAGGAGAAAGTAATGCCCTAGGTATTAGTAGACTAAGATTCTTGACCTCCTAGATCAATGTCAAATGTGAGATCATAGCTGATGCCTGACTTATATAGGAAGCAAACAATAAATAGTAGTCATACTGTCAGGGCTCTGGCAAATAACTAAAACTGAGTACATTTGTGCAAAATAAAGAACTCATTATAAGAATAACAGGGTGTCTTCTAGAAATCCACAGGCAGGAAAGCAGCCAGTTTTGGAATGCCTCCCTGCCTTTGCCTTTCTGTATAACGTGACCCCATTCATTGCCATTCATTCAACTCCTTATGTGTCAGGCACGGTATTTGCAGCTCAAACACAATAGGAAACACAAACTGATAATTTTTTTTTATAGTTTAAGTCCCAGAGCTTACAGTCTAGCGAAGAGAGACAAATGATCACACAAGTAAATATAAAACCGCAACTTTGGCAATGCTGAGGAAGGCAGGTACATGGTGTGAGTGTATAAAAAAAGGAGGACCTCACCTACTTGGGGAGGTCAGGGAAGGCTTTCCTGAGGAAGTGAGGACTGAGCAGAGGTCCAAGCTGAAACAAGCAATAACAAGATGTTAGAAGAAAGGGAAGAGCTTTCCATGCAGGGAGAGGAGTAAAGGCCGCCTGGAAGGAGGAAGTATGGCTGGAGCTCTATGGCTGGAGAGCAGAGAGATCAGGTGACCTGCCCAAGGTCACAATAAAACCAGGGTCAAAGAATGGGGACTTTAGCCCAGCTTTACACAATGCCTGGGCTATTTCCATTCCACTACCAAGCCACCCTAGCCAGCAAACATCATCTTCTTCCCACTCAAAACTTTCCTTAGGGACAGAGGCTCATCAGTTAATGCTCACTACAAAGGGTAAAAATGACCAAGTAGAACATGAAAAAGAAATGCAAAACTTGAGCCACAGAAACTGAGAACCTTGCCATAGAATACAGTTTGTTGTTTCCTTGTTGAGCTTGACCAGTCGGGGACTGGGGAGCCTTGGGGACTGTCTATGTCAGTAGTACTCAAAGTGTGGTCCCTGGGCCAGTAGCAGCAATAGCAGCAGCTCCTGGGAACTTAATAGAATTGCAAATCCTCAGGACCCACCAAAGACCTTTGAGTCAGAAACTTGGGAGGTAGACCCAGCAATCTGTATTTGAACAAGCAAGACATCCTGCAGGGGCTTCTAATGCACACACAATGGTCTACATCAGAGGTTTCCAAACCTGTCAGACCATACTAATCACCTGAGGAACTTGTTAAAACATTCCTGGGCTATACCACCATATCTACAAAAATCAGAATCTCAGGGTGGGAACCTGTATTCAGATGATCAGCCTGGTGTGGGAGCTGCTGGTCTACATCAAAGTAATACAGTATCTGACACGGTGAGCAATTAATTTTCAAATGCCATTTTTCCTTGCTAGGTAATTAAAGACAATAAGCACCACAAGCTCTACAAGCCAGACTCAGTACATAATAGTTTTCTTTAATAAATTTATTTATTTTATTTATTTATTTTTGGCTACTCTGGGTCTTCGTTGCTGTGCGCAGGCTTTCTCTAGTTGCGGCGAGCAGGGGCTACTCTTCTTTGCAGTGCAGGGGCTTCTCATTGCGGTGGCTTCTCTTGTTGAGGAGCACGGACTCTAGGCGCGCGGGCTTCAGTAGTAACGGCCGTGGGCTCAGTAGTTGTGGCTCGCAGGCTCTTGAGCGCAGGCTCAGTAGTTGTGGCGCGCGGGCTTAGCTGCTCTGCAGCATGTGGGATCTTCCCGGACCAGGGCTCGAACCCGTGTCCCCTCCATTGGCAGGCGGATTCTTAACCACTGTGCCACGAGGGAAGTCCCTCAGTATATAATTTGACTGATAATCTTCTATCTTCTCAGCTCTTTGATTTTAAAACAGTACCTTTCAGAGATTTCTTATTTTAATGAATGTCTCCTTGTCGCAGTCTCATATATCATATCCACCAAAAACCATATGAGATCTAATAAGTGCTTACCAAATTCAAACCTTGTTATTTTAGTTGTGGCCAAAAAACCTGTTCTTGAACATGTCCCCAAGTTCCAAAATATTCAAAAGAAAAGTGCCCAGCCTTGTAACACAAATATGCATCTAATTCAGAGCTTTTTTTTTTCCTGCTTCTTCAAGGAAATAGATTTCTATCATAGTGATTTGGCATTGTTTTAAATAAACATAAAAATAAATATGGAAAGAATTGAGACAATATTGTCTAAAAACAAAAACCAGAAAGTATTTCCAGAGCTGAAACCATAAATGTCATCCTAGATTTATTTTCAAGCAACAGAATTTTCAAGAATCTTAAAATTCTTCCATATCCTGGGATTTATGCAGTTCATCTGCAAATAATATTGACTGGTGTACTGTAGGTAATTTTATATGTCTCAGAAACTCTCAAGCAAGACAATGATATATGACTTACTTCCCTCAAGATATAGAAGGTCACAGTCCCATGAGAAGGGACAGAAAAATGAGTGGTTACTGTAACATAAAAAAAGGCCCCAAGTACTGGTTATCTTCAGATAGTTCAGTGGTTAGGGTCAGAAATCTTTGATTGTGTAAAACCAGAATCTGTGAACTGGCTGCTGCTACCATTCCAATAAAACAAAGAAGTGGGACTTCCCTGGCAGTCCAGTGGTTAAGACTCTGCACTTCCACTGCAGGGGACGTGGGTTTCATCTCTGGTCAGGGAACTAAGATCCCACATGCCATGCAGCCAAAAAACAAAAAGGAAGAAATTTCAGTAGTTTTAAGAAAATGGAGAAAAGAGCATAGGAAGGAAAAAAGGTAGCCTTGATTAAATAACTCTGCCTTTGAAGATATTAAAAAGAAATCTCTAACTGTAAAATTATTAATAATAGATTGTTTCCTATTATACAGTATCATCTTCAAAGAAAAGAAAAACAGAAACCCTTCTGTAGAGCACAAAACGTAGAAGGCAGTATCAAGAAGGTAAACCATTTTAACTGTAAGAATAAAGGGATGAGAGCAAAAAAATAAAAGTCTTAAGTTCCTCCTCTGTAGTTCTACAGAATAGGGAATTTTTTTTTTTAAGTAACAAATTCCTATCTCATACTACACAGAAAATAAAGACCAAAATATAATATCACAAACATATATTACAAGAAAAAAATATATTTTTGTATGACACGAAGCCCAAAAGCCATCAAAGAAAAAGCAATAGATCAAACTTCCCTAAATTAAAATACTAGCAAGAGATTGAAATATTAACAAAAGATTGAGATCCATAACGAAGTGTCTGTACAAATCAAAACGAAAATGTACAAGCAGCCAACAGGAAAATAAAGTACTAGAACAGGTAATTCACAGAATACAATGGCCAAAAAAAGGCTTAGCTTCACTAATGTCAGGGGAAAAAAAGCCATTCTCTCACCTGACAGAGTAACAAAATTACTGTATCTGCTGTTTGTTGGATGTTCTTCGATGACCTCAAAAAGGTCATCGAAGTATAACCTATGTTATATTGGAAAGGCCCAACACTGGGGACCACTCCACTACCGCAGTGAGAGGACCGCCTCTAGGGGCAGGAGGGTTCCAGGGAAAGGCACACGTACCTCCCCAACCAGTGCCATGAGGGGTATGGAGACAGAAGCCTGCACACCACCCAGTCCTTCTTACAGTCTCACATCCTTCTCACGCACCTGAATGGTAAGCCCCAACTGAACCAGGACGAAATGTTTACTTCTTTTTCTAAACTTTGAGGTCTTTAAGTCTTACACACTGGCACATTTCATGTATCAGCAAAACTAGTAAAAAGGTTTGTAATACACTGGTAAATTCCCATGTACGTGTCAAAGAATAAAATTTCAAAAAGTTGGAAACATAACACGGTAAAGCACAGGTAAAAACAAAGGTTTAACTTACTACCAAAGGACCCTGAAGGGTGACAAAAGAGGACACCAGAAAAGAATGTGGGAATAAGGTCACAAAGTTAGATGTTAAAGTGGTTAATGTCCTACAAGGCTAAACAACTGTAACATCCTTTCTGCTAGAGAAAAATAGCATGTCACTCCATCAAACAGAGATCACTTGCAGCTTATCAACAATGTACAAGTTAACATCTGGCTTTACGGAGTCTGGGCCATAATCAATCACAAACAAAAAGTGGCAGTTAGGACTTCCCTGGTGGCGCAGTGGTTAGGAATCCACCTGCCAATGCAGGGGACACGGGTTCGAGCCCTGGTCCAGGAAGATCCCACATGCTGCAGAGCAACTAAGCCCGTGCACCACAACTACTGAGCCCGTGTGCTGCAACTACTGAAGCCCGCACACCTAGAGCCTGTGCTCCGCAACAAGAGAAGCCGCCAAAACGAAGAGTAGCCCCCGCTCACCACAACTAGAGAAAGCCCACGTGCAGCAACAAAAACCCAACGCAGCCCAAAAAAAGTGGCAGTTAAACGTCAGCATCTAGCATTGTTTGTTAGACAATACTCTAGTACAGTGGTTTCCCAAACATGTCTCAGGACTCTGTCACACTCTTAAAAATTATCCAAGAGCTTTTATTTATGTGAGTTGTATCTACTGATATTCATAGCATTAGAAATTAAAACAAAATTTAAACACATTAATTCACTTAAAAACAATAAACCATTTACATATTAACATAAACAACATTTTTCCAATACAAAATATATTAGTGAGCTGAGTGGCATCATTTTAAAGCTTTGCAAATCTCTGGGATTTAAAATAACAACTTATTGATGACAATAATTACAAAGGTTACAGAGACTATATAGCAGGGATAACCAAGATAGCTAGTAAAAATACAGTAGAAGTCCTGAGAACCACCTGAGTTAATCTCTAAAAACTCATATACATATCCTCAACCCACCACCTTAGAAAATTCTAGGAAACACAAGAATAGCCAAGCACATAGTGATGACAGCATCACACACTGTGTAGCCTTTAGGAAATCTCCACTGTACTTTCATAAAAGAAATGAGAGTGAAAAAGGCAAATAATGTCTTAGGATTAGGAAAATAGTTTCAATTTCATAGCCTCCACGAAAGTGTCTTAGACACCCCCAGAGGTCCCTGGACCACACTTTGAGAACCACTGCTCTAGTATGACACTGAAAGGGCATAAAGTAATCCACTTCTCTTATTTCAAGTTTCAATCCTTTTTAAAACATATTTTTAATAAGAACGTAATTTGATACAGCCTTTTAAAGGTCATTTGATTTTTGATCCGAATGTTCTTTTCCACAGAAGTATCCAGAGGTGCACACACACACCCATCCACACAGAGTGTGTATCACTGTAAATTCAGTGGTGTTCACGGTAGTATCATTAACCTCAGAGAAAAACTGGAAACAAATTTCCCCATTGGGGAATGATTTAAAAAGTGAAAGCATATGTATACATACATGCATATATATGCATATATTTATATACACATGCACAAATGTTTGTGACATACTGTCAAGTGAAAAAATTTGCAAAGCATTATCTATGATTTTTCCATTTAAACACAAAGTTTATACAAGCATATTTAGATACTTATATGTGTTTTAAATGTCTGGAAATACACACCAAACAGTTAACAGTGGTTCTCTGGGGAATATGAGAAGGGAATAGGACAGAACAAACCTCACTTTTTTATCTTATATACTACTGGATTATTTGAATTTTTACAATGAGCATATTACTTTTGACATTGAAAAACAACAACAACTAAAAACAAGATAACTAAGAGATTCAGCGACTAAATGCAACGTGGTATCCTGGACTGAACCATCAAAAAGGACATTCTTGGAAAACGAGTAGAATCCAAATAGAGCCTATAGTTCAGCTTCACAAATTAAATAAAAACATAAAAATAATCAGAACAACATATAGACACTAAACTGCAAATACGTGACCCAGGAAACGATGGCATTCGCTGCTAATAACCAGAGATGACGCTGCCAGAAACTGGAATGTGGAAACCTTCACACAACGGGCGGAAGGTCCTGAAGCGAAGACATCATAGTTTCTCCAGGGTGTGTACAAAGACTTGTTTAAGTCGGCTGGGTACGGAAGATCGATAGAAGACACTTGCTCTCTTTATAAGACCCAGAAAGTGTTCCAAGCATGAGCCACAACTGGTGTTTCACAGGATGCACTGCACTGCAGGGCACAGTCTATGGCAACAGCTGTAAGAACAGAATTTCAATTTGGGGTCTTTTCTCTGTACATTCTGAGTATCTGTCTTCTTTATTACTCCGTTTATTCACACTTACTGATGTTCTCCTCTTCCAGTTTTTTTTTTTAACATCTTTATTGGAGTATAATTGCTGTACAATGGTGTGTTAGTTTCTGCTTTATAACAAAGTGAATCAGTTACACATATATGTATGTTCCCATATCTCCTCCCTCTTGCGTCTCCCTCCCTCCCACCCTCCCTATCCCTCCCCTCTAGGTGGTCACAAACCACCTAGCTGATCTTCCGGTTTTGAGGAAGAAATAATAAATTGTTCCCTAAGCCACTCCCAAGCTGCCTCCAGGTATGCTAACAGGAGACTGCTCTGGAGCAAGCCTGCCCTCCAAACTCCGCTTCCACCACAAATGAAGTGGCTTGTTCCCAGCCTTGTAAAAGAGGCAAACAGTCACTGGACAAAGGAAGTGAATAAGGCAACTTTCAAATGCTAATTCAGGGTGTGGGCCGTGGAGGTTAGAAAACCATCAGAAGAAGAACCACCCTGGGCTGTTCCATCAGTGGGGCTCTCTCTTCCCCTCTCCCTCAGGACTCACTGACCACCTAGCACCCAGCAGCACTGGAGAACTCTACTGCACAGAGCACCACCATTTTCACATTTAAATTAAAGTATTGATATATTGTCCACTTGAGAATTTAAATGTCTTTTTTAATGGAAAAGAGGAAGGTGTTAGTGATAGTAAATACAAAAATAGGTTGAGCTTTTAAATATGTCCAAAATATAGTTTTCCAACATGGCACTTTTGATATACAGAACAAGGCACAACATGAAATATACAGAATGATCTTAACTATGTTATCATAAAAAGTTATAAAAACTTAATTTTTCTGATTGGACAGTTGATGAGCTCAAGGAATTAATTTGTAATGATAGGTATCTTTTTTTAAGTTCCTATCTTCTAGAGATGTATGCTAAAATATATAGGGATAAAATAATAAGATGCCTTAGCATTTGCTTCAAAATAATCTCAGGTGGAGTGGGGTAGGGTAGGGTGGGTTGGAATGGGTGAGGTGTAAATGAAAACATGATTGGCAACAAACTGATAAAGTGCTGAAGCTGCACGATGGTTGGGAAGAAGGGTATCATTACATTATTCTCTTTTTACGCTTCATATGCTTTTACATGTGCTGAAATTCTCCAAAATAAAATGCTTTTTAAAAAAGCCACAAAAAGGAGAAAAAAAATTAAACAAAGATGTTTACCTAAAAAACTGAGGACTATAATGAATAAAGAGATTCAATTAAAAGTCTGGATTAAAACAATCGGGGCTTCCCTGGTGGCGCAGTGGTTAAGAATCCGCCTGCCAATGCAGGGGACGTGGGTTCGAGCCCTGGTCTGGGAAGATACCACATGCCGTGAAGCAACTAAGCCCATGCACCACAACTACTGTGCCTGCATGCTACAACTACTGAAGCCCGTGCACCTAGAGCCCGTGCTCCGCAACAAGAGAAGCCGCCACAATGAGAAGTCCGCGCACCACAGCGAAGGGTAACTCCCCCTCGTTGCAACTAGAGAACGCCCGCACACAGCAACAAAGACCCAACACAGCCAAAAATAAATTAATTAATTAAAAACAAAAAAAACAATTGACTACTCTCTCCATATGCTCCAAATTCCTTGAAATGATATTTGTAAAAACAACTGAAGATTTACAACAGGGAAGAAATACAAGATAAAGGAGGCTATCAGGAAACCAGTGGTTTTGAGAAACTCCTATAAAATGGTTTTCAAAATGTGGTCCCCCCAGACAAACCTCATCAGCATCACCTCAAGCTTGTTAGAAATGCAAATTCTCAGGACACATCCCAACTCCCCTTACTCATAACCTTTGGGGGCAGAGCGCTGCAATCTGGTTTTAACAAGCCCTCCAAGTGATTCTGATGAACCAAAGTTTGAGAACCACTGTAAAACTGATCAGGCTGACAAGAAACAAGAGAGGAAGGCCTCAGCCCAAACCAGCCCCAGAAACAGCAATAGGAAAGGTAAAAGCAATTACAGGGATACTCTAAGCTGAGTCCACAAGTGACAGAAAGCTGGAGGCCTCTAGCTGCAACAGTGAAGTGCTAACCTTGCCCACCTCCAAAACCAAGTGGTTGGTGGGAGTGGGAGATAGTTCTGCCCGGGATTAAACCTCAGATTAAAACCCTTTGTATTTTGGCAAAGAGATGGGAGTGAGGCTCAGACAACAGCCTAGATCTTTTGCCCACTCCCCATCCGTGTATTCTAAAAATTCTGCGTGAACAAGCTCCCTTTTCTCAGTCAAGGTAAACATCTATGGGAGCAAAGAAGGCTTTTACAAATGTGGGAAAAATCCATACCCACTACCAACCCATTAATCAAGTGAATCTCTTTCATATGTAAGAGTGATCCTTTAAGGACAACAAATAGTGATAAAGATAATTAGTAAATCGAACAAACAGACAATCAATGGGGAAAACAAATAATTCAAGGAATAGAAAATAACATGAAAATTCTAATTGATATCTTTAGAAATGTAAGGGTACTACACCTTTGAAAAAAGCAGTTAGAACACGAAAGCAATCTTGACTACTTAAAAACAAATTACTAAACTTAAAAACTAAACAGAAAAGCTAAATGATGTAATGGACATGCTTGAAGAGGGAATTAGTGATCTGGAGGATAACATTTGAAGAAATCTTTCAGAATAGAGCAAAAAGACCAAGACAAATTATATAAATCCAGTGACAGGATCAAGTCAGGAGGTCCCATATTCACTTGATAAGAAGTCTAGAAAAAAAAAAGACAAAATGGAAAGAAAATAAAGAAGTCATTTTAGAAATTGCCCTTAGTCTAAGAATGGTACAATTCTTCAGAGTGAAAGGACCATTAGGTAAGCAGAATGAATGACATATATTATATCCCACATACCTGGGTGCATTACTGGTGAAATTTCAGGACTCCAAGCATAAAAAGAAAACCCTGAAAGTTTTTCATGAGGGGGAAAAATAAGTTTTTACCAATAAATAAAGAGAGAGAATCAGATTGGTGTCTGACTTTTAAGAAGCAATACTGGATGCTAGCAATCATGTTATAGCTTCAAAATTCTGAAGGGAAATGATTTTGAAACTAACATCCTAAACTTTTTTTTTAATTGAAATGAGGATTCAACATTTAATTACTTGATGATATGCTGCAGTAAACCAAAAAACTAACCCTGGGAGGAAAGAAAAAGCAGTGAGAAGGAAACAGTGAAACTTATAGCTGTCTTAATAATGATGCATAATATCAAGACACAAACCACACACAGACCAAGATAACAGAGATTAATCTAAAACAAATCTCACATGATTACACGAGGAGAAGAGGTCCAGGTGGGGATGTGACAGAATGCTAAGGTAACTGACTTAACTGGGAGATGGGTGGAAAATATGACTACTGATTAACTGTAAATATAGAGAAAAAAGGTAACCCTTAAAGGAACAACAATAGGTTGAATTATTTCCAAAGCACTAAGAGGAAAAACAAGGAGAAAAAAACCAACAATCAATCAAGCCAATAAAATGGTAAAATAAAAACAAGCACGATATTCAGAAAATACAAAATACGATGGTAGGAATAGTCCAAACATTTCAACAATTTCAATTAACATGAATGGATTAAACTTCCCAGAGACTCTTAGACTGAACTTCCCTAAAGCTGTTTTGACTATATTAATTGGGGAAAATAGGAGCCAATGCAGAAAGTATTAAGGACAAAAGAGAATATCTCAGTTATAAAAGGCACAGCTCACCAACAGTCACATAATGCTTTCACATCTCAGAAATCAATTCATTAAATGGACAATAAGAATGTAGAAGGTCTGACAATTAACCAGTTAAATCCAAAAAAGAACAGGCAAGTCACCCCTCCCCCCCCATAACTCATAGAATATTTACAGATATTGACTATGCATTCCATAAAGTAGAAACCATACAGGTTACACTCTATCTGCTTGGAAATTTTAAACACATTAAGTAATTCCTGGTTTAAATATAAAGGCAACTGAATCTGAAATTACCCACTAGAAATAAACAACAGTCACCACAGCTTAAGACTGTCAGACACAGCCAACGCAGTACTCAGAGGAGCATTTTCAGTTTTAAGTACATCTATTAGAAAACAAGAAAGATTGAAAATAAAACATTGCACAATATACCTTAAAGCAGTGATTGTCAGCACCCCTGGAGATAGAGTGGTTCTCTAAAAGTAGCCTAGGAGTCTGTGAATTCCTTTATATATTTAAAAGCCTATGGAATTTGCATGCTAACCTGTGATAAAACTGCAGACCAGTCAAAATTTGAATATTAAGTCAGTTTGTAACATTGGTTACTTCATCCATCCTGATGAGATGAATTGGGTTAAGAGTCACATCTTTGAATAATGCAAGGCCTTATTCATTTTTCTATCTTTAATCCATTGAAGTAGTATAAGAACTGAATTAATTAATGAACTGGACAGATAATTTTCCAAAATATGGGGCTCACTGGAGGAATAGAGGAAAGCAGAATAAAAAGGTCTGTATGGTGGTTACCAGGTTGGGAAACACTGACTTCAGTGTGAATCTTAATCTCAGGTCTGTGATGTCACGGTGTTTCGTGCCTGGTGTTCCAGGATTTGGGATGGCATCTTACAGATGCAGAGGAACAAGAGGGCAGAGACCTGCTTACCAGCTTTCTTGCCTTATTTCTTGAAGGCAAGATTCATGGATTTCAATAATAACAATGTCAGATAAAATTAATTTGCCAACTACAACGAGACTAATTTATAAAAATCCAGTTCCTTTGGCTGTACGTCAAAAGAGTAGAGCTCTAGCACTAGCTAGCACAAATGACTAGAACATAAGACCAGAACCTCTGGTATTATAGGAGATAAAAAGATCTTAGCAGCTATTTATTTAAAACATTTTTAGGGCTTCCCTGGTGGCACAGTGATTGAGAGTCTGCCTGCCGATGCAGGGGACACAGGTTCGTGCCCCGGTCCGGGAGGATCCCACATGCCGTGGAGCGGCTGGGCCCGTGAGCCATGGCCGCGCCTGCACGTCCGGAGCCTGGGCTCCGCAACGGGAGAGGCCACGACAGTGAGAGAGGCCCGCGTACCGTAAAAAAAAAAATAAAATAAAATAAAACATTTTTAGAAGGTTCAATTACTATCTTTACAGGACAAATTTTAATTATTTAAAACTCAGGTACCATGATTTCACAAACTACTGTTTATGCTATAAGAAATTAATCGAACCTCATCAAGTACTATACTTTACATACTTTTTCAAAGGAAAAATTTTTTAAAAGGTCCAATTCTGAACCATACCAAAAAGAAGCACTTCAACTGAATTGAAACACACATAGAGGCCAGATCTGTAATGTTTCAAATGATCAATATTTGTGCTCCTTAAATGCCAATAAGTGAATTTCAACATGTCCTTTGAAATAAACAGTGAAAATTAAAATTGCAAGACCTTCTCATTGTATTAATTTGCTCTTTTTATTTCTAAAACATCCCCCTTTGCTGAAGTTAAAGAATGACTCTTCCTCTCCCGTATTAAAAACAAAATGACTGTATTTCTCTCCCCAACCTATAGCTCTGCTCAGCTGAATTAAAATTTTTTTTAATTTTTTTCTTTACCCCTAAACCAGTACCTTCAATTCTTAACTGGCCCAAGGGCAGACTTCCTTACATGACAGCAATAAACAAAATAAAAAGTAGAATTCTGCCAGCAAATATTATGTATGATCCCAACAATACAGACACAGTCTTAAAAATCAGTTATGTATTTATTTGTATAGAGTCAAAGGAAAGACTTGAAAATCCTACATAATAGCCCATGAGGCTTACAATTTAATTACTAATCCAGTTTAAAAAAAAGAAAAGGTTTTCCTCCACAAACTTGAAGATGTTGCTATTTTACATGCTTCAGATATGTGTACTAAAACACCAGACACCTATTCATCTTTAGTTTTTGCAGAAGTAGTATTAAGTCCAAAAAAGTCTTTTTTAATGATGTACCGAACACACTGCAAAATCACATTTCTTTCATGTCGAATGTCTGGAGCTAAAAGCTAAAAAATGATAAATAAAAAGATTAGCTGGTAAATAAAATATATCCAAGAAACACCATCTAAAATAGCATGTGTGCCTTCTCTATATAAAGAACACAGAACAATAAAGATGTGTATTATATTTACTAATTATTTTCCTAAAACGCAATGCAAGAATATTTCCTTTTAACCAAAACTATCTAGCTTAAGCACAAATGTTCACATTTGAGATCCTCTCTAGGACTATCAAGCAAAGGACAGGAAAAATAGGTTTAAAAGTCTACAATTCTTTAAATCTAAAAATCATGTCAAACAGGATCCTCCTAAACCCAAATCTATAAACAGTACAGAAAGTGGTAAGGAGATATGATAAATATAGTAATAATGAAACTAGCAGTAAAAAATCCTAACACTGCTGGTCTTTCAGAACTTCCCATTTTTGTGTTTACTGTAATTGAAAGAAAGCTGAAAATCCCTGGTATCTAGAATATATAACCAAGGAATTATATGTGATTCGCCAAAAAGATTTAACGTAACTACTCATTTTACTTCTGATGTCATTAGTGTAGTTCAGAAACACCCACACAGGACCTTTCAGTAGAAAGATGATTTAATATACCACTTATAAGGTAAACATTAAAAAAATGCAATTTACTTTATATAGCACCAAAATTTACAAAACAGAGTACATTTCAGATCAATTTTTATTAAGAAGCAACTGTGTCTACATGTATTACAACATGTCATAGAGTGTAGTCACAGAACACTTCAGCTACAGCAGAAGCATATATCTGACCAGGCAAAATCAGACTTTGCACAGAATGCCAATAGATAGTTTTACAATTCCACTGAAAATTTCAGAGTATTTCTATCACTCTTAGAAATGAAAGTCTTGGATCTTTGAACAGCTTCGTGTCCATCACTTAGAATCAAAAGAGGCATTGCTTCTTACAATTTGAAGAAAGATCATAAATTTTTGAGCACATCATGCTGAGAATAAAGCCAATAATGCACAGAATAAACATAAAACTCTTTCTCTCCCTTCAGCCTGCACTGGATTTAGCTGTGCTCTCAATAGGAAAACTTTATAAAGGTCAGTACACTTCAATACCTATTTCTTTACCAACCACTTAAACCTAGATTCCTTTATTTTAAGCAGTTTTGAAAATTGTAATTATTCTACATTTACCAAATATCAGCTATATTTCAAATGCAGCTTCAGAATTAAGATACATAGATAACTCTTCAAGGAGCATATGTCTCTGGTAACCTTAAAATACACACACACAAGCTCAGGAGCTCTATCTTCAAGACACAAGAAGAACACAAAGATCAGAACATAAAGAAAAATCACTTACCATTTCCAGGAGATATGGATGGTGTGTTCTTGGTTCAAATAATGTTTGATAATTGCGATAATTTTTTTTCCTCTTAGGATTTGTGTTTTTAAAACTTTTCTTTTGGCTCTCATACTTGGCTTCTGAGAAATTTCTAACAGTTGCTTTAACATCTTGACTTGGTTTCTTAGGAGTACTGCTATGAAGAACCTGGTCTTCTGCCAGAATGTCTGCTTCAGTCTTGATGGGAACTTCTAATGTGATGAAATATAAACACAAAAATAAAAAACAAATTAAAAAACGGGGAAAACTTACAAAGATAACAAAAAAACACACCCCATAATATTCCCCTTCCCCAGCCATAATACTGGCTACTTATTAGTTAAAACTGAGCATGTACAATGTATTATACAAAATTTTTCAAATTGTGAGCTATGACTGCCAATAATTGAGATTACCACAAAGAACTACAGAAAATGATCCCTATGAAAGAAATAATACCAGATGGAAACTTGGATCTACACAAAGGAATGAAGAGTGCCAGAAAGTCAATATGTGGATAAATACAAAAGACCTTTTTTCTCATTTGAAAAAATTTTTAAAGATAATTGACTATTTAAAGCATAAATAATAATAACAATGTATGTAGGATTTATAACATTTATAGAATTAAAATCCAAGACAACAATAGCACAAAGGAAGGGAAGAGGAAAATCTAAGTATATTGCTGTAAAATTCTTAAATTACAGGAATACTTCACTTTACTGTGCTTCGATTTAATGTTCTTCACAGATAGAGCGTTCTGTACAAATTGAAGGTTTGTGGCAACATTGAGCAAGTCTATCAGCACCATTTTTTCAACATCAATTGCTCACTTCATGTCTCTCTGTCACATTTTGGTGATTCAATATTTCAAACTTTCACTGTTATTAAATTTGTTATAGTCATCTGTAATCAGTGATCTTTGATGTTACTATTGTAATTGTTTTGGGTCACCACAAACCATGCCCATATAAGACAATAAACTTAATTCATAAATATGTATGTTCTGACTGCTTTACCTACCTGCCATTCTCTCATTTCTCTCCTTCTCCGCAGGCCTCCCTATTCCCTGAGACACAATACTGAAATTATGCCAGTTAATAACTGTGCTACAATGGCCTCTGAGTGTTCAAGTGAAAGGAAGTGTCTCACGTTTTTCACTTTAAGTCAAAAGCTGAGACAGGCCAGAAGCTAGGCCTCTTGTACCAGTTAGCCAAGTTGTGAAAGCAAAGGAAAAGTTTTTGAAGGAAATTAAAAGTGCTACTCCAGTGAACACACAAATGATAAGGAAGGGAAACAGCCTTACTGCTGATATGCAGAAAGCTGTAGTGGTCTGGACAGAAGATCAAACCAGCCACAACATTCCCTTAAGGCAAAAGCCTATAATCCAGAGCAAGGCCCTAACTCTCTTCAATTCTATGAAGGCTGAGAGAAGTGAGGAAGCTGCAGAAGAAAGGTCTGAAACTAACAGAGATTAAAAGAAGCAGTCATCATGACATAAAAGTGCGAGGTGAAGCAGCAAGTGCTGATGTAAAGCTGCAGCAAATTATCCAGAAGACCTAGCTAAGACAATTAACAAAGGTGACTACACTAAACAACAGAGTTTCTACGTAGACGAAACAGTCTTGTATTGGAAGAAGATGCCATCTAGAATTTTCATAGCTAGAGAGGAGAAGACAATGCTTGCCTTTAAAGCTTCAAAGGACAAACTGACTCTCTTGTAAGGGGCTAATGCAGCTGGTGACTTAAAGTTGAAGCCAATGCTCCTTTACCATTCTGAATATCCTAGGGTCCTTAAGAATTACACTAAATCTACTCTGCCTGTGCTCTATAAATGCAACAACGAAGCCTGGATGACACAGCACATGTTTATGACATGATTTACTGACTATATCAAGCCTATTGATGAGATCTACTGCTCAGAAAAAAATTCCTTTCAAAATATGACTGCTCACTCCTGGTCACCTAGGAGCTCTGATGGAGACGTACCAGGAGATTCATGTTGTTTTCATGCCTGCTAACACAACACACAGTCTTGTCAAGTTCACATAAACATGTTTTGGGGTATATATGTGTTGGGGTATAAAATGAATCTCAATAAATTGAAAAACTGAAAGCATATAGAATATGTTCTCTGACCATAACAGAAGTAAATAAAATCAATAACAGAAAACTATCTTTAAAAACCCTCCAAAAAATTGGAGCTGAACAACAGACTTCTAAATAACCAGAGTTAAAGGCCATATCACAAGAGAAATTAAAAAATATTTTGATATAAATAAAAATGAAAACAAAATGTGTCAAATTTGCGGGATGCAGCTAAAGCAATGCATGGAGGCAAATGTATAGCTCTGAATGCTTACATTAGAAATGAAAAAAATTTAAAATCACTTATCTCAGTTTCTACTGTAACAAGGTAGAAAGGGAGGAGGAAAGAAAGAGTGAAAGTGTGAAAATCAATTAGAAATAGACCACAGAAAAAAATCAACAAAGCCAGAAGGCAGTTCCTTGAAAAGATTTATAAAATTAATAAACACCTAGCAAGATGATCTGATCAAGAAAAAAGGGGGAAAAAAACCCCAATTAATAGTATAAGGAATCAAAGAAGGAACATCTCTATAAATCCTACATATATCACAAGAAAATATCACAAACAACTTTATGCCAATAAACTTGACAATTGGTCAAATTGAAACAAATTCTTTTGAAAAATATAAATTACCAAAATTGGTTCAAGGAAAAAGTAGAAAATCTGAATAGTGCTATACCTATTAAGGAAATTTGATTAATTTAGAATCTTCCCCCAGAGAAAATGCCAGGTACAGATGGCTTCACTACTGAATCCTACAAACAAGAAAAAATTGCAGCAATTCTACACAAATCCTTAAAAGAGGAGGAGGAAACAGATCCCAACTCATCCCAAATCCAGACAAAGCCTATAAGAGAAGAAAAACACAGACTAATATTCCTCAAGAACACGGATGCAAAAATCCTTAATAAAATATTGGCAAATCAAATCCAGTAATGTATTAAACAGGTAATATACCAATTCCGAGTAGACTTTATCCCAGGAATACAGGGTTGATTTGACATTTGAAAATCAATCGGTGTATTTCACCACATTGAGAAAAACAACAACCACCACCATATAATCAGTTGAAAATTCACAAGTATTAAGATAGGAATTCCCTCCTCTCAGCCCCAAATGGTTTTTCTATATTTTTGATTACCATGAATTATACGCTAATGTGATATAAAGAGTTCTATCCTAGACGTTGGGAACTGAGTTCAATTGCCTGGACAAGAGTGTAACAGGCTAATCATATGCCTCAAAACCCTCAACATTCAAGCATTACATAGGACTGAATGTGGAAATTACATTTGAAAGGAAGTACAGGGTAAGTGTTAGGAGCACAGACTCTGTTACAAACTGTTAGGTTCAAATTCTAGATCCAAGACTTCCTAGCTGTGTGACCTTGGAGCAGCTATTTATCTCTGCCTAAATTTCCTCATAAGTAATGGCACCTACTTCATGAGGTTACTGCAATAATTAAATGAGTAAAGCACATTAAACAGTGCCCGAAACAGAGTAAGAATTTGCCCTGATAGTGATTTTAATGTGCCTTCAAACTAATGGGGAAAAGAGGAAAAGAAGAGAAATATAACCATAAAAGAATGGAGCTAAGAATTCACAAGTGGTTTGCAGAGTTCAAAACTATGGGAATAATAATTAAAGGCAAAAAAGAAAAACTAGGGCACTATTTTCTCTTATGTCCCTCAATCATAGCCAAACCTGTTTGAAGAAACATAACAATTTTGGGGAGTTGCAAAACTGTGCTTAACTTCTCATATGGCGCAAACAAAAACAAAAAACTAACGTGCAAGACCCAGGATAGATAAAACGTTTGTAAATACTGCTCACTGAAATTTTCTTTCCTATCTATATCTTAACGATTCTGAAAGCCCCAGAACCAAGTATATAGCCTCTTCTTTTGCTCAGTCTTTCTGGAAGGACCCTTTCCGTGTTTAAAATTCATTCTGGAAAAGCACTATTCATGTTTAAGATCCTCTACACACTTCTATGTTAATTCCTAAGTTAAGACAGGTCTTAAATATGAAAATACGGTCGTTAAAATCTGTGAGAATCAGACTGCTTCTCTCCATTTAGAACTCACTTAAATAAGAAGCCTTCTAGATGCTATTTCATGGTTCAGAGAAGGCTCACTTTATTTCCTTGGTTTATTTACTCTGAAGTCCCTCTATGTCAATATCCTATCCTATCCTATAGCCCAGAATTAACACTGAAAGCTAGAAATTTGCTAGTGACCTGGATGGCTTAATAAAGCTGAATTCAAATTACATAAAATAATTCTTAAGGCTTAGGAATGTGAAGCAAGGACATTTTCCTTAAGGCAGGACATTTTAAACAATTAGTCAAAACGAATTCATACAAAATCAAATATATCTTTTAACAGACAACATCTTCTGTTATGTACTAGAAAAGAAAAGCTATGCATTACTGTGCAGGAAGATAGCAAATGCCACACAAAGAAAGACTGTAATGGAAGGCAATATAGTTGGCTTCTTTAGACATTTAAGTCCCTAAACCTAAGCTTTACATCAGCTTTGCCATATACTAGCTTTGCAAACCTACCCTCCCGAAGCTTAAGGGTCTATAAAATGGAGGGCTGAAACCTCAAAGATCCCTTCCAGTTTCCTTTCTTCCTTCTAATTTAAAAAATAGTGGCAGCCTCAAAATGAAGACATGAGTATAAAATGTTTTATCTTAGGAATGAGAGAAGAAAGCATTAGAACAGCTTGTTTTTATGGGATTCAGTAATCTGGTAATAGCTTTCTTTGCTATCACCTGTCATAAATACAAATGATAAGCAGGAAATGTAATACGTGTTTAAAGAATAACTTCATCTTCATATCAGTATAATGGAAACGAGTAAAGAAATAAATACTGTTTTTCTTAAGATTAAAAAAAAATAAGAAGAGGCAACCATCTGCTAAGGAATACTCTGATAAAGCCAAAGTAGTTTATATTTCAAAATTCAACTAGCTTTTAGCCAGCTACCATAGTAAAAGGAAAAAAGGAAAAAAAAAATTCCTGTTATAGATAGATCTAAACCTTAACTTTCGTATTAAAGCCCAACTCTTCCTTCAACATCTCAACTACACAAACATTGATTTTCTCTAGCCTAGCCAACATTAAAAGTCCTGCCATCTTCATCCAATTACATTCAAACCTTCCCTTCATCCTACATATTCACTTTTAAGACCCTCTATTCTTGAGTACAGCCCCTACTGTGATTACATATCTGAGACACACACTCATGAATTCTCTCATGGTTGGTTGGTGAAGCCTAGATAAAATGACCATGCAGAGCCAGGTACACAGGCACAATAGGACACATGCTTATGCACTAAACAAATGCTGGATTACTGATATGAACCTTGGGTTAAGAACTGCCATACTGCCAAGCCTACTTGCAGCCCTTTTAGGTGGCCCTAAAAGAGACGCTAGTGATTGAGCTGGTTTATTATCATCTTTAAAGGTTAAGACATGTATCCTGAACAACGTTAACTTCTCAGAAAGACTATCTAAAGGATTCCGTGTCTCTCAACCTTTAAAGTACATACACAGGCGAATGCAACGCAAGTATAGGGTTACTGTGTTCTCCAAATGAGATAATTTAGGTAAATGAGCTCTATAAAGAGCAATGCCCCATATACATGTAAGGAATATTATTATCCTCTTTGTCACAAAGGACCTTGCTCCACCTACTAAAGGTGCAAAACATGTTAAGACAAGGGTTCTTGAGAGTAGAGAGAAGTAATTAACCTTCTTCACTACATCTTTTAGAATATTCTTTGATTTCACTAGTGGATATTATCTCTTCCCCTTCCTATTCTATTATTGTTTGCCCTTTTCTCCTAGAGGAGCAATACATTTCCCCATTTCTCCCACTTCATTTCATCCCATGTTAACTTCTGAATCAAACGAAGAAGGAACTTGAGGATCAAAGAATGTGCATGACACATCTTGTCCTCAGATACATACACATGAAAGGATGCTACTGATGCGTAGTGTACATCAAAGGAAAAAGCAACGAAACAAACCTAACTGTAACAACTGAGGCCATAACTTACCTTCTGGCTCACTCTCCGACCCTGAGAGGCTGCCATAGCTGCTCATTAGGGAGCACAGGGCTGGTGTCACTTCCTTAGGTATGACAGCATTTTGTGGTTTCTCCTCTTTATCGGACTCTGGAATAGAAAGACCTAAGAGTAAAACTGTATACCAAAAATATCTACAACCATAAGAAAGAAAGCTGACAGCCCCCCACTCCCTCATGTGTTAGTGAAAAGAAAGTAATTTCTGATCATTTCCTCAATCTTCCCAAAAATGAAATCCAGGAGACTCGAAAAATTTCCCCTTGGTTTAAATCTTTATGGTCAGATAAGCTATCTACCCCAAAGAGAAAACAGAGGGGCAAATGGAAGTTATACACGACTCAGTTTCTTACCATGCTTCACAGGTTATGGAACTTGGGCCTTTTCTAAATTAACCAGTCTTTGTTATTATTTTATTTTATTTAGGCTATTAATTAATTTTATTAAGGTAGCAGGAAGGCCATAAACTTATTTGACTTCACTGGATTAGGATCACAGACTCTGAAAATTAGATTTAGAGTAAGTAAAATATAAAATAACCACTCTTTTTGTTGTTTTTAAGACGGGGTTAGAGGGCACATATAACATTTCAACCATTCTATAGCTGAAGGCACAAAGAGTTCCGCTGAACTGAATCTGCCCAAAATTTTTATTATTTAGAACTTCTAAGAACTTAAGTAAACAAGCCAACTATGAGAATTACCAAGTACTAAGAGCCTGCCAAAGGTAAAGTGTTTGATCAGAGCCCAGTAAGCCTAGCTATAGCCCCCGGACACCACCTATTACATTTATTTTTGGCAGCTCTCAAAATGTATTACATCTATTCTAAACAAGTCAGTAATGCCTGACTGAAGAATGAAGACAGTAAGTAACCTGTCTGTGTAGTGAACCAACTCAACCCACAACCAATATGAAATGTTTCAAGACAGTACTTAACGTTTACCAAGTCAGTCTAAGGGAAACCAAAACATGCCAGTAGGAAACAGGAGGAAACTTTTATGTGAGTATGGAATTACCACCTTCTGGTGGATGAAGTTAAATCCTCTCTCCTCCCCCAATCCACACTGCCCAGCAGCAGCCCCTCCAAACACTGCTCCTTGTCGATTTTTAGCTAACTTATTACCTTTTCTCCTGAATTAATAAAGGGAAAGGAAAATATGCAGTTATATATATATATAAATAAGTTACTAGTGGATAAAACAGAATCTGCAACAATATTAGTACAGACACTGGTCATCTCATTGTTTGAATGATGATGTACCAAAGTGTAGTATTTCCTTCTAAGACCCAAAGAGAGGCACCAGAAAGTACAATACAGTTGACTATATAATGCTCTTTAAAAGCATGAGCTCATTTAATCCTTATGAAGTATCACCTTCACTATTTTTTTTTTTTTTGGTTGCATTGGGTCTTTTTTGCTGCACGTGAGCTTTCTTTAGTTGTGGCGAGCTGGGGCTACTCTTTGTTGCAGTGTGTGGGCTTCTCATCACCGTGGCTTCTCTTGTTGCAGAGCACGGGCTCTCGGAGCGTGAGCTTCAGTAGTTGTGGCTTGTAGGCTCCAGAGCGTAGGCTCAGTAGTGTGGCGCACGGGCTTAGTTGCTCCGCGGCATGTGGGATCTTCCCGGACCAGGGCTCGAACCCGTGTCCCCTGCCTTGGCAGGCATATTTTTAACCAGTACGCCACCAGGGAAGCCCTGCCTTCATTATTAATTACAGGTGATGAAACCAAAATTCAGAGAATCTGAACTGGATGATCCTTTAGGTAACAAATCTATAGAACACATGGGTCAAATTTAAATTCTAGCTATCTGATTCCAAATCCCACTTCTTAACTAGTGGGCTAGGATATCTCCTACAGATATATAAAGTCCTCTTCTTAAAATTAAGTCATCCTACCAAAATGTCTCTCTGGTCTAGAATGTTAATAAATGTCTTCCAGCTATAGCCCATTTCTCTGTTCCCTTTCAGAGCAAAAGCCCAAATAACTATTTGTATAATTCACCAGGGAACACCTGGGCCTGAAATGTCCTGCAGCTGTCTGGCGCGCTCCAGAATCTACTCCAGTCTGCCTTTCAGGCCCACCACACCACTGAACCTTCTTCTTCCAAGTTCACTGGATTGCTCTGTGTTGCCAAAGAGGAATACTTGTTGGTGCTCATCTTATTTAACTTAGTGATGACATCTGACAGTCCAAGTGGCCCTTGAACAACACGGGCTTGAAGTTCATGGGTCCACTTATGCACAGATATCTTTCGATAGTCAATACTATTGAAACTGATCTGCAGCTGGTTGAATCCATGGATTGGGAACTGTGGATACAGAAGAACTGCGTTACATGGAAGGCAGACTACAGGTTACACTTGAATTTTCGGCCACGTGGAGGGCTGGTGCCCCTAACCTCCCAAATTGTTCAAGGGCCAACTGTAGCCATGTTTTACTTTTAAAAACATTTCCTTCACTTGGCTTCCAGAACCCTTTCACTTGGCTCTCCTTTCCCAGTCTCCCTACTAAATTCTCTTCATTGACCAACTTCAAAATTCTTGAATGTCCCTGGGTCCAATCCTCAGCAACCTTTTCTCTTTATGCCTCCTCCTCCTCTTATGATCTCATTTTATCTCAAAGTACTATCTAGATCCTGGTAAATCACAAATGTATACCTCCAGCCTTCAATTATCCCCTAAACTCCAGAATAACCTAACTGCTATTCAACATCTCTACTTGGGTATCAAACAGGCACCTCAAAGGTTAACACGTCCAAAAACAAGCGCTTGATTTCTCCTCCAAACATGCCTGCCAGTAGTCTCCATCTCAATAAACGTCAGCTCTTCTTCATGGTTACGCCAAAACCTAGCAATCACCCTTGACTCTTCTCCTTTTCACATACCATATCCAATCTAGCCACAAATACGGTCAGCTCTATTTTGAAGATATATCCAGAATCATACTCCTCCTCATTACTTCACTTCTATAACCCCAGTCCCAGTCAACATTTCTTACCTGGACAGTTCTAGCAGCCTCCTAAAAGGACACCCTGATATGACCCGCCCACCTCTGCAGTCCATTCTCCACCTTAACACATCACATCACCTCTCTGCTCAACCTCGGAGTAAAGTCCCAAGTCCTTTGCTGCCTATGAGACCCTACTTGATCTGATCCTTCACCACTTTCTTCCTGGCTTACTCCACTCCAATCTTGCTGTTCCCTGAATACACAAAGCATGCTCTCACCATGGGGTGTTCGCACTTGTTGCTTTCTCTGCTTGGAAAACTCTCCCCTCAGGTCTCAGTCCCTAATTTTACTCAGATTTCTTAATGTCGCCTTATCATACAGATGCCATTGCTGATTATATAAAATAGCACACCCCTGTCTCCAACTGCCATTCTCCATCCTTTTCCTTAGCTTTACTCATCGTTATGAAGGATATCAACCCCTATTTACTGCAGCTGCCCCAAGCAGAACATAAGGTACAGGAGAGAAGGGGTTCGGCTTTGTTCAGTACTGTATCCTCAGAGCCTAGAACAGTACATAAGTGCTCAAGAAATATTTGAAGAACAAACTCTTGCATGAATGAGTTAAGGACAAGTTCAAAAAGGCTAACTGGTACAGAATGACAGAGCTATGCCGAGGTGGTACCACAAAAGAAACCTGATTTTGTCTGGATTCAGAGCTTATTCTTTTTAATAAAATGATTCCATTTTTCTTAAAAAATCACATACATGTGTATAAGAAAAATACTGATGGATATAAAACAAAACGTGAGCAGTGGCTGTCTGTAAGTTAAGAAAGTAGGTTGTTTTTTATTTTATGCTTTTCAGTTTTTTCCTCACATTTTCTGCATTATTTTTGTAATCAGAAATGAATAGAAGAAGAAAACATAGGAAAATAAAATCTGGAAGAAAGTGTTTCCTCACAATTCAATTCAAGAAGTGGACCACACAGCTTTAACTGGCCTACATATCACCCCTTTCCTGCCTCCCTTTTTTTCTAAACTTTATATTTTGAAACAATTTTAGATTTACACAAGTGTTGCAAAGATAGTACCAAGAATTTCCATATACCCTTCACCTAGCTTCCCCTAATATTAACATCTTACAAACCACAGTACATTTACCATAGCTAACAAATTAACATTGGAATAGTACTACTACCTAAACTACAGACTGTAATGTAATTTCACCAGTTTTTCCACTAATGTCCTTTTTCTGTTCTAGGATTCAATCCACCATATCACATCACGTTCAATCACCATGACACCTTGATCTGTGTCTTCTCCAAACCTGTGACAATTTCTCAGTATTTCCCTGCCTTTCATGAACTTGACTGTTTTAAAGACTACCGGTCAGTTATTGTAGAATACCCCTCAGCTGGGTCTGTCTGATGTTTTCTAATGATTAGACTGAGGTGGTGGATTTTAGGTAGTGACCTTCTCATCATATATCAGGGGGTACATCTCAACCTATTACTGGTGATATTAACCATGATCACTCGGTAGTCTCCACCACGTTACTATTCTGCTCTTTCATTATTCTATTCCTAAAAACAAGTCACTAAGTCCAGCCCACATTCAAGGGGAGGGAAATTAATCTCCACCTCTTGAAGCAAAGAATTTTAGACATACATTAAAACCACAACATGAGTAGTTGGTGTACTCATTACGAGGAGTGTCACAAAGCTCACTACACTTAACTGCCTTCCCAAGGGAAAGAGCTAGGAGTTCATACAAATGAACACCTCTTTTCCTATTTCGTCCCCCTCAGTTATGTTTTGGGGACCCACCACATGTAATGACACTTTTGGCACTATCAAAACATCCTCTATGGTGACTCTTCATCTCAAAAACAGAAGGCTGTTCACACAGACGCTCAGATCTACTTGGCAGTTCTAATGTAGGCATTTCTAGCAGCCATCTTGGAATGACTATACCATAGGCAGAGCTGATAAAATAATACTCAAGAAACTTCACCCACATTTTAATAAAAGCAGCCAAAACATCTCTCTAAACTAAAAATACCAGTATATTTGCAGCAACATGGATGGACCTAGAGATTGTCATACTGGGTGAAGTCAGTCAGACAGAGAAAGACAAATATCACACGGTATTGCTTATATGTGGAATTTTTAAAGAGTACAAATGAGCTTATTTACAAAACAGAAATAGAGTTTCAGATGTAGAAAACAAACTTATGGTTACAGGGGGGTAAAGGAGGGAGGGATAAATTGGGAGATTGGGATTGACATATATACACTACTATATATAAAATAGATAACTAGTAAGGACCTACTGTATAGCACAGGGAAGTCTACTCAATACTCTGTAATGATCTATATGGGAAAAGAATCTAATAAAGAGTGGATGTATGTATATGTATAACTGATTCACTTTGCTGTCCACTTGAAACTAACACAACACTGTAAGTCAACTATATTCCAATAAAAATTTTTAAAAAAACAGAAACCATAAAAAATAAAATAACGAAAAAGATCCCTGAGTAATATTCTAAGGTCTTATACAATTTAATATTAACGTGTGTTAAAAATTTTGATGGGCCTAATTTAGGATAATAAAAGTTTCTATAATTGAATAAAAATTAAGAAAAAATTTTAAAATTAAAATAATAAAAACACCAGTACAAAAATAATAGCAATGAAGATTATAAAATCAAACTTTAAAAGCATTATAAATACCAACTCCAATAATTTCTTTTACTGTTAAAAAAAGAAAATAGTGACACTTTTCTTAGGGGAAATCTCACCTCTCTCTCTCATACATAAACATCATGTTCCCAATGACCAAAAAAAAATTTTTAAATCTAAAAATTATCACTAGACTATGAGTTTCTTGAAGGCAGGGAAAGACTTCACTGAATTATAGGGCTGGGCAAGCAAAATGTAGGACCTCAGTAAATCCCTATTGAAATGAAAATAACAAAAAACAAAATGCCCTTTGAATGTCTTACTCAACTCTAAACATTAGAAAAAGCTTCTCATCTGGCTTCTTTCTACAACTTTTTTCTTTATTTGTGCCACCCTCCTCTCCCCCCACTATTTCCTATTGCCTTTATGGAACAAAGCACAATTATATGCTGTAACCCCAAGAAGATTTATAAATTCTCACAAAGAAAAAGCTATATATTGAAAAAGTCACTCTAAAAAAATGGGAACTTTGGTTTATAGTTTCCAAACCTCAAAACCAGGTATTTAACAATGGGCATTCATGATTTCTGATGTGCCAGGCCAGCTTACTTTCTTACTTGAATGTCTACCTTTTTAACAACAGAAGCCATCTAGCTTACCTCGATGCATAGTTATTAGACTGATGTCCCAGTGTTCTATGACAATAGCTATATTTGTTATAATGAATGACTAACAAACTGGATCCTTCCTGTTTTGTGGACACTGAGGCACTTTAGTCAGTGATGCTCAGGACACATTACTGACCAGCTCCTTTCCTTCTAGCCCAGACAATACTTGTTAAAACCACGGGCCAGGAAAGCCATAGAACATGCTGTATTTAAACAAGAGCAGAGCACCACCAAGGTAATCTAGTGACAACAGGCCATACTCAAAACCCATAAGCTGAGAGACTCCAAATGACAGGCTTTCCTTTTGAAACAATGTCAATTCCCAATTTAAAGCATCTGCACAGGGACTTCCCTGGTGGCACAGTGGTTAAGAGTCCACCTGCCAATGCAAGGGACATGGGTTCAATCCCTGGTCCGGGAGGATCCCACATGCCGTGGAGCAGCTGGGCCCGTGTGCCACAACTACTGAGCCTGTGCTCTAGAGCCCGCTAGCCACAACTACTGAGCCCGTGCGCCTGGAGCCTGTGCTCCGCGACAAGAGAAGCCACCGCAATGAGAAGCCTGCGCACCACAACGAAGAGTAGCCCCTGCTCACCACAACTAGAGAAAGCCCACGTGCAGGAGCAGGGACCCAATGCAGCCAAAAATAAATAAATTAATTTAATTTAAAAATTCTCCATCTTTAAAAATAAATAAACAAAGCATCTGCACAATTAATGAGGGTTCACATACTACCAACTACCATCAAAAAAAGGTGGGCTCAGGCAGTGATTTTCTAAACGTGACATGAGGCTTATGGAGAGTCTCAAGAGCTACTATCTTGTCTCAATGTGAATGCTGCTGTCTAGATAAGGTTCTAAGCCCAAAAAAGGCAAAAAATAAAAGAAATTGGGATCTTCATTTTTAAAGTGAGCTTAGTGCTGAAAAGTGTCAACTGTGACATTTGAGCATGAATAGGGCCACGCTGTCACAATGCTACCCTGCCACCGACAACCTGAATAACAAGCACAACTAGATCTTAATGAAGGTTGACTGGCTCTGGCCCATGCGAAGGAAGCTGCTTCCAAACAAGGTAAAACTGATAAATTGGAAAGTCGAGAATCTGAGATATATACCTAGAGCATGTGAAAAAATGGTACATACGGTTTTCTGTAGCTATACCTGGAGTGGAAAGTTGAAAAACCAACACTCTGAAACATTGATTTGGAAAATGTGAAAGTCCAGAAGAAATCCCAGGTAAAGAATAACATAAATTTAAATGGAATCTTTCCTACAAAATTAAGCTACCATAATTTGATTGTTGGTATTCTGATTTCCTCAAAGAACAATATTATAAATTTACAGCTTACTTTTAGGATTTTTATATTCAAGACTTACATTTTCATCTCTGACCCTCAGAATAGCTAAAAGTTTCAACATTAAGCCAAAACAAAATTACTTGCTATCTCTCATTCAACTGCTCGTAGATCTGCCTGAATGCTTTCTACCATGAGGATGAAAGGCATTTAACTATTGTTTCTCAGGTCTAAGGTGTCTCTTGAAGACCTACATACAAATAGAGGCAAGATATACTCATCTTTTTGTTAGTGTTTCACCAGATTGATACACTGAAACACTTCTTTAAAAATGAGAAAACAGAATCACCCAACCAAAGCTAACAATGCAAAAACAGAGTATTCAGGGCTACAGAATCCTTCAAATGTTCATTTAGAAAATTGCATAAAGGGAAGAATTATGTAATTTTCAAATTAGTAACACTGCTTGTAACAGTAGTCTTCACATTTGTGTTTCAAGTATTTTAATGACATGGAAGTTTATATTTAGGTACAGATTGTATTTCATCATCAAGGTCACAAACTGTAAGTTTGAAGAAGTATGTGCGCTCTCTCCAACATTTTTTGAAGGAAAAAAAATCAGTGCCCAAGAGTAAATTCAGCCCTGGCCCAATGTCTTCTGTCTTTGCCTTGCTAGCAGCAAGGATAAGATGCCTTTTTAAACCTCTCTCCCATATCTCAACTATCCTAGACTCCTACAATATTTTTTTTGGCCAAATTCAGACTTCACGTGTAGAGGTAGTATAGTATACTAGGAATCAGACACCTAAATTCTAATTCTGGCTCTGCCATTAATTAGCAGCATGACTAAGGTAAATTACTCACTCTAAGTTCCTTGGTTCGAAAATGGAAGTAGCATCTGTACATACGTAAAACGTTGTCAGGAGGAAAAGAGCTAATATATACAAAGCATTTAGAGCACAGTAAGTATTGGGTTGGCCAAAAAGTTTGTTTGGGTTTTTCTGTAAGATGTTACGGAAAAACCCAAACGAACTTTTTGGCCAACCCAATACCTTAACTCAGTAAGTGTTAGTTGGTGTTAAAATAATTTATTATTATTATTCCTACTAAATTTTATCTTGTCACTCTTAGCCCAACATTCCCTTATGCCAAGATCTTTTTCCATCCTGATTTAGTCAATGAAGTAGTTATACCCCTGTTTCTTCCCATCCATAAATTCAGTAATCTGCCACGGGACTTCCCTGGTGGCAGTGGTTAAGAATCGCCTGCCAGTGCAGGGGACATGGGTTTGATCCCTGGTCTGGGAAGATTCCACATGCCGCGGAGCAACTAAGCCTGTGCGCCACAACTACTGAGCCTGCGCTCTAGAGCCCACAAGCCACAACTACTGAAGCCCGCGCACCTAGAGCCCGTGCTCTGCAACAAAGAGAAGCCACTGTAACGAGAAGCCCACACACCGCAATGAAGAGTAGCCCCCACTCGCTGCAACTAGAGAAAGCCTGCAGGCAGCAACGAAGACTCAACACAGCCAAAAATAAATAAATTTATAACATAATCTGTGATTGTCGTAGAAGCCGCTTTCCCCCAAGTTGAGCAGAGCCTGCCAGCAAACCTGCAATGTAACATCAGCAACACCCCTTTGCAAAAGAAGAATCACTAGCAACTGGATAAAGCCTCACGTCGTTATTAGAAGGAAAGGCAGTAAAATATTTAAATAAACATTTTTATTTTTCAGGAGAGAAATGAAGCCTTAGCGGTATCTTTCTGTGACAGCAACATTTTGGTCCTTTAATTTCTCAACTTATAAGCAAGAGTAAACTTATCTCCTAAATTCTAGAAGGAATTTAAGAAAAAACAATAAACACACATAAATATATTCTATGCTCTGAGGAAGAACAGTATTATTTAAATATATGGAATTCATATTATTTACCCAAAGAGACCATGTTCATGCTGAGCAGCATAAATACTGGCTTCCATTGGAATTCCTGCTTTCTAGGTGGGAAAATTCACATAATGGTGCAAATCTGAATCCACAACATCTATACATTCAAAATAATCTTAAGAAAATTTCCAAGATTATATGATACTAAGGAAATTATCCAATAAATATAATCTTTCTCCCACATTCTGCCTGCCTCATGCATTCATTCCCAAGACTCAGAAAAAATGTCTTTAACAAGATTTTTGACAAAACACTCCTATTAAGAACAAAAGCATCATTCTACCTTTTTACATTTTTTGCCATTAAACTCTCCCCAAACAAGGATGTGAAGAATCAATTTCTGCATCACTGGCTATACGCTTAAAAACACGGTGTTTTCTTATTTAGCTTACCGGAATCGGTGTTTACCAAAACACCCAGAGGGTCTGAATTTGCCTCGGGTGTACTTTCAGGCTTCGAACCACACAAGGGATTGCCTGACCCCATGGCTGCTCTCTGTCCAGCACGACCATTTTTCCATTTGTGACGTTTGCCAGGACTTCTGATTTTTGCCATCTGTGAATGCCTGGCCATCCCCTTCATCTTGCTGGAGTAAGAAAAATGCAATTCTTAATATAAAAGGCACTGACCTTTCAAGAAAAATTTGAAAAAGATTACTGAATGCAAAAGAAATTTAGCTGTCAATCACCTGTCACCTAGTACATTAAAGAGACCAGAATAAAATAAATTCAATGGCTTCCAAAGTAGAACTTTAAAAGGATAACATACCACAATATACCATACTTTATCAATTCCAAATTGCACATTTCCTCCCATAATGTAATCCCTCTGAAATTGGGCTATGTTGTACAATCAACAGCAAGTGAATTTAATTGGCAGCATTCTTTCATTCCTATTATACATTAAGATAAAATGCTCCTTAGACTTTACAAAGTGCATTAACTCTTATCTCCTTAATTGTAAGTAGCCTTAAAGTTTCTGACGCTTTTACAAATATGCTACCTTGTTTCTTGTTTAAACTTCATGGTTCTTGTTTAAACTTCATGGTAACTCCTTAAAATAGATTAGACAGGTATTATTCTCTTCACATTACAGGAGGATAAACTTAAAGATCATAGACCAAGCACAATTTCACGGCTAGCTCAAATCAAGCGCCCTCTCAAACCACAGAAATTACTACTCTTAGGAGGAAACAAATACTTATGTGAGCACATACTTATGTAAACTATGCACAGGAAAACAAAGACCATTTTAAAAAAAAGGTTCATTACATATACTCTCAATGGACAATAAAACAAAGTAAGAAAATAATACCAAGGCACATAATGATCAAATTGCTCAAAGCTAGTGAAAAAGAGAAAATCTTAAAAGCAGTCAGAGATAAAAGGTATTTTATATAGAGGAACAAAATGACAGCAGATTTCTCTTGGAAACAATGCAAATAAGAAAACAATGGGGCAACATCTTTAAAATACTATAAAATTTTTAGAAAACTGTTAACCTAGAATTACTTATCTAGCAAAAATATCTTTCCAATAGGAAGGTAAAATAAAGATCTTTTCAGACACACAGAGCTGAAAGAAGTCATCTCCAGCAGACCCTCACTACAAGAAATGTTATAGTAAGTCTTTCAGGCAAAAGGAAAATGGTATCAGATGGAAAGATGGATCTACGCTAAAGAATGAGGAGTACCGGGCTTCCCTGGTGGCACAGTGGCTGAGAGTCCGCCTGCCAATGCAGGGGACACGGGTTCGTGCCCCGGTCCGGGAAGATCCCACGTGCTGCAGAGAGGCTGGGCCTATGAGCCATGGCCGCTGAGCCCGCGCGTCCGGAGCTGTGCTCCGCAATGGGAGAGGCCACAGCAGTGAGAGGCCCGTGTACCGCAAAAAAAAAAAAAATGAATGAGGAGTACCACAAATAATAACTATATAGGCACCCCAACCATCAGCTAACAAACCACCAGCTGTGACTAAGGCTTGTCAAGATCACCAGATAACCCCCAGCTGACCCCAGATATCTGAGCAGTTAAGACTATCATATGGAGAAAAAAAAAAAAAAAAAGACACCTATTAAGGGTAAAAAGGCAAGCCACAAACTGCAAGACTATATATATCTGCACTACCTATACTCTACGCAAAAAAGTATTTGTATCTAAATAAATAACCGCTACTAATCAAGAAAAGCAACCCAATTAAAAGGTGGTCAATAGCACTTGTGTTTGTTTGATTTCTCAACAAAGACTTCTAGACAGGGGCAAAAATAAATCTTCTTTTGCAACCCAGAACTCACTGTTCAGTATGAGTTTTGATACAGGTAAGAAGGAACATGATACCTAAAAGAGAATCAAGTGATGGGGTGTACTGATAAACATAAAGATTGCTTCCAGGACTATAGAGCTGGTAATTTCCCTCATATCTTAAGCTTTTAAATTATCAGCTGTATTGATTTAGTACTCTAATTTTAATGTTGACATGAAACAAAGATGGCTTCTTTTTTTAAGCTTGTATCTTGAACACAGTGTCTGGATTTTAAAAAGGTATTGGCATATCCCAATGATCTGTACTGTTCTAGGGTGTGATGGCTTAGGAGTGAATACGATTTGAACCTAACACATTTTTAGAGGATGTCAAATTGAGAAACAAGCAGGTCCATCTCCTGACCCTAAACATGGTCCTAAAGTAAATCGCTTGAGGAAATTGGATCCCAAAGATTACAGGTGTGGAATTTTGAAGCGTGTCCATATTCCCCTGGAGATCAAAGAAGCCCAACTAAAAGAATTGTGGGCTAACATAACAACTTCTTTTTGAAAGGGCTATTTTATCTTGAAGATTATGAGTTTGGAGGAACTAAGGTGATTGGCAGTGGAAAGAATCAGAACACGTGAAATTCCTCAAAAATTTATTGACAAATAATTTTGTCTATGTTACACATAATTAAAAAAACGCTTTAAAAAAAATGGTCAAAGACTTGAACTGGCACTTCACAAGAGAATATCGACATGACGGATAAGCATATAAAAAGATGGCCAACATCGTTAGTCACGAGGGAAATGGTATAACACGAAGAAAAGGTATAACAATACTATGCATTGACCAGGACACACAGCAATTAGATGCAGAGTCAGTAGGAGTATAAATTAGTACAAGTGTTTTGGACAACTGTTTGACTACATCTATTATAACTAAATATCTAGTATGACCTAGTGTGTGTGTGTGTGTGTGTGTGTGTGTGTGTGTGTGTGTGTGTGTGTGTGTGTGTGTGTGTGTGTGTGTGTGTGTGTGTATGGCCAATGTAAACAAGAAACAAGTACTTATGTCCACAAAAGACACTTAAAAGAATGTTCATAGTAGCTTTATTCATAATAGCCCAAATTGGAAACAACCCAAATGACCAATAGTAGAATGAATATATATTCTCACAATTAAGTTCTATATAGCAACAAGAATGGATTTACAGCTATACACAACAACATGGATGAATCTCACAAGATAATTTTGAGCCACAGAAACTATACACTAAAGAAGACACATCAATACTATATGATTCCACTTATACCAGGTTCTAAGAACAGGTAAAATAAATTTATGATGATAGAAATCAGAAAAGAGGTTACCTTTGTGGGGAGGCATGGAACTAAGGATAGCCTACGAAAGAAACCTTTGTAAGGTAAGACGTTCTATGTATTATTAATGTGTGGAAGTTACATGGGTATGTAGGTATGTGAACGTATATAAATTCATTCAGTTGTACACTCAATACAAAACAAAATGGAAAAAATTCTATGAATGTGAGGCACTGGGGAAAATGGGATGTCTCATACACTGCTGGTGGGAGAGTAAACTACAATAGCTTCTATGATAGGTATTTGGCAGTCACCTATCAATATTATAAATACACATGTCTTTTGACTCAGCAAAACCACTTCTAGGTATCCATGCTCAGAAATATCTGCACATGTGTAAAATATATGTACAGGGCAATAATGGCAACCTTTTATTAGTAAAAGATTGGTGAAAACTTAAATGTCTGTCAATAGAGAATTTTTTTGTTTAAGAAAAAAAAGACCCTTTGGGATATTCTTATGCTTCTTACACACCCTCAGAGAATGAGGAGTCTTGTTTATATGTCAATATAGGACAATCTCCAAGTATATTATTTGGCTAAAAAAGGCAAGACGTACAATAGTATCAAAAAAGGAAGGGCTTCCCTGGTGGCGCAGTGGTTGAGAGTCCACCTGCCAATGCAGGGGACGCGGGTTCATGCCCCGGTCCGGGAGGATCCCACGTGCCGCGGAGCGGCTGGGCCCGTGAGCCATGGCCACTGAGCCTGCGCGTCTGGAGCCTGTGCTCCGCAACGGGAGAGGCCACAGCAGTGAGAGGCCCGCGTACCGCAAAAAAAAAAAAAAAGGAAAAGAAAGACTATTATCTATGTGCTATATAAAGATGAAATATCTCTAGAAAGATAAAATGCGTTGCCTCTGGGAGGGAGAACTGTTTAGCTAGGATACAAAGACAGAAGAGACTTGTTACTGTAAATCGTTTTGAAAACCACATAAATGTAGGGTACTACTTATTTTTAAATATAATTTTAAAATTTTTAAATAAAAAAGTTATAAAAGCAAATATTTCAGAATTGAAAGTGTAAAGGGTTTAGGATTTGGGTGTATGCTTTTTTATTATTTATAAGTACATACATTCATTTAAAATAAGCATCAAGGGTGTAAGCAATTTTAAGGAACTTACCCATACTGTGTCGTTGTCAACACTGCTCCTCTCTTTTCCTTTTCAATTTTTAACTTTTTCTTCCTTTCGATATTAGCCAGAGTTGGGTAATTTCTAGAGAACAATGAAAGTCCATTATAAAAGGGCTTTTAGAGTAAATTTTAATTACGCAATCAAGCAATTGTTGCATTTAACAACTTTTGTTTAATGACTAATGCGGTAAATTGATATAAACTTTTAATTCCTTCTGGAATTTTTTTAAGGGTGAAAAAGTAGACTGTAACAATGCTACTCAAAGTATATACCAGCTGCCAGTCCAAACTCTGCTACCAGTCTGTTACCAAGTAAGAAGCTTACAACAGAATTTAAATCAAATATATCACATAATGTGCTAAAACTCATATATAGAGTTCATTTATTTGGCACATACCCATAAATACTATAAACAAAAAGGTATTTTCTTATGCATCTATTTATGCAAATACATACTAGGAGGTATATCCAAAGTTACCAAGATGAGGAAGAGACAGTTCTTAAAAAAAAAGCTACAGTCTACCAGGAAGGTTAAGAAAAGCATGGTTATTTCTAAAGACTAGTTATAACAAGACAAAATATTAAGCATCCCAAGGAGTATAAGGGAGGTTGGGAAGGAAAGATCCTATCTAGATGGAGAAATCCACAAAGAAAGGAACATGAAAGACACCGGTCTTAAATGGTGTTAAGAGACAAAAATCTGAAGGAAAAGCGTCAGCATGTGCTTTTTTTTTTTTTTTTTGGCCGCGCCACATGGCCTGTGGGATCAACCAGGGATCGAACCCATGCCCCATGCAGTGGAAGCACAGAGTCTTAACCACTGGACTGCCAGGGACCTTTTTTTTTCTTTTTTTGGCCAGAGTGTTCTAAGCAAACAATGTAGACAAACCAAGGCCTCAGAAAGTGTGAGAGAATGGCAAGTGGTTCATTCTTAAAGAAACAGTTACAGGCAATCAGACCAGAAAGGGAGGCTGGGGCCAAAATGTGCCTCGAATGCCAGACGAGAAAGCTATTTTTAATTCAGTGGCGTTGGGGAGCCACTGAAAGTTATGAACAGGGAAAGATATGAACAAGGCAGTGAAAAGAATTAAATCTGACAGCAGCGTGCAAGATGAATTGCTCTGACAAAGGCTTTCTTTGTTCCTTAGCACAGCTGTGTGGTGATGGGGGCACCAAACTTCGGTGGTGAGAGGAACAGATACTAGGAGCATAAAAAGCACGAAAGGAGGGGAACACAGACAGCCCTCTACCACTCAGCCTGGCTGCTCATTAGAGTAAATTTTGAGAAACATCAACACATCATGTTCTGCCATCATTTCGAGGACACTGCCTCTACCCCCTTCTTTTTTTAACATCTGCATCACTGACTGGGATAGCACAGACAATAGAAGCCCATGGGCTGGGCACACTGGAAGATAAGAATAGAAATGACATTGAGTAAGTGGTGAAGTAATCAGAAAAAGAAAGGCAATGAATTTCAGTGAGGACAGTGCAAAGCAATCTATCCAGCCAAGAAAAATAAACTCCACAAATAAAAGATGATTAATGTACAAGTTATAAATAAACATAAGAGGAAAAGATCAAGGTCACAGGAGATAAAAATCTGACAGGCAGCCAGCACCACATGAGTACAGTTTTGGAAAGCAAGCATAATCTAAGGCGATATGCAATGGACTCTGGCACAGGTACAAGTGTGAAATCATCCTCTCATGACACTCAAAGGTGATCAGAAGCTCTCAGGGCACTGCATCCAGCTTTGTACTTCCAAACTGAAAAGGAATGTTAAGGAAAAATAAAACTTGGAGGGGATTCAAAAGAGACTCAAAGATGATTAACAGGATGAAAAAATAAAACCTCTGAAGAAAGATGAAAGGAACTAGAACTATTTGCAGCCTTTAAAAGAGGGAGAGAAGTGACAAAAAATGATCTTACAGAGAAGATGGCAGCCAGCTGTTCTCAACCTGAAGACAAACTACACCGAAGCAGAAATGATGAGGAAAAGGTGATGACTTTCACAGGCACCACAGTGTCTAGACGTGTAACTCACAGCTAATCAACACTCTTCACACCTCTGAAATGCACTTATTCTTATTCTTAAAAATGTTAAAGAAACCCAAAATGTGTTTCTTTAACGTTTTTCTTCTGAGTGTTACAGAGCAACCCTTAACATGTTGGGTCATATGCTAAACATAAAGACTTGGTCCTACAGTGTTTCATGTATAAGCAAGGAGCTATGTAAATGTTTCTCAATGATAAGGAATATAAACAGTTTGTTACAGGAAGTGGATTTTAGGTGAGATATAATAAAGAATTCCTTGAATGAGACATCAAGAATGTTGTGGAAACTCCTTTGGTGGAAGTCTTTTAAAACAGCTCACTTCTTCTTTCTGGCTGACTGAAGTGTCACTTTCCTAAAGGTAGGGGATTTTTATATCCCTTCCAAAGTTATAAGATTCTATTTTTCAGTGCTTAAATTAATAAAATTTTCTTGCAAAAGTTATACCATTCTTATTTACATAGAACCTAGAGACTAAAAACTAGGGAAAACAAGGGTACCAGAGAGCAAATTATCCCCCCAAATGGGAAACCAGAAACACAAGACCTAGTTATACATACAACAATAATCAGAAGCCCCTTCCAGCAACATACTAGTGAGATACAAGAATAAGGAAAAGTCTGGATCTTTGATAAAGGACACAGTTCAGGTTTCTAAATTACAGAAATCCAGAGAAAACTGTTGAGAAAAATCACAAATTGTGTTACATTGTACAATTACATACCAATAAAATTTAGTCCAATATCTCCTGGTAGAGAATGGATGTTACAAAGCTATAAAGACTGTGACAAGTGGTATTTTCACAGTTGGTTTCTCTATTTTTATCTGCTAAAATCACTTTTCTCCCTACTTCCATCTTTTCCCAACACCCCAAAAGGAAGTGGCCCTGAAACCGTATGCTCTCTATCTTGCTCTCTTCTCCCTCTTTCATTTCTTACCCCCTCTTTGTCTTCCCCTTGCCTAAGCCTTTAAGCCTCCAGTGACAATCCTTAAGCCCCAGAGTCAATAAATTAGCAACATGGAACCAACCATTATCTTAGCACATCTCATTCTGGTTACCCTTCTCTTTCCTTATACTCAAATCACCACCCACTCCTTGGCTTTTCTCTTAAGCCTCTTCTGTAGAAAAACACAATCCCTCTTTATTCTCCCTGAATCACAGCTACTTCAACACTACTGCATTTTTATTTCAAAGTCTTTCCAAACTTCAAAAAGATGTAACATTCTTTAGGAGCACAGCCCCTCTGCTGGAATTCTGAAAGAACTGGGGACACAGCTGTAAAGCGTTTCCTCAGAGCCACAGTAACTGCAGTATTAAAATAAATAACACAACTACTCCACCTAGTGGACTCCAAATCTGCCGTGAAGTATGGCCGTGAAGTATCTCTAAAATAAGAGGTTTGGGAAACGAACCTCTACCACTCATTTTTCCTAATGCCAAATCATACAGCATTTGTACCCGACAGGAATTAAGAAAAAATAACTACCGGTTTTTTTGGCTAGGATTTCTTTTTTTGCAGGTTATTAGTGGAAAGCCTTAAAGTTTTTAATTAAACACAACTATGGATGTTTGTCAGAACTATGCATTAAAAAAAAATAAACTTCACCTTCAAATAAATTGGAGGGGGAGGGAAGGGGTGGCACGACCCCTCTCACAAGAAGTCCTGCAAAACGAACTGATTGCCCTGCCTTCCAAAGACGCCAGCTATCCCTTGACCAGACACTGTTATCCCCACACAGCAAAAATTAATGCTTCAGTTGCCTGTGCTCTCACGGCCACCTACGGATATTCTTCCCACGTCTCCCATTAGAGTGAGGGCCTTAAAGGCAAGAGTCTACTCCTATCTCTTTTCAGTAACCTTGGCCATATATAAAACAATCTTTGCCTTTTCAAATACTGAATGTTTACCTCTAATTTCAAGCTAAACTCTTGTCAGGAAGTTATTCAAAGCTATAATGTACATCAACATAAATTCAAAGGTGGCTGAGAGTTCTCGATTACATCACAAAACCAAACTAGTCTTCTACCAGGGACTTTATAGAAACACGTGCTACCTAAGCTAGTTTGCATCTTCAAATGTTAATATTCCTTAAGTTTCTCTAGCCAGTGGAATTTTTTCCTTTAAAGCACTTGTTGCACAAAACCACAAGGTGGCAGAGTTCACGTTCAAATGGGGAAAGCTACTGTAGAAAGTAATGCATTCAAATACAGATCAATTTGGTTTGTCTTGGTGATGATCTGTCCTATGTGGTGAGAATTTATTGTTCAAACCCACAGCAGTTTAAGTACCATTAGTTATATTACTGAATTCCAACTACAGTTATTAATCTGATCAACACTGCCCAATTTCTTTAACAATGACAAAAGTATAGTTTAAAACATAAATTAAAAATATGAATCTCAGCAAGATTTCTCCAACCACTTACTTGTATATACCAAAATAGAATAACACCCATAATAAAAATATTTTCAAGCCCCATTTACATATATCGACATTTATAAACATCCCTTCTACCTATGGCACCATGAGATATAAACATTCACACAAACCATGGTTCTTACATTTCTAAAGCTTGTAATTTATTTTTTTTTAAAAGACACATAAGCAAAAAAGTTCATCAATAGTACCATAATGAGGGGCACATACACTAAGGAGGCAGAGGGGATACCACATTCAAAGAGGAACAAGATACCCACTAGGCAGATAAGGAAAAATACTCCCAAAATTTTAGTCTGGCAGGATTTCAGCTGGACTAAAGCAGTGAGCAGAACTTCAAGGATAGAGAAGGGAGGATTTTCTGGAAGCAGCATGATCAAAACAGAAGTTAAAAGTTCAAAAAACTTGTTTGGGATATGAAAAAGAAAAAAACCAAGTCTGGCTGGGACAAAGAACTCCTATAAGTAATGTGGGATTAATCAGGAAAGATATGTTAAGCCCACATTACAGTACCCTGACTGTCAGTTCTAAGGTGTTGTTTTCACTGGCATTTTACCTGGCTAAAATAAAATCAGTTTAACAAATTTACTTTCAAATTTTATTCTACATAGTCATCTGTGTAACTAAGAAATACATGCATACTAGCATCTCAGTTTGCATGGAAAAAGAACAAACACAAAGAGAATAGCCTAACCTCGTTGGTCAAAGTCAATTCCTTAAGTGTGATCAACACTGCTGAGCGTTCCTCTGCAGAGTGTACTTCAGCTGTGTGGTTTTCTTGAACAACACTTAGCAACTGAGCCAGGGCTGAGATTTTGCCAGGTGGGTGTAACGAAGGGCAACGGAATGAGGGAGCTGAGCTTCTGAGAGTGGTGGAAGTGACTTAAACTTGGCAGAGAAGCAAAGACAGAAGGGGGATGAGAGAAAAAGAAGGTAAAGGGGGTAAGAGGTGGGAGGCTTCAACTAGTCTGGGACCAGGTACAGGTGACAGTGAGACAGTTGGATGAAATGCAAGTTATGACCAAAGAGGAGTAAGCCCAACTCAAGATTTCTGGGGCAGAAAGTCCAGAAGATCCACAGGGTGGCCGTGAAAGTAAGTGGCAGAAACTGCATGGAGGTAAAGGACACTGGAAATTGGAAGGTAAAAAGGTGCCAGATGAAACTCTTTACTGTAAGCTGTGAGTCTCAAAAAGTCAGCGGAATTCAAAGGATACACACTTCTGTTGGACCATCTATATATATGCCAAGGGCAGGGTGGTAAAGGCAACTGCAATCCGCCTTGTTAAGAATCACGGGGGAGGGACTTCCCTGGTGGTCCAGGGGTTAAGAGTCCGCCTTCCAATGCAGGAGATGTGGGTTCGATCCCTGGTTGGGGAACTCAGATCCCGCATGCCGCGGGGCAACTAACCCTGCACACTGCAACTACTGAGCCTGAGCACTTTAGAGCCCACACGCCACAACTAGAGAGCCCACACGCCGCAACTACTGAGGCTGTGCCCTCTAAAGGCCGTGCACCACAACTAGGGAGAAGCCCACATGCAGCAACAAAGAGCCTGCACTCCACAACAAAAGATCCCATGTGCCGCAACGAAGATCCCGCTGCCGCAACTAAGACCCAACGCAGCCAAATAAATATTTTTAAAAAAAAAAAGAATCATGGGGGAGGCTGTCAGAGCTGCAGAGAGCTGTGGAGACAGATGGCAGGAAACTCCAAGAAGAAGGGCCAAGGAGCAATCATCTGGAATCCACGTCAAGGGGGCCCTACAAGTCACAAAGCCAGTCACTTTTTGTTCTTGTTTTATTTGACCTTTCCACAGCAATCTGCACTGATAATCACATCTTCCTTCTTGAAATCCTCCCTTCTACTGGCTTCCACGACAGGTCATATTCTGAGTTTTCTTCTACTTCTCTGGCTCTTGCTCAGCAGGCTTGTTGGTTTTAACTCCCTTTTAGGCTATCTTACCTTTCCACTCTACCCTCTCTCTGTGGGGTATATCTTCTGCATTCATGGTTTCATGATTTTAAAATATCTATCTCCAGCCAGTCTGGTCTGAGTCCCAATGCTTACACAACATCTTCAGACATCTCAGAATCTCCTCATACTCAACGATGTCCTAAATCAACACCTCCAAATGTGATTCTCTTCCGGGATTCCCTGTCTGAGGAACAGGCACCACCTTTCACAAAGGTGCTTTCACAGAGGAACTTGGACATCTCCTCAAAACCTCTTTCCTCCTCAACCTCACAACTGTCCAACTACCAAACAGTGCCCATTTTTATGTTCTATATCCACCTAGTTCTGTCCCCACAACTGCCATCTTTCAAAAGCTTCTATCATCTCTTACCTATATTCAAGTTCCTATACTCATGCCAATCTGTCTGTGCACTAGCCCCTACCTCCCCTTATTTCTTCCTAATTAGGTCTAAGTTCAGCTCAACTGCCCTTTGTCAAGGAACACTCCACTCCTCCAGACTAGATGAGGTCCTTCCTCTTATATGCTGAGAAGGAGGGTAGAGTGGAGGACTGTGGGAGAGTAGAACAGCTAGAGACATAGTAGAACAGAATCACTGAAGCTGGCTACCATTAATTTAATAGTGGGTCCAATTTTCCCAGTTTATATAATGACTTAATTTAAACACTCGTTAGATATAAAAGAACCAAAGGTTAATCAGAAACTCATTTCAGCACTTCCCTATTGCCTTAAGTGAACTCAAAACTTGAGAGATTCAACACCTTACTTAGTTAACTTCTCAGTTGCTTTATAATCATTGCTGACTAATAGCCATCATCATTCTCCTCAAAAGAATTAAACATATACAACAGGGGCTGGCACCACTGAGCTGCAACAACTTCCAACTGACCAAAGTCAGGGCAAAGTACCAGGGAAAAACCTTTGCAGGTAGGCAATTTCCAGTCCATCTAGCAGGATATAATCTTCAATACTGTCATCACCAGCTCTTTAAAAACTAAGTATCAGGAAGGGGAGCTAACTCTTCTTGTTTGATTATTCCTCTGTGCAAAATAGTAAGAAAAAGATACACCCAACAGATAAAAAACAAATAAGCAAAACAAACAGAAAACAAAAAACTAGAGTGAAGTGGAATCATGAGAAGAAAAATATTGTACCTGTAAAGAAGCCACCTAGAGGAGGCAAGGAGCTTTATATGAACTCCTTCGAATTCTTCACTAAGCCAAATCACGTCATGGTCCCAACTCCTTTGACTTCTAAGTTTGACCATGCAATTGGCTAAGGCTCCTTATCAATGCCAAGACTGGTTCTTCCCATACTGCACCATTTAACGGTAATTCAGTCCACAAATATTTATTCTCCACATACTAAATCCCAGGTACTATGCAAAGTGCAGCAGAATCAAAGATGTCTAAGACTAGGGCCACCTATAATATAATGCAACAAACACTATTGTGTTTGTATTAATAAGCTATGTATTCACACAGGAAGTAGTGAATAATGCTTTAGGGGAGGTTGGTCCGTGGACTGGCAGCCAATCCACACACTTATGTCAGGGTATAAATCAGCTATGTCTCTAAACAAAATATATTTAGTTCAGCTGACATTTTCTTCTTACGAAGACTTTCTCAATGAAGAAAGTAAGGTATAGATTTATATTCTGGTACAAATTCCTTATCTTGTTACAGACTAGCACTCTGACAGCATTGAGATAGAGGAAATGAAGAAGAAGAAGAGAATGACAAATCAGGTGACACTTAAGACAGGTCTTAGGACTTCCCTGGTGGTCCAGTGGGTAAGACTCTACATTCCCAATGCTGGGGACCTGGGTTCAATCCCTGGTCGGGGAACTAGATCCCACATGCATGCAGCAAGTAAGAAGAAGTCCGCATGCCGCGACTAAGATCCAGCGCAGCCAAAATAAATAAATAAATACATGTTAAAAAAAACAAAACAAAACAGCCTGGTGGCGCAGTGGTTGAGAGTCCGCCTGCCGATGCAGGGGACACGGGTTTGTGCCCCAGTCCAGGATGATCCCACGTGCCGCGGAGCGGCTGGGCCCTTGAGCCATGGCTGCTGAGCCTGCTCATCCGGAGTCCGCAACGGGAGAGGCCACAACAGTGAGAGGCCCGCATACCGCAAAACAAACAAACAAAACCCAACAGGTCTTACAAGATAAATAAGATTCTGCCGGGAGATAAAGAGGAAAAGGCATTCTAGTATACCCTACTCCTGGTGGCCTAGATTCTTACCCTAGATTATTACATTTGTTAGCCAAGGATGTTCTTAAAATTCTATTAAATCCATTGAGTCCATGTTGACTGCTGACTGGCTGGACCCAGGTTTACTTGCTTAAGAATTAATTTCCTCTGATTGTCCTTCACCCTCATCTAACTCTACAATGGATAGTTGCATACACATTTGCTGAATTCTATTTGTTCTTGGATGGTTCTAAATCTTTACGTTTATGCTGGTTTTCCTCAGAATTACCTTTCAGGCTTTAAAGGGCAGTAGCTAACTCTCTCACGTAACAGTGCAACATTTCACACAGCTCTTCACATACACACATACAGGGGCTTTAAGCTGAAAACTTTAAGTTGAACGAAGTACAACTTTAACCTGCTGGTTAAAAGTTTTTAAGTATCCTTCTTTGACCTGTGAAGGTAACTCTTCCTATCTGAGGCTCTCCTCATTTTTCAATTCCAGAAAAACAGCTATTGACTTAAAAGTGCTGCTGACCATCCTAATAGCTCTGACTTGGTCTTCTGTTTCAGGATGAGGTATCCTGGTCCTATCCTGAGACAACAGCATCCTCATGGGATTTTTCATTGGTAGATTCTAGCTAGACATCTTTTAAGCTTTCTTCCCTTATAAGTATAAAGCTACAAGTCACATGGTAAGACTCAAATTTCTTAGACTTTAATTACAGGAAAACATTTCTCGTCTTTTTATGGATAAGGACAGGCACGTGTGTATCTTGTCACTGCTATACTCCCTCTGCCTAGCACACTCCAATCATTCAACAACTTTTTTAAAGTAATCAAAACAATAAACATAACAAAGTATTATACATTTTTTAAAAAAATAGCACTCACCCATCACTGCCTCAGTATTGAATATTTAACAGAGGGGGCATGTAGTGGCTCCCCTCAAAGAGCAAGGTCCCATTATGACATCATTTATGAAGAGTTCCTATTAGGTCTACCAAAAGCTACATTCAAATAGCCTCATATAATATAGTTTATAGTCCTATTCCCTACTACCAACGTTATAAGGGAATGCAATGAATCAAAACTGCAATAATAAATACTGTGTGTTTATTATACGTCAAGTAATGATACTCCCTAAGTCACTATATACCAATTCTGAAGAATGACAAAATTAGGACTGGTCATTTTCCATTGAATATTTGCAACATTATAAAAGACCAAATTTCCATGGGTGAGCCTGAACCAAGATGGTGGAGCAGAAGGGATGTGCTCTCACTCCCTCTTGCGAGAACACCAGAATCACAACTAGCTGCTGGACAATCATCGACAGGAGGACACTGGAACTCACCAAAAAAGATACCCTACATCCAAAGACAAAGGAGAAGCCACAGTGAGACGGTAGGAGGGGCGCAATCACAATAAAATCAAATCCCATAACTGCTGGGTGGGTGACTCACAAACCGGAGAACACTTATACCACAGAAGTCCACCCACTGCAGTGAAGGTTCTGAGCCGCACGTGAGGCTTCCCAACCTGGGGGTCCAGCAACAGGAGGAGGAATTCCTAGAGAATCAGACTTTGAAGGCTAGTGGGATATGATAGCAGGACTTCGACAGTACTGGGGGAAACAGAGACTCCACTCTTGGAGGGAACACACATGGTAGTGTGAGCATCGGGACCCAGGGGAAGGAGCAGTGACCCCATAGGAGACTGCACTAGACCTACCTGCTAGTGTTGGAGAGTCTCCTGCAGAGGCGGGGGGTGGCTGTGGCTCACCGTGGGGACAAGGACACTGGCAGCAGAAGTTCCGGGAAGTACTCCTTGGCATGAGCCCTCCCAGAGTCTGCCATTAGCCCCACCAAAGAGCCCAGGTAGGCTCCAGTGTTGGGTCGCCTCAGGCCAAACAACCAACAGGGAGGGAACCCAGCCCCACCCATCAGCAGTCAAGCAGATTAAAGTTTTACTGAGCTCTGCCCACCAGAGCAACATCCAGCTCTACCCACCACCAGTCCCTCCAATCAGGGAACCTGCACAAGCCTCTCAGATAGCCTCATCCACCAGAGGGCAGACAGCAGAAGCAAGAAGAACTACAATCCTGCAGCCTGTAGAACAAAAACCACATTCACAGAAAGACAGACAAGATGAAAGAGCAGAGGGCTATGGACCAGATGAAGAAACAAGATAAAACCCCAGAAAAACAACTAAGTGAAGTGGAGATAGGCAACCTTCCAGAAAAGGAATTCAGAATCATGATAGTGAAGATGATCCAGGACCTCAGAAAAAGAATGGAGGCAAAGATCGAGAAGATGCAAGAAATGTTTAACAAAGACCAAGAATTAAAGAACAAACAAACAGAGATGAACAATACAATAACTGAAATGAAAACTACACTAGAAGGAATCAATAGCAGAATAACTGAGGCAGAAGTACAGATAAGTGACCTGGAAGACAGAATGGTGGAATTCACAGCTGTGGATCAGAATAAAGAAAAAAGAATGAAAAGAAATGAAGACAGCCTAAGAGACCACTGGGACAACATTAAACGCAACAACATTCGCATTATAGGGGTCCCAGAAGGAGAAGAGAGAGAGAAAGGACCAGAGGAAATATTTGAAGAGATTAGAGTCAAAAACCTCCCTAACATGGGAAAGGAAATAGCCACCCAAGACCAGGAAGCACAGTGAGTCCCATACAGGATAAACCAAAGGAGAAACACACCAAGACACAAAGCAATCAAATTGGCAAAAATTAAAGACAAAGAAAAATTATTGAAAGCAGCAAGGGAAAAACAACAAATAACATACAAGGGAACTCACATAACGTTAACAGCGCTGACTTAGCAGAAACTCTACAAGCCAGAAGGGAGTGGCATGATATACTTAAAGTGATGAAAGGGAAGAACCTACAACCAAGATTACTCTACCCAGCAAGGATCTCATTCAGATTCAGCAGAGATATTAAAACCTTTACAGACAAGCAAAAGCTCAGAGAATTCAGAACCACCAAACCAGCTTTAAAGCAAATGCTAAAGAACTCCTCTAGGCAGGAAACAAAAGAGAAGAAAAAGGACCTACAAAAACAAACCCAAAACAATTAAGAAAATGGTCATAGGAACATACATATCAATAATTACCTTAAGCGTGAATGGACTAAATGTTCCAACCAAAACACACAGGCTCCAACCAAAAGACACAGGCTGGATACAAAAATAAGACCCATATATATGCTGTCTACAAGAGACCCACTTCAGACCTAGGGACACACAGACTGAAAGTGAGGGGATGGAAAAAGATATTCCATGCAAACGGAAATCAAAAGAAAGCTGGAGTAGCAATACTCATACCACATAAAATAGATTTTAAAATAAAGAATGTTACAAGAAACAAGGAAGGACACTACATAATGATCAAGGGATCATTCCAAGAAGAAGATATAACAATTATAAATATACATGCACCCAACATAGGAGCATCTCAATATGTAAGGCAACTGCTAACAGCTATAAAAGAGGATATCGACAGTAACACAATAATAGTGGGGGACTTTAACACCTCACTTACACGAATGGACAGATCATCCAGTCAGAAAATTAATAAGGAAACACAAGCTTTAGATGACACAATAGACCAGAGAGATTTAATTGATATTTATAGGACATGCCATCCAAAAACAGCAGATTACACTTTCTTCTCAAGTGCACACGGAACATTCTCCAGGATAGATCACATCTTGGGTCACAAATCAAGCCTCAGTAAATTTAAGAAAATTGAAACCACATCAAGCATCTTTTCAGACCACAAGGCTATGAGATTAGAAATCAATTACAGTGAAAATAACGTAAAAATTACAAACACATGGAGGCTAAACAATACACTACTTAATAACCAAGAGATCACTGAAGAAATCAAAGAGGAAATCAAAAAATACCTAGAGACAAATGACAATGAAAACACAACAATCCAAAACCTATGGGATGCAGCAAAAGCAGTTCTAAGAGGAAAGTTTATAGCAATACAAGACTACCTCCAGAAACAAGAAAAATCTCAAATAAACAATCTAACCTTACACCTAAAGGAACTAGAGAAAAAAGAACAAACAAAACCCAAAGTTAGCAGAAGGAAAGAAATCATAAAGATCAGAGTAGAAATAAATGAAATAGAAACAAAGAAAACAGTGGCAAAGATCAATAAAACTAAAAGTTGGTTCTTTGAGAAGATAAACAAAATTGATAAACCATTAGCCAGACTCATCAAGAAAAAGAGGGAGAGGACTCATTAAAATAAGAAATGAAAAAGGAGAAGTTACAACAGACACTGCAGAAATACAAAGCATCCTAAGAGACCACTACAAGCAACTCTATGCCAATAAATGGACAACCTGGAAGAAATGGACAAAGTCTTAGAAAGGTATAACCTTCCAAGACTGAACCAAGAAGAAATAGAAAATATGAACAGACCAATCACAAGTAATGAAATTGAAACTGTGATTAAAAATCTTCCAACAAACAAAAGTCTGGGACCAGATGGCTTCACAGGCAAATTCTACCAGACATTTAGAGAATAGCTATCCCCCACCCTTCTCAAACTCTTCCAAAATATAGCAGAGGGAGGAACACTCCCAAACTCATAATTTGAGGCCACCATCACCCTCATACCAAAACCAGACTAAAATACTACAAAAAAAGAAAATTACAGACCAATATCACTGATGAATATAGATGCAAAAATCCTCAACAAAATACCAGCAAACAGAATCCAACAACACATTAAAAGGATCATACACCATCATCAAGTGGGATTTACCCCAGGGATGCAAGGATTCTTCAATATACACAAATCAACCATGTGTTACACCATATTAACAAATTGAAGAAGAAAAACCATATGATCATCTCAATAGATGCAGAAAAAGCTTTTGAAAAAATTCAACACCCATTTATGATAAAAACTCTCCAGAAAGTGGGCATAGAGGGAACCTACCTCAACATAATAAAGGCCATATGTGACAAACCCACAGCAAACATCATTCTCAATGGTGAAAAACTGAAAGCATTTCCTCAGGAACAAGATCAGGAACAAGACAAGGATGTCCACTCTCACCACTATTATTCAACATAGTTTTGGAAGTCCTAGCCATGGCAATCAGACAAGAAAAAGAAATAAAAGGAATACAAATTGGAAAAGAAGAAGTAAAACTGTCACTGTTTGCAGATGACATGATACTATACATAAAGAATCGTAAATATGCCACCAGAAAACTACTAGAGCTAATCAATGAATTTGGTAAAGTTGCAGGATACAAAATTAATGCACAGAAATGTCTTCCATTCCTATACACTAATGATGAAAAATCTGAAAGAGAAATTAAGGAAACACTCCCATTTACCACTGCAACAAAATGGATAAAATACCTAGGAATAAACCTACCTAGGGAGACAAAAGACCTGTATGCAGAAAACTATAAGACACTGATGAAAGAAATTAAAGATGATACCAACAGATGGAGAGATGTACCATGTTCTGGGATTGGAAGAATCAATATTGTGAAAATGACTGTACTACCCAAAGCAATCTACAGATTCAATGCAATCCCTATCAAATTACCAATGGCATTTTTTACAAAACTAAAACAAAAAATCTTAAAATTTGTATGGAGACACAAAAGACCCCAAATAGCCAAAGTGTTGAGGGGAAAAAACGGAGCTGGAGGAATCAGACTCCCTGACTTCAGACTATACTACAAAGCTACAGTAATCAAGACAGTATGGTACTGGCACAAAAACAGAAACATAGAACAAGATAGAAAGCCCAGAGATAAACCCACGCACCTATGGTCAACTAATCTATGACAAAGGAGGCAAGGATATACAATGGAGAAAAGACAGTCTCTTCAATAAGTGGTGCTGGGAAAACTGGACAGCTACATTAAAAGAATGAAATTAGAACACTCTCTAACATCATACACAAAAATAAACTCAAAATGGATTAGAGACCTAAATGCAAGACCAGACACTATAAAACTCTTAGAGGAAAACATAGGAAGAACACTCTTTGACATAAATCACAGCAAGATCTTTTTTGAGCCACCTCCTAGAGTCATGGAAATAAAAACAAAAATAAACAAATGGGACCTAATGAAACTTAAAAGCTTTTGCACAGCAAAGGAAACCATAAACAAGATGAAAAGACAACCCTCAGAATGGGAGAAAATATCTGCAAATGAATCAACGAACAATGGATTAATCTCTAAAATATATAAACAGCTCATGCAGCTCAATATCAAAAAAACAAACAACCCAATTAAAAAATGGGGAGTAGCCCTAAATAGACATTTCTCCAAAGAAGACATACAGATGGCCAAGAAGCACATGAAAAGTTGCTCAACATCACTAATTATTAGAGAAATGCAAATCAAAACCACAATGAGGTATCACCTCACACCAGTTAGAATGGGCATCATCAGAAAATCTACAAACAACAAATGCTGGAGAGGGTGTGGAGAAAAGGGAACCCTCTTGCACTGTTGGTGGGAATGGAAATTGATACAGCCACTATGGAGAACAGTATGGAGGTTCCTTAAAAAACTAAAAATAGAATTACCATATGATCCAGCAATCCCATTACTGGGCATATACCCAGATAAAACTATAATTCAAAAAGAGACATGTACCCCAATGTTTACTGCAGCACTATTTACAATAGCCAGGTCATGGAAGCAACCTAAATGCCCATCAACAGATGAATGGATAAAGAAGATGTGGTACATATATACAATGGAATATTACTCAGCCATAAAAAGGAACGAAATTGGGTCATTTGTTGAGACGTGGATGGATCTAGAGACTGTCATACAGAGTGAAGTCAGTCAGAAAGAGAAAAACAAATACCGTATGTTAACGCACGTATGTGGAACCTAGAAAAGTGGTACAGATGAACTGGTTTGCAGGGCAGAAGTTGAGACACAGATGTAGAGAACAAACATACAGACACCAGGGGGGAAAGCCACGGTGGGTGGTGGTGGTGGTGGTGTGATGAATTGGGTGATTGGGATTGACATGTATACACTGATGTGCATAAAACTGATGACTAATAAGAACCTGCTGTATAAAAAAATAAATAAAATTCATTGAGGACTAATAACCTGCTACATAAAAAATAAATATTTTTTAAAAAAATAAATAAAAGAAAAGAAAAGAAAATTCAAAAATTTAAATAAATAAATAACAAAAGACGAAATTTCCTTTTTCAAATTGTTCCGTAGGGCCAGAACGGTCATTATTTTCAAGTCCTCAGGCTTGCCACAGTAAAAGAAAATTGTTTCACTAGTTCTTAACTCTTTACTCACTTTCTTCTTTCTTCCCTCCATCTTGCAATCTCCTCTGGAGTGTCTAACTTGATTTTCTTCATACCAGGAGCATGCGTCTAAGGGGAAAATGTCTGCTGAATATCAAGAAACGTATTGTATGCTTTTGACTAAATCTCAAATATTATGGGGGATAATGGAAACTGTGTACCCAAAAGTAAATTTACTAGCAGAGACAATTTTAAAACTAAGTAAGCAAGCTTTATCTATCCTTATTATGACTTTTCCTTTAAAGGAAAAAGAATTTTTCTCTTGTCTTTAGATTAGTACTACTGATAGGAAAAAAGTCATAATATCATTTTGGTTACAAAGTAAATGTCACTGAATACTTGATTGATATTAAATACCCAAATGAATTACCTACCAACCAAAGTTAAGAAAGTTAGCTAGAGAAATAATGAATATACAAAACAATTTGAAACAGCATGGTATAGTAAAACAGAATTTGCCATCATGAAATTCAAGTGCAGGGCTCAGCTCTGAGACCCTGGGCAAATCATTTTACCAATCTGTTAAATAGGGCCAAGATTTATTTACTTTACACAGTGGCTTACAAGGATAAAATTCAATAGTAGATGTAAAAATGCCTTACAAAGTACGGTGTTCTGTGAATGTTACTCATTAGTAGGCTATGTAAATAGAGAGCTATGAAGATAATAAATCAATGAAATAAAAGGAGCATGTAACAAACAAACAAAAAAAGAACTTACATTTCTCCAATGGAATTGGACAATCTTCTCATGTGCACTAAAAGAGCAATCTACCTCAGGGCACTGTAAGAATTTTTAAGAAAGGCTACTCAATGTTTTCCATAAAAAATTTACCTTACTACTATATATACAGACATATTCTGGTCATATTACATAGTATCCCGTCTATGTGGTGTTATCACTGAATACCTAAAACAAAAATCACTCCAAACAGAGTTGCACTCTCTAAGTATATAGTACAGTAATGCATATCATTTACTTCTCCACTTGAGTGAATGCATGACATCAGCAATGTTGTAAAATGTTCTTAATTCCTAAAGTTAAGGGGCACGCCTACAAACTGAAAGAGAACCTTTCCAAACTAAGAACTTTCTTTTTAACTTTTTTACTTCTCAAATATCCTGGTTAAAAGTACTTAATACGGTGTAAACCATCCGTAGACAGTGCTAGGCCAAGGCAAATTACACTGTGTGGTTAGTCAAGGGCAGCCTTAAAGGAGAAAGAACTCACAAAGGCGCAGGGAGCAACCGGAGGAGAGGCCCAGCCTCTCACAGAGCAGACGAGGCGCATACATGCAAACAGCTGCCAGACCTCCCTTCTCTTTTACTGTCATCTCACACTTCCTGAAGCAGTGGGCTTCCCACCCTCAAACTGCAAATCCCAGAGTTACTGTCCCAATTTGGCAAGTCATCTAACAACATTTCTATGAAAACTATAAACTTTTAAGGGAAGGAAGCTCAGAATTTCTACCAAATACACCCATTTTGCTAAATAAGTATCAGGACAACTAAGAAAACCTACTTTCATATGTTCGGACATGTGTTTATCATACTTCTCTTGATTTTTAAAACCACGATCACAGGTATCACAAAAATAGTGAAAAACTGGTTCCTTTCTTTTCTGCAAACAAAAATGAAGAGGCATTAGGCTTTTGATGAGAACTCTAATCATCAGTAAAAATACAGTACATATTTTGATTTTTCACACAACCCTTACAGGTGGCAAACACTTCTGAATACATTTTTATGAAGGGATGATTCTGTTTTTATTTTTAACAAATACATTTGGAAAAGCCAGGCTTGTTAAAAAATTTTAAATCTGAGTAAAGCTAATATAAATTGTGAGTAGATTTAAAATTGGTAATCTAATTAAAACTTAATAGAGCATATGTTAAAATGACCTAAAAATAAATATTCAGGGTAAAAACAGTATTTCTTCTTTTAGGAAAAACAAGTGCGTGCGTGCGTGTGTGTATATTTTAACTACAGAATGAGGAAAAAAGAACTATTTAGGTAAATATTAGTTTTTTAAATTCCCAATTTACTATTTTTATGTTTAAACATAAAACAAAAATGATTATTACAATGATAGGCTATATAGGGCCCCAATTGTTCAATGTTGAGATTATGTTAATAAACATACTTTCACAATATTTTGTTAATATTAGTTACATAGTTTTGATGCCAAAATGAAGGGTACTAATCTCATGCTGTAGATTTACTCAATTTATTCTAAACTAATACAATTATTTACACATCTTAAAAGTTGAAAGACCAGATTATAAGCTACATCAGAATAAAAGAAGCCTATTTTAAGACTCAGTTTCTGAACATAATGAAGGGTTGTTCCTCATTAAAAAAAACAAAAACTTTTAATTTCATCCTTCTCCTCCCAATATGCTAGTAAAATAAATAAATTAAATATATAATATATATTATGTATAACATATATATTATACTTTTGTTTACTTCACTGAAGTTTAATAATATTTACATTTATCTGTAATCATAATTCCCCATTATATTTACTCCTGATACAATACTGAAATGGATTAAATGTTTTCTTTTTCTACAATTTCTCCATTTATTTCTCAAAAAGATTTTGCTTGAAGTTTTTACTTACAGCCAAGACCCTTAAAGATCCTTTTATGCAAGGCTCTGCTGTGTCAATAATGAATGCAAAACACTGAGACAGTTATGATTGAAACACAAGATATGAAACAGTGACATAGGGACCAAAGTGTCACATTCAAGAACATCTTAAAAAATACCCTTTTTTTCTGTTTTCTCCTGGGAGACATGTTGAAGTCATTGACCTTTGCATCATGTTTTCGTGGAAGATAAGAATGTTTAACTGAAAAACAAAATGAGACCCAGAAATGTTTGCAACTATACAATTATTTAAAATTTTGCTACAGAATGTCATAAATACTTGAGAAAAACAGTGGTAAACTACTTCTAGGCAGAATAGTAATTCAAACAAATTAACAAAGATTAACATTAGTTTACCAAATAAACGTTTTTCAAATTAATACATATTGGTAAGATTACATGTCCATAGATGTTTTGGATGTCTAAGTAAAGGAATGGACAAGCTAACCTGGTAAAATTCCTTGTAGTTATTTCAAACATTAGAAACGTAAACTGGGGACTTCCCTGATGGTCTAGTAGTCGACTCTGTGCTCCCAATGCAGGGGGCCTGGGTTCAATCCCTGGTCAGGGAACTAGATCCCACGTGCCGCAACTAAGAGCCTACATGCTGCAACCAAAGATCCCACACGCCGCAATGAAGATCCCATGTGCCGCAATTAAGGCCCAGCGCAGCCAAATAAATAAATAAATAAAAATATTTTTAAAAAGAAAAAAGAAATGTAAACGGTGCTGGAGCCGAATGGAGCTCTTTTAGCATCAATTTTACATCAGGAGAACAGACCCTTGTGAAATACATTTCTTCTCAAATATTTTTCCTTTCTTATTGCCATGACCCAACTCTGAAACCTTGATCTTTCACCCAGATCACTGTGACAGCCTTCCAGACTGGCTTCCAGTTCCTAAGTCCTCTCTTCCAACAGACCCTGCACACTGACACCACAAAAATAATCCTCCAGTCCCTGCTCAAGACCCTGGAAGCAAGTAGCTTCCTAGAGTCCTTCGATGAGATCCCACTTTATTTTTTCACCTTGCTCTTCCCTGTACCTTCCACATACGATGCTTCAGTCACACCAGAACACTGCAACCTTCAGAACTCACCTTGCACTGACACCTCTTTGCTTCCACCTAAAAAGTATCTCTTCCAGAATATTAAACATCTCCCAATACACTTCTTCCAAAAGTTTTCCCCAACTTTCTCCATACTCTGAAATCTCCTTTTATATGCCTCTATCACCAGTTACACTGCATTGTGATTTATATTTATGAACCCATCTCACCTCACTTGGGACTGTCTTAGGCACATTCATATCCCCAGCATTAGGCATACAGTAAACACTGATTTGGATTCAACTTAATGTAAATTGAATTGTTCTAAGCGAACAATTGCATGGCTTTAAATATGATCTCTATGCTAATGACACCCCGATTTACAGCTCTAGCCACAAACCTCCCCTGAAAGTACAAACTAATAGCTAACAGCCAGTTCAGTATCTCTACTTGACACAAATCATATTCCAAACTCAACTCCTGGTCTCCTTTCCAAATCTACTCCCACATCCTTGTTTGGCAAAAAACTTTAAGTTATTCTCGTCTCCTCTTTACATCCCATCCCACATCCAATTCCTCAATAAATTTTGCTGATCCTACCCTACCTTCAAGATATATCTAGAATCCAACTACTTCTCATCACCTCCTGAGCTCCACCTTGGTCCAAGTCCCCAGTATCTCTCACCAGGTTAACTGCAATACCTTCTTAACTCATCTCCCTTTCCGTCATTTCCAATCAGTAGCCATATTAACCCTTTGAAAACATAAATCAAAGCATGCCACTCCCCTGAACTAAACATATCATAACAGTAGAAGTCCCACGATCTACAAGGCCCTCTTCCTCTATTGCCTACGACTCCACCCCAGGCTCAGTCCTTTCTTGCCTCACTGGGTTCCATTCTGATCTATAGCTTCTGCCTCCAGGCCTTTGCACTTGCAGGTCCCTCTGCCTGTACCGCTATCCACCAGATACATGCTCTGCTCTGATCCCTCACCTCCCTGAAGTCTTTGCTCCAATGTCACCTTAAGTTCGACTGACACTGACATTTAAAACTGCACTGCCTGTCACTCTGCTCTCTCTCCATAGCACTCACTGCCTTCTAATACACACTGCTTTCTTTTGTTTATTGTCTGTCTTCCTACACCAGGAGATTTAAGCTCAAAATAAGGATATTTGTATGTTTTGTTCACTGCTATATCTCCCCTTCCTGGTTCATAGTTGGAATTCAATAAATAATTGTTAAACTAAATGAACAGGCAGGAAAAACATAACTGGAACGAACTGTGAGACATTAATGACCAGACTCCAAGAGTGCAAAGGCAGTATCAGAAGGGGAGAGAGCAGCAAGGGTGGAAAAGGAGTGGGAAGAAGGGAAAAGGAAAGGTAAGGGGTGGTACAGAGAGGAGTAACTACCTACCCGGAGTGTTGTGGGGCTGCCGATGCCAAGGAAGAACACCAGGAGACTGTGTCCAGTACCATGATGTTGAAGCCTGGAAATTCCAGGAAGGCTGGCCATTGAGTTGACGCCGAGAATCAAGGGGGGACTGGGCGTCGAAAGGGGGCTGTGCCCCGGGAAGAATCTGGGCGTCAAAGGGGGGAGGCGCCTCGGGGAGGCTCTGGGCCTCCGCGGGGGGCTGCGCCTGTGAGGAAGGTTCGGACCCTCCTGCGGGAAGCGACGAAGGCGGTGGTGGCGGCGCCGGCAGCATCGCCCAGAACATCCAGTTGTCCGGCAGCGAGGCACCGTCGCTCAGAGGGTCCAAAGTGGGGGTCACCTCGGGAGCTGAAAACCACCCCGTGCGAGTCACGCAACCACTTGCCGGCTCACCCATGCCATCCGCCTAGTAGGGAAACCAGCGTGCGAAATGTGGAGCAAGCCTTAGGCGTCACTTCCGTTACCGCTAATGAGACAGGTCAGCCAATCATAGGCTGCCACGTCATTGGTCGGGGCCGGAAAAGCTTCCCTCATTTTCTGCGTATGGCGGGCTACCTCGCGGGGGTTTGACTCGGCGTGGATACACCTGTGTGTGAGACCAGTGTCTGCCACCGCGGATGGCGAGGGATCTTATCGGGCCGGCACTGCCGCCCGGCTTCAAGGCCAGCGGGTCAGCGGAGGACGAGGAGCGGGACCCCAGCCCCGGTAAGCGGCGGCATGTCCCCTGCCCGCCAGGCCCTCCCACCCCGTCTCTGGCCAGGCCCAGTTCTCAGAGTACTGGTCCCGAGGCCCGGGAGGGCGGAGGAGTGGCGAGTGGGCGCGGCCCCACCCGAGCTAACGTTCCTTCCCAAGCGTGGCCGTGGGGCCTGTAGAAACGAGCTTTGGCCTGGTAATCATTATCACCAAGAAGTATTCGCATTTAGTTCTCGATGGACTGGACGCTGTGCTAAACGATCGATGCACGTTCAATGATTTAATACTCTTGGCCACTGTATAAGGTAAAGATTATTATTTCGTGTTGCAAATGGGGACACTGAGGCCCAGGCTGTTGCGCATACCACACAGTTAGTTAAGTGGTGGAGCCCGACTTAGAGCGAAGCCCGTACTCCGAACCTCTGCGCCCTAGCCCCCGACCTGCCTTCCTAGCCTCTCGTCCTGTCCTGACACACACGGCTCAGAGCTCAAACCAATCCGAGTTTCTGCGCAGTTCTTCAATTCTCTAGGCTCTTTCGGCCCTCGCCCTACTCTTCTTGACGTACCTGACAAACTCCCACCTCATCCTTCAAGCCCTAACTTCAGTGTCACCTCAGTGAAGGCTTTCCACACTCTCCCAAGCATTGTCACGCCCTCCTCTTTACCCACGGGTTTTTTGCCTACTTACTTACGTCACATATTTAATACACTGTTTTCGAATAACTCGCTGACATATCTGTGTCCACCATTGCACTATAGTCTTCTAGCCTTAACACATAGCAGGCACCTCGTATTTGCCAAATAAATGCTTCTCAGACTCCTCCGTGATGAGTATTCATCTCCTTTCATGTTTGTACTAATTTGTAGCCTGGGACTGACTGAAGTTGGCAAAGAGCAAAGCTGGAAGAATAACTCTTCCATTTCTGAATCTAATTTGCATTCTTCGACTACCCAGAGGCCGTGTTTCCACCTAGAGGTTTCTTTCCAAGTCTTGTTTCTGCAATAGCTGTTAAAAAGTTAGGCTTTTATTTTAGCAAGGAAGGTTCCATTCAACTAAGGTTGAAGAAAAGTGGGGTTAACCAAACTTTTTATTTAGCACACAGGTCTGAGATGGACCAATTTAATTTTATTTGAATACTCTGGAAAATTGAGTCCTGGGAAATGTCCTCTGAGATCATGTTAAAGACACGGGGGTGCAGATGTTTTCTCAAGACCAGTCTGCATACTCCAGACACTGCTTTGTGTAAGCTGAGTGGAGCCTGGGCTCTTTTGACTCTGACTTTATTCTCCTCATCTGCGGCAACCTTCACACCACTTATCCCAGCCACATGTGCAGTCACACACTGGATCCTATTCCACCTCTGAAAACTTTTTTTTTTTTTTTGGGCCGTACTGTGCAGCTTATAGGATCTTAGTCCCCTGAGCAGAGATTGAACCCGGGCCCTTGGCAGTGAGATCATGGAGTTCTAACCACTGGACCGCCAGAGAATTCCCCCATCTCTGAAAATTTAAATTCAGATCTTATTCTCAGCCAGAACCCCTTATTCATCCATCATTCTTACTCAGCTACTCTCATTACAATATTTTTATTTTATTTTTTTGTTTTTAGTCTCATTGAGCCATGTGATCTCTGCCTCAGTCTGTTTTGGCCTTAAATTTCCTTTAATTACTTCTGTCCCTGCTCAACTTAGCCTCCATGGTCCGTCCATTCATGCCTTCTCTTGCCAGTGTTTTCAGCTGCCTTATCCCATTTAGTATTCTGTTAAACCCATCTAGCAAAAACTCAGCCCTGGATCAGTCCAGTCGTTCACCCCTGATGAGCCCACACCCAGGCTTCCAAGTGCTGCTAGAAGAAACCTCACCCCTCCACAGGCTAATGCTGCTAAAAACTATAGTCTTCTCCCTGGCTGGGTACACAGTTCTGCCCAGCCATTCTCAGACATTTCCCCACGCCGGTCTCCTCCCCCATGATCAACCATGGCTTTTTAAAACCTTCTCTTTCTTCTTTACACTCTCTCTCCATCTACTTCACAGAAAAAGTAGATGCCATCTTAAGAGAACTTGCTCACTTTTCTTGGCACAGTACCTAAAAACTTTCCCAAACCTCTGCCCAACTCTTTCGTCTTCCCTTTGATTATAATGCAAGAGGGGAACTACCTCCTTCCAAGGCTAATCCTTCCATTTTTTACTCGGAACCACTTCCCTCACTAGTCCTGGGCACTCCTTGCCCTTAGCATTTAACCAGAACATTCAAATCATTCCCATCTTCATGAAGACTACTCCACATCCCCCAGTAGCTACTCCTCTTTCTCTCTGACCAACTCTGGATCCTCCCCATTTTCTCCTTAACCCACTGCATTCTGGCTTCTGTTCTTGCCAATCCACGGAGACCACTCTCACCAATTTCACTGTGGAAATAAATGAAGACCACTCACCAATCGTCTCAGCACCTTTTTGCTAAATTCAAGGCACCCTTTTCAGTCCTGACCTCGTTTGACCTCACAGCCACATTTCCTCTCTTCTCTTGGTTCCAGACACTCTGAACACATTTCTAGATGTGCCAGGTCCTTAGGCTTTAATTCTTTGCAGATGCTTTTCCCTCTGCCTGGACCACTCTTCCTCCAATCCACACTCGCTTTGCCCTGCTAACTCAATCTCATCTTTTAGCCTCAGCCCAACCATCACGTTTGTTTGGTTTTTTTAAAAATTTATTTATTTATTTATTTTTGGCTGTGTTGGGTCCTCGTTGCTGAGCCGGGGGGGGCTACTCTTCATTGCGGTACGCGGGCTTCTCATTGCAGTGGCTTCTCTTGTTGCGGAGCATGGTCTCTAGGCGCACAGGTTTCAGTAGTTGTGGCAATCGGGTTTAGTATTTGTGGCACACAGGCTCTAGAGCACAGGCTCAGTAGTTGTGGCGCACAGGCTCTAGAGCGCAGGCTCAGTAGTTGTGGCGCACGGGCTTAGTTGCTCCACAGCATGTGGGATCTTCCCGGACCAGGGCTTGAACCCTTGTCCCCTGCATTGGCAGGCAGATTCTTAACCACTGCACCACTGACGTCACTACCTACTCCCATCAAAAGACAGTTGGGGCTTCCCTGGTGGCGCAGTGGTTGAGAGTCCGCCTGCCGATGCAGGGAACACGGGTTCGTGCCCCGGTCCAGGAAGATCCCACATGCCACGGAGTAGCTGGGCCTGTGAGCCATGGCCGCTGAGCCTGCGCGTCCGGAGCCTGTGCTCCGCAACAGGAGAGGCCACAACAGTGAGAGGCCCATGTACCCAAAAAAAAAAAAAAAAAAAGACAGTTGGATGCTCCTTATTGACATTTCCATGACTTAATCCTGTCACAGGATCAGCAAGCTTTTCCTGAACCAGATAGTAAATATTTTAGACTTTGCCAGTCAACAGGCAGAATCAAGATTATTTTAAAAATATGTATATAACAAGAGAGCAAAACAAATTTCCACAAATCTTTATTGTTGAAATTCAAAGTATAACAGTATAATTTTTTTGCAGTTTAAGTCTGCTAATGAGAAGAATGGAACTGCTTTGGAGGGAATAACGTTTTGTTTAATTGGGGTTCAGAGTCAGTGTTTCCTATTATAATCGATTGCTGATCTATAATGAGATTTAATGTGCTTTATACTTAGTACTTCTTTTTGTATGCATAATTCTGTGTGATAGATATTACAAGGGAAACATATGGAATATATGACATAATCTCTATTTTCATGGAAGTTGTAATCTACTTGTAAAATTACCATTGCAGTAGAAGAGCTACCTTAATGACGCGCATCACTGCTTTAGGAAAGAGATGGAATAGTTCATTACAAATGCCTAAAACAATTTTTTGAGACATTTTATATAGTTTCGAAGTGATACCTATAAAAAAAAAATGAAGCTAGGGAGCTTCCCTGTTGGTGCAGTGGTTGAGGGCCCACCTGCCAATGCAGGGGACACGGATTCAAGCCCTGGTCCGGGAAGATCCCACGTGCCGCAGAGCAACTAAGCCCGTGTGCCACAACGACTGAGCCTGTGCTCTAGAGCCCGTGAGCCACAGCTACTGAGCCCACGTGCCACAACTGCTTTAAGCCCACACGCCTAGAGCCCATACTCTGCAACAAGAGAAGCCACCGCAACGAGGAGTAGCCCCCGCTCGCCACAACTAGAGAAAAGCCCGCGCGCAGCAACAAAGACCCAGCGCAGCAAAAAAAAAAAGAAAGAAAAAAAAGAAGCTAAAAAGGAAAAAAAACTTCTCTCTTTAATACTTAGGAGCAAGAGGAAGATGGAGAGAGCCAAGAGTGAAATGTAATCCCCTAGGCTCTTTCATGTTAAACTATAACCGCCTAGAATTTTGAAGAAAGGGATGTTTATGGAAGGTTGTATGCTCCCTTGCTATATTCTAAAAGGTGCTTTCTCTAGGAATTAGTAGTACATACAAAGATAAACCAGAAAACAGTAAAGGCGTTATTCATTACGGTCAGAAGTCAGGTATAATCTCCACTTATAGTTGGGGAACATTTACAAACGAAGACATAACTGTTCTTCAGTCTTAAACAGCAGTTGGAGATATGAATTTTATCTTTTAATTCTTATTGTTTTCCTCTTTTTGCTCACTGATTGTTCTTTTCTAGGCATGCCGTATTACCAGTTTAGCTTTTTTTAAAATATATAAATTTATTTATTTTTGTCTGCTTCGGGTCTTCGTCGCTGGGCATGGGCTTTCTCTAGTGCAGCGAGCGGGGACTGCTCTTCATTGCGGTGCGCAGGCCTCTCATTGCTGTGGCCTCTCTTGTTGAGGAGCACGGGCTCTAGGCATGTGGGCTCCAGAGCGCAGGCTCAGCAGTTGTGACGCACGGGATCTAGAGCGCAGGTTCAGTAGTTGTGGCACACGGGCTTAGTTGCTCCGCAGCATGTGGGATCTTCCCGGACAAGGACTTGAACCCGTGTCCCCTGCATTGGCAGACAGATTCTTAACCACTGCGCCACCAGGGAAGCCCCAGTTTAGCATTTATTTTCTATAATTCCTTCCTTTATTTAATAATACATGGGAGAATGTAGAAAAAATGCATCCAGTTTTTTAAGATAAAAGTTTGGATTTTCGAAGTCAATTTGTTGTGTATTGTTGTGTATTGAGCACTTGTTCTATGGTAATACAACAAGGAGCAATAGGAAAAAAATTTCAGAAATAGACCAGTGGTTCCAACACTGAGCCTGCTTTCTCCCCTGAGTTTTATATTAATATACCCAAGTACCACTGATCATACCACTGAAATTTCTAATGGGCATGTTAAACTGAAGGTGTGAAAAACAAGCTCTTAGCTCTTCCCCCAAACATGCTTCCCTCCTAGTCTTCTCCATATTAGAGAATAGCATTACCATCCTCCTGGCTAGCTAATCAGGCCAGAAACCTACGACATCCTCAGTTCCTTTTTGGCTCTCACTTCTCACATCCAAACCATTAGCAAATCCTGCTTCTTCAAAGCAGTTGCAAATCAAACCATTTCATATCAGCTTTCTAACTCATCTCCCCTACTCCTGATTCCCTATTGACCACAAGCTGAGTTTTTTGTTTTCGTTTTTGTTTTAATAAAAAAGCTAATTCAGATTATATCTCTCCAGACTCAAAACCTTGCAGTGACTGCCTGTTATAACTAAAATCCAAACTCAGTTACCACAGCCTATGCTCACATTTATGGAGTGCCTGCTGTATGCCAGATATAGTGTTATATGCTTTTCAGGTATAATATGTATTCTTCACAGCAGCCCTATGAGATTGGATCTACTGTTAACCTCACTTTACAGATTAAGAGAGTAACACAGGAAGGTTAAATAATATCCAGATCACACAGCTAGGAAGTGGCTGAGCTGGAATTCACAGCTGGAGTCTGGCCCCAAAGCATAGAGTGTGGCCCCTTTGAACCATCCAATTTTGTCTTGTCACTTTGCTTACTTTGCTCTAGCCACACAGGCCTTTTTGTCCCTCAAGCACATCAAACTTGTTCTCTCCATAGGACTTTCACACTAGTGATTCCTCTATCTAGAATGTTCTTCCCTTAGATTGTTGCATGACCACTGTCATCATTTAAGTCTCCCTACAAATGTCTTCTCAGGGGAACCTTCCCTGACCTCTGTCTTTAAAATTACCCTCCCACGTATTCACAGTCACCTTTTTTTATTTGTTTCTTTTTTAAGTTGTTTCTCTAGAAGTACTTACTCAATAAATATTTGTTGAATGGATGGATGTTGACTTTGTTGAATGTTGTTTAATATAACGGTTAAGAGGTTCATATCCTAGCTCCACTATTTAGTTGTGTAAAATTGGGCAAGTTACTGTCTCTCTGCCTCAGTTTCCTCATCTGTAAGCTAGAAGTAATACTGCTGTCCTAATAAGGTTGTTGTCAGAATTAAATAGGGAAATGCATGTAAATCTCTTTTACGTTTTTGTTGTTATTAATACTGAAGGAATAGCATACCTGGGAAGCTCTTTGGAAAATCATATTTCCAGGCCCTACTCCAGGCCAACTAAGTCAGAATCTCTGGGGCAAGGGCCCAGGAATCTCTTTTTTAAAAATATTTTGGCAAGTCTGATAAACACCCAGGCTTGGGGACTATGTCAGTAGAGTTTTAGCATCACTGCTGAGGATCGCCATAGACAGTTGGGTCTGTGTGACATCATACAGTGACATCATGCAATAATTTATAATTTTGCTAAGTCATGAAGTGAAAGCAGTTCACTATGGTGAGTGGGCACAGAATACCCTTACCTCTTCCTTGGCATCTGCATCCCAATGTGACCTCATTCTCTTCTCTGAATCTCTACTAGTAAGCAGGAGAATTTAGAGTGCCTCTACTTTTGTTTCTGCTTGGAAAATCATCTCAAACAGAAAGCTAACTGAGAAGTATGGTAATACCAATAAAGGTACCAATAAAGGTATTTTTAAGTGGTGATTCTTAGTCAGAAACCAGAATGGATAATTTTGATTTTTACCATGTTAGACTGTGGAATGGCAAATTTGTTGTTTGGTTAGCTCCGTGATAGAAATATTGTCTACCATACGCTGTCCATAAGGAAAAAACAAAATCATGAAACCATTTTGGCAGTTGCACCAAGCAAAATTGCAACCAATGCAAAAATTGCAAGATGACAGGCAAATTATGTGCTATTGCTATATTTATAAGTTTGGGTGTTAAAGCTTTTGTGAATCTCGTAGTTAACACTGTGTAAGACATGATTTCTGCCTTCCTGGAGTTGGAAAGACAAGCCCACTGTACATAACAGGAACAAATGAGATTAAAGTCCATAATAAATGATAGCCAGCCAGTGCTGAGAATTTCAGAAAAGAAAGTGTGAAATGTCAGCTAGGGAGTTCATTGAAACAGTTGTGGCTACTTATGACATACACAAGACATCTTCTTTAGTTGCAGGACCAGCTCTGCCCCCTAATTATAAAAGCAGTAGTTCAAAGTCATCAGACAGCGACGAGGACAGTAGTTCTTTGTCTGAAGAAGGAAATCAGGAATCTGAAGAAGATGACACTGGTCCAACTGCAAGGTGAGTCACTTATTACATTAAATGGTAAACCAATCTTCCAATCTGGTGTACGCTGGCTAGAACAGAGAGCTAGTAAGGGGATATCATAACCTGCATTTATATAGCACAGGAAGAAATTACTTCATATGGCATTTCCTCATGAACTACCTTTCAGAAAAAAATTTATTGTAGTAGTATATAGCTCTGGAGATATCTAGAATTTCAATAAAAGTCTTATATAAAGGAATTTTCCTTAAGGTATTATTGAAGTGATTAAATATTCTAAATAAACCATACATCTTCTTTTTAAAATTATGTATGCAGGGAACTCCCTGGTGGTCCAGTACTTCATGGACTGGTCCAGGACTCCATGCTTCCAATGCAGGGGGCACAGGTTCGATCCTTGTTGGGCAACTAAGATCCCACAAGCCACACAACCAAAAAAAAGAATATGCTTTAAAAAAAATTATGTATGCAGTTATGTGCTTTTTGTTTAAGTAAATGAATGATTCCCTCTGACCTAGCCTTACTCACCACAGGTCGATGTAAATAAGAAGTCAAATCTTTGTTTATTATTGGATAGCAAGGTCTTTTTTAAAGCATTTTAATGAGTAAGAGACAGAAGTAGCAACTTAAAGCCTTTACTTAAGTGAATTTAAAAACCAGTGCCATAAACGTTTTGCTCAAAAATATCTAGCAAGTAGAGTATTTGAAACTTCATTGAGTGGACTCTTAAACAACACAGAAAATATAGAAAATTGATATTATTACTGCTGTAAAGAAGTAACCAATCTCTATTTTTAGACCATAAGTGAATTTCAAGAAAAGATTAGTATAAGATCTGTGGTAGATTTTTTTTCTTATTTGACAAGATTATTTTATTGTTTCAGTGTTTGTACAACTAGTTGAAGTTAATGTTCTTTTAAAAATGGCAATTTCTCTATGAAGAAAATTTTGACATACATGCATAAAATTACACTACTGTGTTTTCAGAAAACAGAGGAGAAATCAGGATGACGATGATGATGATGATGAAGGGTTTTTTGGACCAGCCCTTCCTCCTGGATTTAAAAAGCAGGATGATTCTCCTCCAAGGTGGTAATGTGTACTACTTCCTGCCAGTCTTTTCAAGTATCCATTAATTCATTAAAGAGTTGTCTGAAATTGTTTTTTAACTTATGTGTTTATATAACATTTGAAATAAATTTGAAGTAAAAATAACTAATTTTAAAATTCATATAAGGAAAATAATTATTTACACGTTTATGACACTTTTATAATTCATAAAAAACTTCCACATCTCTTATTTGATACTCGCAAGAGCGTTCTGTGGCAGGCTGGGTGAAACATGACCCTTCTTCCCCATTTTTTTTTTAAACAAGTAAGGTTGCACACATAGTCAGTGGTACACCTGGGGCTGGGATCCTGGTGTTTGACTTCTAATTCAGACGTCTTCTTAATTATTTATTGAAAGAATAGACAAATCCCTATGTACCAAGTTACACAGTTAACTTCACCGAACCTCAAATTTGTCATCTGTGGAATAAGATAGCAACACGTACCTTACAGCATTGTCGTGGTGATTGAGATTTCATATTTATATGCATATATATACATGTGTGATTCTTATATAGTGCCTGGCACAGAATAAACATATAGTAAATACTGATTCCTATCTTCTCAGAATTATAAAATATTTAACTGCTGAATATGAAATTGCACACCATATTGTTTATAATTCATAACATTGTATCCCAGTATGCAAGAACAAGTAGAAAAGGCTGTTGTACATTTTATATTCAGAATTATAATCATACTTGTCAGCTTCTAATTTTCATACAACTTTTGGGGAGTAACTGCCTCTGACTTCAACTCAAAAAACACTTTTTGTTGCGAATGTAGTCAGTTTCTGTAATGGCGTCAGCAAGTAAAGGGATGCTTATTTAGGAAAAGAAAGAAGAAATAAGAGGAATAGGCAGTCCACTGCCTGTTTTTGTATGGCCCCGAGCTAAGAATGATCTTTAGGGGGTCATTAAAATATAAAGATGAATATGCAACAAAGACCAAATGTGGCCCTCAGAGCCTAAAATTTCCTGTCTGGGTTTTTATGGGAAATTTGCTGACTGCTGGGAAATAACATTCCTTTCAAGAAAATAGATTATTAGATACATAGCGATTTCTTTCTATTTTGACAATAGTAAAATATATGTTTGAAATAAACAGGTGGAAGCATATATTGGAGGCAAAACCTCATACACGTCCACAGCATGTGCTGTGGTTATGTTCCTTTACTATATTTTAAGATTTTATGTGTTAATGGTTTTATCCTTACCAATTCCCTGAGGCCAGAGAATTGAGCTGTAATTACATTTGTAGATCTGCTAAAAACTATACTCAGAAAAAAACCCATACAGCACTTCCTTATACTTTATAAATGATAACTAATTTGATCTAACAATGCCACACTTCCGCATTTTTCATTTGCAAAATTGTTTTGGTTCATAGTAGTTTTATGAAGCAAGGCAAGAGGTAATTAAGTGGCCAGGATCAGACCCCAAACCTTGTGACTCTAGTACTATTTTTGTCCTACCGGGAAACCTGTCTGTAAGACTCTAATTGAACATAGTGCAATCTGGAAAATTCAGCTTAGGGCATCAGTGCCATCTTGGTTGGTAACACTTGCACAGGGACATCTCTGGAAAAAAACAAAGAATGGAGAAACTTAACAGTATGAAAGAGAGTAGAAAATATCGTTCTTCTTTTGTTTTTTCCATACATAAAGTAGGACTTTTTCTTTTTAAGGCCTAGAATTTAGGCAGCTTTCTCTTTTGAATGGATGTCTGTTCTCTCAGAATGTGGCAGTAGGGCAGCTAGAAAGAAAATGAACTTTGGCATCAGATAGACCAGGGTTCAAACTCCAGCTCTGCCACCTACTAGTTCATGTTGTCCTCGGGTGTTATTTTGCTCAGATAGAAAATGGAGTGACTTATACCAACCAGGGTTTTTTGAAGGAAACAGAAAAGTACACTGGTTGAAATGTGGTTAGCATACTACCTTTTCCTTTACATACAGGTCTTAAATGAACTATTTTCCTTCTTATATGCTTCCACATCATTATTGGATTGTTAGGACGGTGTTTAGGTTTTTATACTGCCTTGGCACACATAACCATAAATTACCAACATCTGTTGTATGCATTTGCTACGTATGTCCTTAGAACCCAATTTATACTTAAGTAGTTCTGACTATAAATATAATGCCACTAAGGTATTTTTCAGTGGACGGTGAATAGCAAAACTGAAAGCCAAGGCACAAAATGAAAAAGATCTTCACAGGCTTTAGTCCACATAAAAGTCCACATAATAAGGACTTTTTTTTTAAGTTATTATTTTTATTTAACATAGTTCTTTTAGGAAGTGGGTATACACCATTGGCACAAAGATTGAGAATTACTGGTTTCACATCTAATCGTTGACTAACAAATAGAAAGTTAAAATACAAAAAATTAGATTTTTATTTTTATGATACTCAGTGAAAAAATACTAGGTTATAGAGTAAAAATAATATGTTGAATAAGATTCTCATTTTCAACATTTGTTATTATCTGGCTTTTTATTATTTGTGTGAGCTTTTATTCTGAAAGCTGACTTTTTAAAGTCAGGGAGAATGATAAAGGTACATTTTATTTTTCAGGCCTATAATAGGTCCTGCATTACCACCTGGTTTTCTTAAATCTGCACAGAAAAGTGACAAAGGCAGAGATGATCCAAGACAAGTATCATCGTATTTCAACTCTGAGGTTTGGAACTTTTTCTATTAAAGAATAAGATGTAAGAAACTCAAGACTTTACATAGGAATAACTACAATCATTTGACTCAATCATATTCAAACTAATTTAGGATTGTATCTAGGTAGATGAAATCAAAAGCTGTCATAGACCTGAGATTCTGTTAGAAAAATAACAAGGCAAATTACATGTGACAGGGTGTTACCTATTCATGCTTCTCATCCTTGAAGGGAAGCTTTAAAGTACTAGAAACTAGAACATGATGCAGAGTTTAAAGAATCACTGTGATTTGATCCAGAAGAGAACAAGCTAAGAAAATTTTTAATAGTGAAATAATTATTATAAAATATTGAAATTAACTTTCTCCTACCCAGCTCTCATACCATTGTATAACAAGGGCACTAGTGGATACATGATGTTTTGAAAAGAAAGAACAAGTAATTTTGGAGTCAAGGAGGAAGCCTATATTCTTACAGAGGGCCAGTCCTTAACAAAAGCTGAGATTTGCAGAATACTTTATAATTTGTAATGCATTTTTCCCATATGTGCATTTTCAGCTTCTCCAAAGCCTTATGAAATAATCATGATCTGTATCTTAGAGATGCTAAAAGCCAGAGAAATTGGGTAACTTAACTCCAAATCACAATTTCTACTTATCAAAAGTCAAAGCTCAAACCCAGTTCTTAGGATTTTATATCACCTGTTCAGTCTGCTAATCTGCAGTGATTAATTCATGCTGAAGATTAGCAGACTGAACAGGTGGTAATAAATTCAAATACTCCTGTGCATCTCCACTGAGAATTCAGCAATTCCACTGAAGTTGTTACTAAAGGAAATATATAATGCAGTGGTTAAGCTCATGAACTCCAGAGTCATTTACTCATTCTTTCAGCAGATGTTTATAAAACACCTACAGTGTGTCAGGCCCTTAGAGAAATCAGTCTGACAACAAATTCTGTTGTTCCCACCTTCAAAAACATCCAGAACCCAGCCACTTCTGCTGCTACCCTGATCCCAGTCAACATCATATTTCACCTCTTTCATTGGTCTTCATGTCTTAGCCTTTGTTCCTCCACTACCTCTTCTCAACACAGCAGCTAGAGTGGCCCAGATAAAATAAAGTCAGATCATATCATTGATGCTCAGAACCATCAATTTGCTCCTCCTCTGTCTGCATACAAGCCAAAGTCCTTACAGGGCCCTCTATAATCTGGCCTCCATTAGCTCCCTGATTTCTCTCTAATTTTGATCTGACCACACTGAGCTCCTTTCTCCTTAAATATGACAGGCTCCTACTCCTGAGCCTTGATACTTGCTATCCAAGTCTCTCCAAAATGGTTTTCCCCTAGATACTTATGTTGGCTTGCTTACCATCAGCTAGAGTGCTTTTAGCTGCTAATAAAAAATCCAACTCACAATGAAATGTAGTCTTAACCTTGTTAGTTAACAAATTGGTTGTTTATATAATTTCCTGGGTGGTCTGTAATCTGTATTCCCGAAATAAGAAAAATGTGTTTCATACCTAAGAAGAGGTCTAGAGGAAGGGTCATTCCAGGGTTGGTAAATTCAACAGACTAATGAGATCATCCAGGGCCCAGTTTTTTATGTCTTCTCTATCATTTACAGCATGTTAATTCCTCTTAGGCTGACCAAGTGCTGAGATTAACATGCAGATGACAGTGTCCAGACATAGTGTCCCTAACCTGTGCCCCCTTTTTAGAGAGAGGAAAACCTTTCCAGGTTTCCTGTAGACCTCTCCTCACATTTCTTTGGCCAAAATTGAATCATATGCCATGCTCAAGCCAGTCAGTTGGCCAAGAGGAATGAGACCAAAGTGATTGGCTTAGAATTATCAGCATTTTTACCCAGGAATTAGAGAAGGTCCCAGTTTCCTGAGAAGCACGTGGTTCCAAAGAAAATGAACAAAACAAATAAAACACAGGATTCTCTTAGCAATAGACTAGTTATTGGTTGGAGCTGTTACAATCCCTATCTGAAAGACAAACCAAGGCCTAGAAAGATTAAATAATATGCTTGACAATCTTGAGAAAGAAAAACAGAGCTGGAGGAATCAGGCTCCAGACTTCAGACTATACTACAAAGCTACAGTAATCGAGACAGTATGGTACTGGCACAAAAACAGAAACATAGAACAAGATAGAAAGCCCAGAGATAAACCCACGCACCTGTGGTCAACTAATCTATGACAAAGGAGGCAAGGATATACAATGGAGAAAAGACAGTCTCTTCAATAAGTGGTGCTGGGAAAACTGGACAGCTACAGGTAAAAGAATGAAATTAGAACACTCCCTAACACCATACACAAAAACAAACTCAAAATGAGTTAAAGACCTAAATGTAAGGCCAGACAGTATAAAATTCTTAGAGGAAAACATAGGCAGAACACTCTGATATAAATCACAGCAAGATCCTTTTTGACCCACCTCCTAGAGAAATGGAAATGAAGACAAAAATAAATGGGACCTAATGAAACTTCAAAGCTTTTGCACAGCAAAGGAAACCATAAAGAAGACAAAGACAACCCTCAGAATGGGAGAAAATATTTGCAAACGAAGCAACTGCCAAAGGATTAATCTCCAAAATTTACAAGCAGCTCATGCAGCTCAGTATCAAAAAAACAAACAACCCAATCCAAAAATGAGCAGGAGACCTAAATAGACATTTCTCCAAAGAAGATATACAGATTGCCAGCAAACACATGAAAGAATGTTCAACATCACTAATCATTTGAGAAATGCAAATCAAAACTGCAATGAGGTATTACCTCACAACAGTCAGAATGGCCATCATCAAAAAATCTACAAACAATAAATGCTGGAGAGGGTGTGGAGAAAAGGGAACCTTCTTGCACTGCTGGTGGGAATGTAAATTGATACAGCCATTATGGAGAACAGTATGGAGGTTCCTTAAAAAACTAAAAATAGAACTACCATATGACCCAGCAATCCCACTACTGGGCATATACCCTGAGAAAACCATAATTCAGAAAGAGTCACATACCACAATGTTCATTGCAGCTCTATTTACAATAGCCAGGACATGGAAGCAACCTACGTGTCCATCGACAGATGAATGGATAAAGAAGATGTGGCACATATATACAATGGAATATTACTCAGCCATAAAAAGAAATGAAATTGAGTTATTTGTATTTTTAACATCTTTATTGGAGTATAATTGCTTTACAATGGTGTGTTAGTTTCTGCTTTATAACAAAGTGAATCAGCTATACATATACACATATCCGCATATCTCCTCCCTCGTGCGTCTCCCTCCCACCCTCCCTATCCCACCCCTCTAGGTGGTCACAAAGCACCGAGCTCATCTCCCTGTGCTATGCGGCTGCTTCCCACCATCTGTTTTACAGTTGGTAGTGTATATATGTCCATGCCACTCTCGCACTTCGTCCCAGCTTACCCTTCCCCGTCCCCGTGTCCTCAAGTCCATTCTCTACATCTGCGTCTTTATTCCTGTCCTGCCCCTAGGTTCTTCAGGACCTTTTTTTTTTTTTTTTAGATTCCATATATATGTGTTAGCATACGGTATTTGTTTTTCTCTTTCTGACTTACGTCACTCTGTATGACAGTCTTTAGATCCAGCCACGTCTCTACAAATGACCCAATTTCGTTCCTTTTTATGGCTGAGTAATAGTCCATTGTATACGTGTACCACGTCTTCTTTATCCATTCATCTGTCGATGGGCATTTAGGTTGTTTCCATGACCTGGCTATTGTAAATAGTGCTGCAGTAAACATTGGGGTACATGTGTCTTTTTGAATTATGGTTTTCTCTGGGTATATGCCCAGTAGTGGATTGCTGGGTCATATGGTAATTCTATTTTTAGTTTTTTAAGGAACCTCCATACTGTTCTCCATAGTGGCTGTATCAATTTCCATTCCCACCAACAGTGCAAGAGGGTTCCCTTTTCTCCACACCCTCTCCAGCATTTGTTGTTTGTAGATTTTCTGATGATGCCCATTCTAGCTGGTGTGAGGTGATACTTCATTGTAGTTTTGATTTGCATTTCTCTAATAATTAGTGATGCTGAGTAGCTTTTCATGTGCTTCTTGGCCATCTGTATGTCTTCTTTGGAGAAAGAAGGGGCTATTTAGGTCTTCTTCTATTTAGGTCTTCTCCCCATTTTTGGATTGGATTGTTTGTTTTTTTAATATGAGCTGCATGAGCTGTTTATATATTTTGGAGATTAATCCTTTGTTGATTCGTTTGCAAATATTTTCCCCCATTCTGAGGGTTGTCTTTTCGTCTTGTTTATGGTTTCCTTTGCTGCATAAAAGCTTTGAAGTTTCATTAGGTCCCATTTGTTTATTTTTGTTTTTATTTCCATGACTCTAGGAGGTGGCTCAAAAAAGATCTTGCTGTGATTTATGTCAAGGAGTGTTCTTCCTGTGTTTTCCTCTGTGAGTTTTATAGTGTCCAGTCTTACATTTAGGTCTCTAATCCATTTTGAGTTTATTTTTGTGTATGGTGTTAGAGAGTGTTCTAATTTCATTCTTTTACCTGTAGCTGTCCAGTTTTCCCAGCCCCACTTATTGAAGAGACTGTCTTTTCTCCTTTGTATATCCTTGCCTCCTTTGTCATAGATTAGTTGACCACAGGTGCGTGGGTTTATCTCTGGCTTTCTATCTTGTTCTATGTTTCTGTTTTTGTGCCAGTACCACACTGTCTTGATTACTGTAGCTTTGTAGTATAGTCTGAAGTCAGGGAGTCTGATTCCTCCAGCTCCGTTTTTTTCCCTCAAGACTGGTTTGACTATTAGGGGTCTTTTGTGTCTGACAAGGACTGTTTTAAACCCAAGTGCATATAGCATCTAACACAGTCTTACATGAAAACCCTTTAATAAAATGATTTACTAATGGGACTTCCCTGGTGGCTCAGTGGTTAAGAATCCGCCTGCCAATGCAGGGGACATGGGTTCGAGCCCTGGTCCAGGAAGATCCCATATGCCACAGAGCAACTAAGCCCATATGCCACAACTACTGCGCCTGCATTCTAGAACCCGTGTGCACCACAACTACTGAGGCTATGTGCTGCAACTACTGAAGCCCGCACGCCTAGATCCCGTGCTCCGCAACAGGAGAAGCCACCTCAATGAGAAGCCCGCGCACCGCAACGAGGAGTAGCCCCCCCACTAGCTACAACTAGAGAAAGCCCACACACAGCATTGAAGACCCAACACAGCCAAAAAAAAAAAAAAATTAAAATCACTGTTCTTTAAAAAAATTAACTTAAAAAAATGATTTACTAAGAACTACTTGAATTCAATTATTGCAATACTGTTGTGTCTTTGGGGTAATGAGAGAAATACTTTGGGAACCAAATTAACTCGTTCGGGCCAGTATTTTGTAAGGCTTTGTACAGCATTTCTGTTTCAGTGGACTGTACTAAATCATGAAGGCTGATACAGCTTCCAAGAATGTCTTATTTGTGTGCATCTTATTCCAAAGAGCTCTTTCTGTACCAGGAAAGAAAATGGTTTCAACTTGTGTCATCTCTGATGAATCATTAATAATTCTCTGGAATATTACAGAGAAATTGTGAGACCACATCTATGTCCATCAGGAAGAGGACTGAGATGAGTTAATGAGCTCTGCTGTGGACATAGGGAAGAGGTGAGACAGTCCACAGCCCCTGGATTTGTCATTTTTGTATGGTGCACTTGAGAAAGGCTCAGGAAAGGTGCTCAGTGATTAGCCAGCAACACAGTGTTTGCTTTTTGTTCTGTTTGTAGGTTATCAGTCACAGTTAAATTTTAAGTAATTTAGGATCATTTTCTTATTTCAGAAGGAAACAGGTAGCAGTGAAGAGGAGGACATTATTGGGCCGATGCCTGCCAAAGGACCAGTTAACTCTAGTGTTACGACAGAGTTTGAAAAAAGGGCCCAGAGAATGAAAGAAAAACTGACTAAAGGAGACGATGTAAGTTTTAAATACATAGTACACTTTTCTCTGAGAAATTGACCAAATATATTAAAAAATCTCAATTTTAAAAACGGACATTAAAAAAATGTATATGTACATATGTAAGTGTATAAAAATTTAGGCTCTAGGTAATTCAGAAGCTATAAAAGGAAAAGGGTAGAAATTTTGCCTACTTAAAAATTTCTGTATGGCAAAAGATAACATTAAGTCAAAGGAACAATAAATTAAATAAAAGTATTCATAACATATATGACCAAAAAAAAATAGTCTATTAAATCCTTTCTCTTAAAGTCTGTTAAATAACTTTCAAGCCTCAGTTGAGAAGCATAGTCACTTATACAGTATTCTACACATATACACACACATGTGCACACACGCACACATATACACATTTTCCAAGGCTACTTTTTTTTTTTTTACTTTTTATTTCTCTTAAAGGATTCATCTAAAACAATTACAAGAGACTCTTGGATGACTGAGCTTCCTCCGGAGCTGAAAAACTTTGGTCTTGGCCCTAGAACTTTCAAGAGAAGAGCTGATGACAAATCTGGAGATCGATCAGTCTGGACAGATATGCCAGCTGACAGGGAAAGGAAAGCTAAGGTAAGAGGGTTTGTTTGTTCCTGTATTTTTGTCCATGTTGACTCTATTTTGAAAAAATAGGAGGCAGAATTATTTAAGAGTACTGTTTTTAAAATTATGATTCCAAAGGGAAAAGATTTCCCCTGAAGGAAAGTTAAAAGAAAGTGATGCCAGTTGCTTCCTGTGTACTTACTTACTATTTCCCAATAAATTGTCTCATCTAAATCTCAAGAGAACCTGGAGACATAGGTTTACTGACCTCATTTTATGAAGGGAGACACTATCCTCTATGAGGTCACCTTTTCTGGAATTAAATGCTGGTAAGTCACGAACAGTAATTCCCTTCTAGACCTTTCTGACTTCAAATCCCCTGGTCTTTATACATCATACTATCCATGAAAATTTCTTTTAAAATGTCTTGAACAAGCCAAGGCACAGATTAACCTAGCAAGTTAAGTGATACACAGGGACTATCTCTGAAAATAACAGTAGCTCAAGTGCAGTAAACTTCATATTACTGTCAAGATAGGCAAAAAGCCCTTTCATTAATATATTGAATAATTTAATTTAAAAATACCCACAAAAGTATGCCTAAAATATTATTGTTAGATTTTCTTTTCTTGGATCTCTCCATTTATTATGAAATATTCCATTGTAAGTTAGGGGTCCAACCAGTGTCCTCAGCACTAACTCCTTAAATTCACTCCATCCTAAAGTTTCAGTTTCCTTGAGATGTCCCATTCCAATCTTAAGTGCTTGACTAATTGGCATCTTATGATTATAGCTTTATCAGTTCTGACTTAAATTCACTCCCCTAACTCTGTTTATCTTGTTCATCAGTACCTAGAATTATGAGGATTTCCATCTTCATTCTATAACTGTAAATTGAATATCTCCTCTGCCAGGAATTCTGTTTGGTCACGGGTAATAGAAAAAGCTCCTTATGGCGCTTTCATTTTAGTGGAGAATTGGTTGTGAAATAGTGTCATTCTTAACATGTGGATGATATGTGGCAATCTCCACATTTTAGCAGAATATGTGGCTAAATCATAAGTTCTCCTTTGCCCGGAGGATTCAAGGAAATCTGAGAGTTGTAACAGAAAGGTGAGGTGAACCAACACACCTGAGGGCAGAAGAGACAACAGAAGATATGGTATAGAAGCGAGCCACACACCGTGAATGACTAGTGTTGGAACGCCTGTCTGCTCTTTCTTAACTGGTCTTCTATAAAAATAACATACTGACGCTTTTTATAATTTAGCCTTTAAGATTGTCTCCAAAAAGACATTTAATCCCCTTGCTTACATGGACTTTTTATTTGTGCTTTTTTCAGTCCTTGTGTTCCTCATTGTATGTGAGTAGATGTCTAGCCTACAGCCAGATATGCAGGGAGTCTTCCTCAAAGAAAAATACCACAGAAAAACAGAACAAACAGAAACTAGCCAGTATAATTTGAACTCAGGTGATTTTAGGCCCTATGACTGAGTTCTTTAGATCTGGTCATTCTTTTCAGGGCTGAAAGTGTTTTGTTCTGTGTTTACAACAGACTCCCAAAGGGATGACTAATACCCCTTAAATTTTATGTGACACTGTATTACAGCATATAATACCACAGACTTATATTTGTGGTACAAATTATATAGTGTCACAGAGCTGTCCTATATAAAGGTCATGACTAATTTTTGATTTTTATAACAGATCTTAGTCAAGTTTCCTTTTTTATCTCTCTCCAAATTACCTTTTTGTAGATTTTCTCCACCACTTCATCTTACTTTTTTATATTTGATTCCCCAGCATTCATCTCTCATACCACTAATGTTTGCACATTCACTTAACCGACATGCCCAAATGAAGTAAGATTGCTTTTTAGAAAGAAATGGCAGTGTTATGCATAAATTAATTGAATAAGATCTGTTATGTTCTCTTTTCCCAGTCTTGACTAGATTTACTAACTCTTAACTGGTCAGGTTTTCACCTCCATCTTATCAGAACATCATTTTTTCTCTTAATATTTACAAGTAAAAGAATCTTTCTGGGGAAATTTTTATGGAAAAAGAAGAAATGAGCTACTCGTATGTTTTTTAACATACTTTATTTATTAAGTACAATGTTGTTTTAGTCCATCATTAAGGTAAAAATGGTGTGGGGACCTCCTTGGCTTTCTTCAGCAAACAGCAACAGTATAAAAACATGCTTTGTGGAAAGTGGTTTTCAGTTGATTTTATATGGGCCTTCTTCTTTCCTGGCTGGGACTATATTCTCCAGAATACTTTTTTTTTCCTAACTAAAATTTATTGGAAATTTACCTAAGTATTTCATTTGTGTGTGTGTGTGTGCTATGGTAAATGGCATTTCTTTTTAAATTTCAAATTCCAGTTGTTCATTGCTGGTATATTTTGTATGTTGACCTAGCATCCTGCAGCTTTGCTACACTTATGCTTACTAATGCCAAGAGTTTTTTAATAGATTCGTTGGCATTTTCTACATTGCCAGTCATGTCCTCTGTGAATAAAGATAGTTTTATTTTTATTTTTTCTGTACCCCATTTATTTCTTTTTATTTTTTTTCCCTCAAGAGTGCTTTTCCTAGCTTTGAAAACAGATAATATAAGATTTCTTTTTAAGCCTTATTTTCTTTTCTACATTTCATTATTGTTTGTCATTCTCATCTCTGAGCTTGATAAAATCCAGTTAGTTGATTGGTTAGAGGTGTTTTGGGGTTTTTTCTTGTTTTCAGGCAAATGTTAGAGTAGGACACTAACAGATCCCGTATCAAGTATATTAACATTTCTAGTGGGAAGAGATTCAACGGGCCTGGCTTCGTTTAGTCTCCTATTACTCAATCTGAGTTAAAATAATAGTATTTTTTTTATTTTCTCTTAATTATATGGTTTAGTAATGTGTTTTCTGTGTTCGTTCCTCAGGAGACACCAGAAGCAAGAAAGTCATTCAATAAGAAGGATGAAGAACATATATTGACAGGAATGGAAAAGAGATTGGCCGAGCAGGTATCCGCATACAATGTAAGTCAGGGGATAAAATATATGGCCTTTCATTTTTTCCCATCTTTCAATGCTCTTCTCATTTTTTTCTCTTTTTCTTTTTTCTCTTTCTTAGTCTTCCTTTTCATCTCAGTCTTTTTCTATACATCTGTTCTGAAAAATACTCTTGTGTGTATGTGTATATGTGTGTGTGTGTGTGTAGTCCTTTAGGCTTTTTTAATGCATCTCATAACATTTTCAGTTCACTTTTTACTTAAGTCATATATCAGAAATTCAATTCCTAGAGATGGGTAGCACATGATTATAAAGTAAGAGCCCTACTAACTCCTAGAGAGCCCAATTCTTACATTTTAAATTGTAAGCTGATTTGGAATGTTTGATGTAATGATTTAAATATGGGAGAAAAATATAAATCTATATAAATATAAAAATTAAAATATGGTTCAATTTAAATTTATAAACTAAACAGTCAGTATTCATTGGGCATATTATTATTTTGTAATAGTCTCTTACTCATAAAAAAAAACAAAAACAAAAAAAACCAAAAAAAACCACTAGTGTTCCAGCTCAAAGAATAAATGTAAACCATTGAACCCTTTGGTCCCTGAAAGGTATTCAGGAAAATTACCTTCTGTTCCTAGCGTATTAGTTCATGAAAATTTCCATAAGCATTAAAAATATAGTTAGCATGATTTATTGAGCATATATAGACCAGTACCACAAACAGTGAAGCATACATGAAACATAGTTGGAAACTGACCAGAAACCCAACCCAAATGGAACATCTTTGAAAACTGACCAGCTCAAAGTCAAGTCTCAACAAAATTGAAAGAATCACCATCATTCAGGCACCACGAAGAATTTAAATTAAACTTCAGAATAACTTAAAAGCCCTACACAACTGGAAATTAGATAATTCAAAATTTAAGCTTTACATCAAAGAAGACATAATAATGGAATACCTAAACCTGAATGATAAAGTGATATTCAGTACAACATATCAAAATGTGTGAGGTGTAATATAAAGTGGCACTTAGAGGCAAAATTTATAGCTGTAGTGAGTTATGTTAGAAAGGAAGAATAGCTGAAAATTAACAAGCTGGGCCTTTTTCCACACAGGCATTTCTTATAAAACTAAACGAACACCTACCCTATGACCCTGCAACTCCACCCCTGGGTGTTTATGTAAGACAGATGAAAACATGTTTTCGTAGACTCGAGCGTGCTTCACTCATAATAGCTTCAAAAAGACTTATACAGGAATGTTCATAGAAGCTTTATTCATAACAGCTAAATACTTCAAGCAACCCAGCTGTCCATCAGTAAGAGAAAGAAAAAACCAAACTGCGTTCATGATAAAATACTACCTGGCAATAAAAAGGAACAAATTACAAATAAATGCAACAATGTGGATTAATCTCAAAGTCATTATGCTGAGCGAAGGGAGTCTTACGCAAGACTTCCTACCCAAGTACTACTGTATGATTCCATTTACATGAAGCTCTACAATAAGCAAAATGAATCTATGGTGGGGAAAAAACCAGAATAGTTGTTGGAGTGGGATTGTGGAGATGGACTAGGAAGGGGCATACAGAGCTTTCTGAGGTGATGGAAATATGTTCCAGAAATTGCTAGGAGTTTGAATTGTAAAACTTAATGAATGTAGTATTAAGGTTTGCGCATTTCATTGTATGTAAATTTACTTTAAAAGAAAAAATTGTAAACAAGTATTGAACTCTGGTTAGTGAAATCATGCTGAAATACTAGGGATACATGTAACAGTGTCTGCAATTTATTTTAAAACACATCCAAAAAATTAGCGTTCTAATCTTATGCTGAAATTTTGGTTACTTATGAGATATAGTTTTCAAAATATTAATATAGTCTTAAGACTAAACCACCTTATAACTCTTAGTATTGATAAATTGAACACTCTTTAGAATATTACCATGAAGGCAAAATAAAAACCAAACAACTAGAATCTTAGCATGAATTTTCAAAAACTGCTGAAAAACTCGCCCATTCAAAATAAATTGCCCTGGCTTTTTGCAAATTAATATAAAACCTACACATTTTTGTTAAATGATTAAATTTGGTAAATCAGCAAACCAGTCATTTAGCAAATTGATCTCTACATGAATTGGCTTTTGGTGTGATTTTTGTTACTTACTTAAACCTTATAATGATCTCTATTAACAAAAAATTATTTTTAATGATCTCTCAACTGTCAACTCTCTCTTAACTTTGATTTTTTTTCACATTGGTCTTTTTTTTTGCATTCAGAACGGCTAGACAGTTAATAACTTCTCAGCTGAGGACGATTTTCCATCTTTTCTCCAAAGGTCACAAGCTGGCAGCATTGCCACCCTACTGGATACTGAGGGACAGGGTAAAGAGAGTGAGGAAGGGCTATAGTGCCCTGACTCTCCAGCCCTCCTGAACAGGGCTTATTTTCTCATTCTCACTTTCCAAATCTGTATAATGGGAATAATAACAGTTAATTTATAGAGATGTTGTGAGGATTACAATATAGTATGTGCTAAGTAAATTGAATACTTAACATGTATTGACTGATCCTTTTTTTTTTGTGTGTGGCTGCGTTGGGTCTTTGTTGCTGCACGCAGGCTTCCTCTAGTTGCAGTGAGCGGGGGCTACTCTTCAAAGCGGTGTGCAGGCTTCTCATTGCAGTGGCTTCTCTTGTTGCGGAGCATGAGCTCTAGGCGCACAGGCTTGTGGCTCGCGGGCTCTGGAGCGCAGGCTCAATAGTTGTGGCTCACTTGCTTAGTTGCTCCATGGCATGTGGGATCTTCCCGGCCCAGGGCTCGAACCCATGTCCCCTGCATTGGCAGGTGGATTCTTAACCACTGCGCCACCAGGGAAGTCCCTTGACTGATTCTTATGAACCCCGCCACACTACTAAATCCTTTGTATTAATTAGATTACTTAAATCCTACCTCATCCAAATATTTAGACATTATTACTATTATGATTTATTATCTTACAGCTGAAAAATTGAGGCTTAAATAACTTGCCTAAGGTCACCAGTGTTGAAAATGTCAGCACCATCATTGCTAACCAGATTTTTCCAAATGCAGAACATTAGGTCTAAACTGTTTCTCCCTGCTATGTGTATTGATAGGTTATTTTTTCTTAGCAACATTTGATTTTTTTTCACCTCCAGTTTTCATTAAAAATAAAGAATTCGAAAGCACTTAACTTGCAAATCAATTTGTTTCCTAAAAACTTCACCAAGATTTATGAAATGACCAATTTATGAAATGAGAGGGATTGAGAACATGGAAATAGTGCTAATTCAAATAAATATTTACTAATTCAGCATCCAGATAGAGCTCAATGTATAGGAAATAGCAACCACATAACTTAACTGATAAAGTCAGATCTCATTGTCAAATCAGACAGGTGATTGAGACTGACTTTCTGTGAGAAAGTCTGACTCCATTTCTCTGTTCAAATAGATGTGATTATGATCATTCCTATGACACTTCTGAATTGTAACGTAGGTGGGTAGGTGCCATGAGTTTGTCTTCTGATAAAATAAGATGCTGCCACCTTCATCATTTCTTACCAGTTAGTTTGCTTTTACTGAACTCTCCTCATGTCTTTGCTCTCAAATATATTCTCTGACAGGAGGCAGGGCCTGGAAGAGATGTGGTTGTTAAGCAAAAATTGTCTTTTCTTTCATTGCCCCATTCTGCAGTATATCTGAATTCAGAACATTCCAACAAGAGCCAAACTACCCATTCCGAAAGGACATTACGCTCTTATGAGAAATATGTTTGAGACGCAAAAGGACACAAAGCCTCCTGGTTTACAGTTCCTTGATTAGAAGAAGTTTCATTCATACAGTATTTCAGGTTTTTTATTTGATGCTCTGGAGACTTTCTGTCCAAGACAACATTCTGTAATAAGATTCTGAAAGACCTCTCCTTTGTTAAATAGGAAAGGGCTGTAATGAAAGGGGAGACATCCTCACAAGATGCATTACCAGGCAAGTCAGCTTTAAGTGAGGCTAAGAAGTTGAGAATCATGAGTAGGTAACGTTGAAATTGTCCATGTCTTCATACCCCATGGAATCCACTCCGTGTGGCCCCCAGGGATACATATATCGCAGTTTGATGGCTGCTGGTCTGTACTACCTGCATCTACTCCTGCATCCCACTCCCTGCTTCTCCAATCCAGGGCTGTTCTGTCTTTTAGTTTAACCAAAAGGTCTGTAAAGACTCTCCAATTTATGAAACCAGTTGACTTTGTTCAAACCTCATCCTACTAGATATATTTGAAAATGTGAAACTAACGTGTTGTAAATCAGCTATACTTCAATTTAAGACAAAGGAAAAGAAAAAGAAAATGTGAGTACCTACCCCAGCTAAAAAGAAAGAAAATGAAGGAGATAAAGCTGAAAGGACAAAAATTCTCTTGGCACACAGACTATGCCAGCTTTTCCTGCACCAGCCTTGGATCTTGTCATCTCTGCGCCGCGGTTGTTCTGCTTTGCACTTGCTTTAGCTTCAGCCTGGCAGTGCCCGTCTCTTCAGTTCCACCCGTGCAGGGTTCACGGACCAGCCCATCCATGAAGCTTTAACCGGGCTCCCAAGTGAGAAAGTAATTGCTCTTCTTTCTCACCTGTGTTCTTGGTTCAGCCTCTAATGCTGACTAATCACACAGTGATTTTCATGAGGGTTATTTAAACATTAGTTTACTCTCCGTCTTGCTCTTTTTTTATTGTGTAGCATATAGTTGGTAGATACCTTCATTTTGGTATAATTGAATTTGCCTCTGATAACACATTTTCTTCAGAGATGCTGTCTTAGATTTGGAAAAACCTGTTGGGTTTGTAAATCGCCCTCCTTCATGTTTACCATTACTACTTCATTCTTTTGTTTCATGATTATATTCTGTCAATGATCTATATAAGATTTTTCTTTCTACTGTCTTGCTCTCCCCAGGAATCAAAAAGGCCAGAATCTCTTATGGACATTCATCAGAAAAAACTAAAGAATAAGGCTGCTGAAGATAAAAATAAGCCCCAAGAAAGAATACCATTTAACCGTGATACGGATCTCAAAGTTCATCAGTTTGATGAAGCTCAGAAAAAAGCCCTGATAAAGAAATCTAGGGAACTAAACACCAGGTTTTCACATGGCAAAGGCAATATGTTTTTATAAGTAAGTATATTTCAGTGAGGTATATTTTCGTACTGATAAATTTGAACTTTTCTAAATACTGTTATATATAACTGTGTAAAAATTTATTTCCTTTTATAATAAAGTAGATTATAAACCTGCAGATCTTTATTTTCTAAGTAAACTGTGAGGTTTGAAAATTCAGCCTTGTGGAATAAAAAATGTTGTATACTGGGAAAGTAGACTTGTCCTCGTAATAACCTAACAGGGCATTACTATTCAAAATGCTAAAATAAAAGCTTTTCATTTGTGAGACATGGCAAAGGAAAGTGTGGTTTGAAGCTTGGGTAAATATGCATGCTTTATTAAAGAATGAGGTTTGCTAGCAGTCTTTTTATGTTAAACAAGATCACAAAAGATGTTCATTGCTTTTGAAATGTTCTCTGTAAGTTAAGGTTCAAAACCGTTACATCACTCATACATAGCCCGAACTGACAAGGGTTCGTAATGGTGATTACATAAAAGCTAAGGTTGCTTCTTAAAATCTTTGTGATTTTTAATTGTATGAAACCTACATCAATATTAAAATGTGACTTTCAGGGAAAATACGGTTAAAGTGAGAAATATTTTCCAACTTACTGAATTTTCTTATTCTTACTTCAGGGGGATTTCCCTGTGCAATGAAGAAGAGTTGAAGAATACTCTTTTTTTCTGTCTGTCCATCTTTCTTCCTTTATTTTGAGTTTCTTAAGATTAGAGGATTGCTTTAGTCTTACAAACCACGCGTCCTTTAAAGTCACGTGGAAACATGAAATCAGTGTGTCTTACATAGAGTAGAATTTTATGTGTCTTTGGCTTCTGAGGAAATGTCGGCTTTTCTTCAAATAATTTTTTTGAGAATTCCCCCCTCCCCGCCACTCCCTAATTTTTGTGCTGTCTCACAAGTGCCCAGTTAAGATCTGGTCAGGACCATCCACTGAGTCTCTCCCACAGCTCAGACCCCCTCATCAGATATTATGAACTTGCCCTGGGTGAGTGTGTCGGGTCCTCACAGTGAATCCATGAATTTGAAATTGTTTGGGTTTCCCTCTAAACTGCAGCCAGTGAATACACAACATTTACTTGAAAATAGAGGGTATGGAGGTTTTGTCCATTTTGTTATCAATTTGCTTGTTGTGGCAATCAGGGCTTTTTATTTGTGGTTTGGATTTTTTGGTTTGTTCGTTTCTAAGTCAGAAGGAGGGACCTCTGCATTATTTCATGTGCTAAGGAAAAGCTATTTTGATTTTTCCAACTTCAGTAAGTATTTCTAGGGAAGGCAATCTGAGGGACAAGAGAACACCATTAACCGTTCCCAGTGTGAAGTCTGAGACCTGGTCTCTGTGATCTCCACCAAAGCTTTCTAAGTCTTTAACCTGCTTTGGGATGATCTGACTTGATTCATTTATATTTAACATGCTTTAGCTAATTTACTGGGGACAGATCTTTTATATCAGTCATAAGTAACTTTTAAAAAAATCAAACTCATAATCCCTGAATACAAAAATGGAAATGGAAACAGTAATCAAAACCACCCTGATGTAAGCTGGGACGAAGTGAGAGAGTAGCATTGGCATATATACACTACCAAATGTAAAATAGATGGCTAGTGGGAAGCAGCTGCATAGCACAGGGAGATCAGCTCGATGCTTTGTGCCACCCAGAGGGGTGGGATAGGGAGGGTGGGAGGGAGATGCAAGAGGGAAGAGAGATGGGGATATATGTATATGTATAGCTGATTCACTTTGTTATACAGTAGAAACTAACACACCATTGTAAAGCAATTATACTCCAATAAAGATGTTAAAAAGAAAAAACACAGATGGAGTATTGTAGTATTGTAAGTTTGTGATGCTTTAAGCACTGCCCCTTAAGATATTAAACAAAACTCTTAAAGCTTAAATTCAAATTCTGGAAGTTATATTTTCTTACAGATTAATCCCGATTGTTCTGCTAGTTCTGTGCTCTAGTTTTGATGAAGCACACGGTTTTAATGAAAAAAGATTGAGTCCTGGCTCATCTGGGCTTCATGAAAACTGAATAAACTGTTCAATCAAATTATGTGACAGATTTTTCTCCTGATCATAGAAGTACAATGATCTTCCATAACCGTAACCTACTCAGAGTGTTACTATTTGTAAGATGAATTTTTCTCCTAAGCAAATTGAAGAAGTCTAGTCTAAGCAGATTGAACAGAGCTACCTTTTGACCAAAGATGTCATTTTTAGTGGATGGTATTTTCTGAACAGAAAACTTTGTACAGCAGCATCTATTACTTTCATTAATTTTGTTATGATTTTTTCCCTGACGAAAGGAATAAATGTTTTCTAATTCCTCATCCTTATGTAGATTCCTAATATATATTTTTGAGAAGTTTTGGTATTTTTAATGTAAAAGTGTCATCTTTGGATACTTACTTTTGCTTTGCTTTCCTTACCTGAAGGTAGATAGGGATATTTCTCTAGTATGTATTTACTATTTCTTCCATCACCCTTGGAATGTCTGTGACCTTAACAAAAGGGAGAAAATATTAATACTTTCCATGAGTGACCACCTTACATGGTACCTCAGGTCTAATGCTCTCATGCCACCCTGAGGACAGTTTTAACGAAATGTGAGGCCAAGCCAGAGGTTTTTGCCCCATGGAGAGACCAAACCCAGTATAACAACATTGACAATAAAAGAAGAAAGTAGCTATCTGAACAGGATAGACAGGTGGTCTTCATTTTATTCCCTTCCCTCTTCCAAAGCCGCAAAAGGCCTGGTAAATCAATTCTCCTGTCCATTTGGCAGAAAATTGGGATTGTTGACATTTTCTGCTAAGAACTTTTTAATTTTCTGTACTTCTTGGCCAAATTTTGTAGAGCTGTGACCTCTTTTGAAACTTAAAAATGAAGAAGAAAAAAGAACAACACTAAGTTCAAAGAGGGGAGCAGACATTTTAACATTCTTTACTGTTTGGTGAAGGTGACATTTAAGTTCATTGTCCCTGAAATTATATGATTTTGTTCAGCTGTCTAAATTGTCATCTCAGGTAGATTTTGATCCTTCAAATAATAACATCATTACTGGTAAATAAATGGCTTTAGCAAGTGGGGGAATTGGGAGGGGAGACAAAAGGTGAGAGGTGGTAGCTACACCCATAATAAGGCTGTCTCATCCAATAAATTTTTTTGTATTGGGAAAAATATCATAAATTAAGCCCTATGCCAAACAGAGAAAGAAAAGAAAAGCTACAGTTTTCTAAGAATTTTTTATCTTGTTCAGATGTAGCAGCTAGTTGACATTTATCACTTGAACATTTTATGGTTCTTTGAATTAATGATTTTTTTTGGAAGTAAGATTGGGCTTTAGATGGTACTGAGGCCTACATGCTCCAGAATAGATTAACAGTTATCATATAAATTATTTGATCCTGAAACATCTTGGCACTTTTTGTTTCTTATATAGGGTGGATAATGTTAACATTATATATTACTTAGAAACGTATGATCGTGGGAGATAGATTCTAGACTATTTACAGGAGCCCTTATCACTTCTCTTCACTTATTCCATGGCAATGACAAGTATTGTTCACAAAAAAGTCTCTGTTGAGTTGTATACCTAAGAGGAATAGCCAACATGGGGGAAGTAGCTAGGATAGTACCCATGTAACATCAGGACCAAGTCTTCTACTTCAGACTGTTAAATTTTTTTACTTTGGCTTTTGACACCATCATGTCATTTTAGTCTGCAGTTACAAAAGGTCGTGCATTTCCTATTATAGGAGAGGTATATTTTTTTGCAGCTTAAATGTTTAACCGTGACTAGAGTATGTACAAAATTAAAAAGTTATACACTGCCCCTTTCAATCTTTTCATTTTGAACTTTATAATTAAAAGACTGTTTTTTAGAAAAGAAGAATTCCTGAGGTGTGATTTTTTTATGTATGAATAAAGTTGCATCTGTATCTGAGAAGTTGTCGTCTTTTTGTTTTGTTTTGTTTCTTTTAATATTATTAGCTTATCTGAAGCAGGCAATTTGCATAAAGAGAATATCCTGTAAAGATTTATTCTAACCAACCAGATCATTGTGGGCTGTTGTGGGTTAAAAAAAAAGGTCTTTCACTCCAACTCACCTGCCAGATTTTCATTACCCCAGTATAACTACAAATATAAACTATTTAGAAACACAAGACAGACAAATTGGAAATGCTCTTAAGAGCACCATGGCACGAGAGGGGCTGGCACTGGATTTGTAACCAATATTCCATTTTTATTTGACAGTTGGTGGGTTTTTTCTGGATTGGTTGATTATGAGATTTTACGGTTTTTTGTTTTGGGTTTGTTTTTTTTCCGTTTTTCTACTTCTCGAATTCTTTCAGGAAGCATGTATTCTTTTATAATTCCAAGGGAAGTGAACCTCTTTTTTTTTAAGTCCCAATTTTGTGTTATATAGGATCAGAGTTAGAAACCGAATTACTAAGGAGACAGGACTTGGGATTTCTCTCTTTATTTTTAAAAAATTTTTATTTTATATTGGAGTATAGTTGAATAACAATGTTGTGTTAGTTTCAGGTGTACAGCAAAGTGATTCAGTTATACATATACATATATCTATTCTTTTGCAAATTCTTTTCCCATTTAGGTTATTACAGAAATTTCTCTCTTCCTTAACTGGGGAAGTGACCAAAGAGATACTTTGCAATACAAAAGCTAAGCATTAAATGATAGGAATCTGGACATACAGGATCCAAGGAAAGAAAGCCCTTGAGTTTTCAGATCAGTTCCCTATAATAAGTATTTCTTAAGGAGATAATGTGTTTGTTCATTCAGTAAACATTTGTTAAATACCCGGGTGTGTCCTAGGTGCTAAGAACACAGTGGTGAACCAGACATTCGTAGCCCTCGTCCATGAGAGGAGGTTCTGTGCTAGTCACTACAGAGTGTTCACAGGTAAGTAACGCAGATTCCCTGCCTCGTGAGACGTGGGAGAGCAGAAGATCTCAGTTAAAAAGACCAAGTAAGTGTATATCATGATGACTATAGCTAATACTGCTGTATGGTGTATAGGGAAGTTAAGAGTAAATCCTAAGAATGCGCGTCACAAGGAGAAATTTTTTTTTCTTTTTATTGTGTCTATATGAGAAGATGGATGTTAGCTCAACCTGTTGTATCATTTAACAATATGTAAATCAAACCATTGTGCTGTCCACCGTAAACTCATACAGTGATGTATGTCAATTCTCCGTAAAACGGGGGGACGCCACAAACTGGTTAGTGTTATAAAGAAAACAGGGTAATGGGACAGTCCAACAGGTAATTGAGGATGGAAATCCTACCTGAGTAAGGTGATAAGGAAAATCTATCTGAAGAGATGTTATTTAAGCTGAAACCTAAAAAAATGACAAACTAGCAGTTTGAAAAATGACTTGTTACCAAATCAGGTCTGGCTGCTCGCTGCTCAGTCAATAACTCTAGAGAGAGGCAAATGTCGCGAGAAAGGAAAGCTGCTTTTTTAATCAGAACGCTGGCGATCTGGGGAGATTGTGGACTCAGTGTCCCCCTAAAACCACCTCCAAAGATTCTGCTCAGTCAGGAAAGTTTTTAAATGGAAAAAGGGAAGTAACCTCAGTCATTGAGATGGGGGGATCAGAGTCATCCCCATCCCGCTCTGTGCAGGCTCGTCGTGTAGGCTTATAGATGCTGTCTTGTTCACACAGTTGGCTTCGCACGGTTTGTTCGTGAGATTACTGAAGGGGAAGCTAGGGAAGAGATCTGATCATCTGTTAATTATGTTTTCTTCATTTCTACTTTGATCCATGGAAAGAACAGGTTAGGCAAGGTATTGTGTGATCAAAAAATTGAAAGGTGTGCTGGGACCCGAGTTGAGTAGAGCATGGGGCTGCCGGGTTTAAGGTAAGTGATAAGACAAAAGGGGCCTCCTGCAGAGCCCCCTTTCCTGCAACCAGCCCTTTCCTGCCAAAAGGTGCTTACAGACCACGTATGCAAAAACCCTGAAGCATTCGTTCTTTGGTGTTTGAAGAATCGCACGAGTGTGGGCGGTGTACAGTGAGAAATACGCGTAGGGTTGGTCCCTGTGCCCGCAGATACTAGGAAGCCCATGTAACTGCAATTAACCCAGTTTTAGAAGGTAAAAGGAGCCTCCCAGAGGAGAGTGGCTCTTGGTCAAGTCATAAACATCGCACAGGAGCTGGCCTGATGCATCCTAACATCAAAGATCTACCTTACTGGCCTTCCAGAATTTCCTAAACATATCTGAATTCATACCTTAGGCCCTTGCTCTAAAAACCTGTATGAATCCTCACTAATAACAGTCATCAGTTATCAGAATATTAGTACATTGAACTCCTGCCTATATTTTATCACCAAACCTGTAATTATTTAAGTAGAGCTGTTTGCTTTTTTTTTTTTCAGAATTTGTTATAAATGATTGTTCATTTCCTCCTCTTAGGCCTAATTATTGAGGATATACAGCCTTTTTAAGAGCTAAATAACACCAGATGAATTCAATAGATATCGATTGATATCAATCAGTTAATTAATTAATTGATAGCAATTAATCTTTAGAATTCCAGGACATGGCAGAACCTTTTCATTTGGGGACTGGAGAATACAGTAGACCTGTTTCTTAATTTGAGAGCCTTGAACCACCTCCATCAGAATCACCTGGGGAGCTTGTTTAGATGAAGATTCCCAAACCCACCCCTGTTGAATGGGGATCTTTGAGGTTACAGTCAGGAAATTCCATTTTTAACAATTATCCCGTTATTGTTTGTCAGCTCAAGTTTGAGAATCACCGCACTTATCATACATGTTCCTCTAAACACTCCCCTCTCCCTTGTTGATGCGTTCCACTTTCCTATATTAAATGTTCTTAAATACATAGTCATTTTATGTTACATGGCTATAATCACCAGTACTGATAATACTTGCATTATGAGGAGTGGATTATCATTTCTCTTGAGTGAATTGATGCTTAAAAGTTTTCATTCTTGAAACATTTTTTACCAGCCAGGTGCTACAGGGTTTAAGATTATACTGTCAGTGGTAATTCAGTCTAATTTCATTAGACTTTGCCTTCTCTTGGGTGCCTTTTAAAATGGGAGAGTCCCTGGGAGCAATAGTTAGGTTATAAGATCCTTGTCCCTGGCTGCCTGGGTCCTTGTGAGATCACTGAATGCCCTGGAAGTACAGAACATTGAAAGGGTTAGGGGGCTCAATGGGACGCTAAAGATGAACTTCAGAGTGGGTGCCTTGTGACTATTTTCCTTGGGGGAATTAATCAGTGAATGTTACTGAAGTATTTTAAAGTCTTAGGTAACTGCTTTGGCAGCTAAGGTATTATTTGAACTAAGCTAGCAAATACACTTTTAGATACCAGTTTCTGCATTTGCTAATAAAAGATGACTATAGATAATGGCAAACAGCAAAGGTACATGATTGTATTAAGACTGAAAAATGTCCAGAACCTAAGCTAGAATATTGCAAAGCATTTTGAAGCTCATTTTCAAGTCTGTCTGATCACCTCCTTTCCACTGTGCAGCCCTTTAGAGAACTTCCATTTGATTTCCTTAGGATGGGTTAATGTTGGCTGAACAGACCATATGATCAGGTATTTTGTCCTAAAGTTTTCTCTTTACATAATCAGCACTCTGAGATAAAAATAAACTTGCTCCTTTTATCACTGGACAGAAAAGAAGAAATGGAGTTGCCTATGAATATAACTTAGGATGATTTTTATCTTTTTGAGTAATGCCGAAAGCAACACATCTTGCTCCCCTAAGAATACATAATACTGTAATACCTCATCCACACTATACATTTAAAGAAAGCAGTTTATTAACCTAAGGTTGCTACTTTTTACAACAGGTACAGACATAATTAATTTGACACTGGCCAGAAAAATCAATCTAGAAATTGTACCCAATTTTCAGTCTTCATTTTAACTGGACACGTTATGGTCTTTTAAATGTCTTTTTTTCCCAACAGCCTTGTACACTGGTTAATAAAATTGTCATACTTGGAAACTGAGACTCTTAGAGTTAAAAATGTTTATCAGTCAAACTGGTTTGTCAATAAAGACAAGATTAGTACTCACCCTATCAACGTATAAGATGTCAGTTGACCCATTCATAATACTGTGGTCCTTCTAAGAAAACATGAAAAGATGGATTCAGAGCATTTCCTTTTACCATCTAATCATAAAGAGCTTTTTAAAAAATCACATTTATATTCTTTTTTAAAAATAAATTTATTTATTTTTTAATTTTTGGCTGCGTTGGGCCTTCATGGCTGCGTGCAGGCTTTCTCTAGTGGTGAGCAGGGGCTACTCTTCGTTGCGGTGCGTGAGCTCTAGGCACGTGGGCTTCAGTAGTTGTGGCACACAGGCTCAGTAGTTGTAGCTTGCGGGCTCTAGAGTGCAGGCTCAGTAGTTGTGGCACATGGGCTTAGTTGCTCTGTGGTATGTGGGATCTTCCTGGACTAGGGATCTAACCCGTGTCCCCTGCATTGGCAGGCAGATTCTTAACCACTGCGCCACCAGGGAAGTCCTTATATTCTTTCTAATTAGTGCGTATCAACACGCAGAAGGACTGCATCTTTAGTTCAGCATTTATCAGAACTGAGTAATCCCTAGGTTTAGAGGGATGAGGGTGATAGTTGAACAAACATGGTGTGGACCAATTTAGACAACAAAATCCTCTAGGTCAATGTTTTTGAAACTTCAGTGTTCATCAGAATCCCCTGAGAGCTTATTAAAAATATAGATGCCCTCGCCTCATTATCAGAGATTTTGATTCTGTCTGTAGGTTTTGGTGTGGGCTCAGGCATCTGTTTTCGGCGAGCTCCCCAGGTAATTCTGATGCACTCCGAAGTGTAAGAACCAAACTTGGTTTGGTCCAAACATGGCATATTAAGATTTCTAGAATCAAAAAAGTCAGATTGCTGTTATGCTGTGGCCACTGAGCTTCTTGATTCAAAGAACAGAAGGCAGAACTCATTTCCCAGCTTTCCTTGCTGATAGAGCACAAGTGTGGGGCCTGGGCTCAGCCAATCCGATGTACCCACATAGGGCTGGGATTCCAAGGAGAGAAAAGTAAAGAAGCAGACATTCCCAGAATCACCTTGTGGTGGGGTGGCTAGATTTTCAACAGCAGCAGAGGTGGCATTTCTGGTACCCAGTCCCAAGCATCACTGTTGTGACCCACCATGTTGGAGGCCCGTGATGTGGTATGGAACGGTGGTAACACTGGAGCATTGCAGTGAGGTTGGACATATCCCTGGTTATATAGCTTCCAGACCTGCTTAAACTGGCCAGGTATATTATTTTGTTTGCAAGTAAGAGCTCTGAGTAACATCAGGGAGTTATACTCTGCTAGTTAAGAGCGGAAATTTTGGAGACAGCATCTTGGGATCAAATCCTGGCACTGCCACTAGCTGTGTAAACTTGCGAAAGTTTCTTAACCTATCTCTGCTGTAATTTGTCTTAAAATGGGGGCACTGATACCTCATAGGGTGTTATGAGGATTACATGAGATGACACACTTAAGCAATTAGCACAAAATCCAGCAATAAATGCTGGTTATCATTATTGTAGACCCGTGGATAACAGACCCACTCATTTCTTACAACCTCAGAAGATTCCTATATTTATCAGGACTCTTGGCAGCAAGTGGTAGAAACCAAACTCAAACTGGCTTAAGCAAAAAAAGATAACCCCGGCTTGAGGTACAACTGGATGTGGATGCCCAGTTCATGTCACCAGGATTCTGTCCCTGTCCCCCAGCCTGCTTCCTTTGTGTAGACTTCATCTTTAGGTGGGCTTACCAGGTGGTGACAGGCAGAGATAGCAGCCCCTCTAAACTGACATCCTACCAGCTTAGCAACCACTGAAAAGAAGGCCTCTCTTTCCCACTAGTTCCAACCAATAATGCCCAAGGACTAAGGCTAATTGGCTCTAGGGACCAGCTTTGGTCACTTGTTTACCCCTGAATCAATCATATGGTCAGGAGGTCACCCAATAGCCCAGGCTGGTTCACATCTCTACGTTTGAAGCCAAAGGGTAGGTTAAACCTGATCTAAACCACATAGGCTGAGAACTTGGGAGGGTAGCTCCCTAAAAGAAAGTGAAAGTGCTGTAACTGGAAACAAGGTAACGTGCTACAAAGGACAAAACATCTGATGCTTGCAATAGCCCCCATCTCATTTTTTATTCCCACCAATTTGTTAATGAGAATACCAGTGTTTTGTTTACAAAAATGGGATATAACCCATCTACCTGTCTATTCACTCCAGGTTCACCTTTGTGAACACCCCCCCCCTTTGTTTTTGGCCATGCTGCACGGCTTGTGGGATCTTCGTTCCCCAACCAGGGATCAAACCCAGGCCCTCGGCAGTGAGGGTGCAAAGTCCTAACCACTGGACCACCAGGAAATTCCCTTTTTGGCTTGTTTTTTTTTTCTTTTTTGTGAATCTCCTTTTCATTAGGTAGCTTCTACCAGTTCTCCTGGTTATGAATCTTTGTGTGGGAGGTTTGGGGAGGGAACAAGCACACACTGACCTGCTTTAGAGATGACTTAGCGTTGGTAGGTTCTGCCCAGTAAGACAGCACTGCTTGTCCCCTGCTTATTTGGTTCCGTGAAATCCTCTGACATCAAGAAGTACATTTAGCCCAAAGTAGGTAAGAAATGAGGGGCTTCCCTGGTGGCACAGTGGTTGGGCGTCTGCCTGCCGATGGAGGGGACGCAGGTTCGTGCCCTGGTCCAGGAGGATCCCACATGCCGCGGAGCGGCTAGGCCCGTGAGCCATGGCCGCTGAGCCTGCGTGTCTGGAGGCTGTGCTCCGCGGCGGGAGAGGCCACGGCGGTGAGAGGCCCGCGTACTGCAAAAAAAAAAAAAAAAAAAAAAAAGGAGGCTGTCATAGTTTATTCACCACATTCTGCTGCCATGTATAAATCACAACACAACTCAAAATGATTTATTTAGCCTTTCCATTTACAAACAAGACAAGAAAAAAGAAGAGAAGGAAATGAAAAAATACGTAAAGGATTGCCAGCTTCAACCCAATCAATAGCGAGGAAGCCTACCTGCCATTGCCAATTTATCATGTATCTTGATAGAAGGTGTCCAATATCTGAGGCAACCCCCGAGAGGTGTTAGCCAAAGTTGGGGCCACAAACTCCCAAATCACGAAAGTAGGAGGAAACAGGAAGGGGAGTAGGAGATTCTCAGGTTTACCTCTTGAGCATCTGCAGAGCTGGATCTGGAGGAGTGCCAGAGGCAAGTGTCATGGGCTGGATAGTGGCCCCAAAAGGCATGTCCACCCGGAACCTCAGAATGTGACCTTATTTGGAAGAAGGATCTTTGCAGATATAACTAAATGAAGGATCTCAGGATGAGATCATCCTGGATTTGGGTTGGGCCCTACATCCAATGACTGGTATCCTTACAAGAGAAAGGAAAGGGAGATTTAAGACACAAAGACACACCGAGAAGGCGGCCACGGGAAGATGGAGACAGATTGAAGTTTTGTTGCCACAAGCCAAGGCACTCTACAAGCTACTAGAAGCTGGAAGAGGCAAAGAAGGATTCTCCCCTAGAGCCTTCTGACACTTCGATTTCACACTTCCAGCCTCCACAACTGTGAGAGATAAATTCTAAGTTACAAAGTTTGTGGTAGTTTTTTTTTGCGGCAACCCTAGGAAACTAATGTAACAAGACAGGAAGCAAATTCGCCTTCGCTTCATCAAGCCAAAGATGAGGCCTAGTGTTAGCAACTTCTCATCAGCAGTCGTCATTGGTTGAGGACATGGTGGCCAGTAGATTTGTCAGATGCTCTGAGGGTTCTGGCCTCCATGCATAATGGTTCCCCAGGAGAAACTGGAGGGATTGTTACCAAAAGAAAATATATTCTGGGCAGGCAAAAATTTGAAAAAACAAAAAAACACTACAATCAGTAAAAGGCCTGATATGGAGTACTTAGAAATGGATTTTTTAAAAAAGAAGTGTTGTCAAGTGAAGGTAGTTCATTAATAAATTGTTTAAAGTTAACAGTCAGATATATTGCCATAGTACTGCTGGCCTCCTATACATGGCAGTTAGATCATGTGTAAATGTATCTTTCTAAAGAGAAAAAAGGTAGAATATTTTTCCTTACATAGGTAACTATTTCTAAATGAGCTTTGTTTGTACTGCCTCACAAGCAGTTAAGGTTCAGTGTGGGTAGTAATGACATTAATTTAGGCGATGATAATACAAATTATACTTACTAGAGTATGAGCTTTGAGTTCTTAGTTACAAGGCAGAAAAGGGTTCAGGAGTCATTCAGACCAACTCAATGTGTAGCTATAGCCCCCAAAAGCTAGTAGAGTATTGGATAATATAAGAGAGAAAAGAAATACAAGAAAAAGTTGTACTGCTTCCTGTTCTAGTTTCTATACCTCAAGGAAAGAACTCAATAGAGAAGAAGGAAGTCTACAGAAGGAGAACTAAATTAAGTCCTGTGTACAAATATTTACTGAGCTCCCACAATGTTTGAGCCCCTGGTCTAGGGATGCAGAAATGATTAAGATGTGGTCCTCAACTTCACAGCCTAAGGAGAGACAGATACAGAGAAATAGCTGTGATAATGCAGCTCAGCAAGTTCAGGACAAACATGCACACAGGACACCAGGAGATCACAAAGGAGACAGCAGGATCTACCAAGGTTGAGCTGAGAGCAAAACAGACCGAGAGCAACACAGGGGCTTGGGTGGTGGTGCTGTTATGTGTGTCTGGGATTGAGAGCGACCAGTTTGAAAGGAAAGACAGTGGAAGGGAGAGATGGGGAGCTAAGAGAAAATAATCTCGCTGAAAGGGGGGAGTTAAAGGATGATGAATAGTGATTGGCCTTAGATAAACAGGAAGAGAGATCCACATCCTCTGAAAGTAGAGAGAAGGAAATGAGGGCAGTTATGGGTATCAATAGGTCTTAGGTAAAGTTCAAAAGGATAAGGGAGATTATTCCTGGCATCCTCAATTTGCTGAAATCAAGGTTTTTCTAACCTTTGGGTGTGTTGAGAATATGATGAACACTCTGGATGTTTCACCTCTTAAAAATGCACATTACGCAGATTCTTACATATAATTTCAGTTTCCCAACCTTTGAAACCCAACCATGGACTCTGGATAGAAAACCTGCATTCCACCCAGAAGAGACAGGTCATTTGCTCAGAGGAAGGGGTCAGGGGCTAGCAGGTTTGGTATAAACCCTGAGGGCAAAGGATATGGTCCTACACAGAGACCAGTGAAAGATGAGTCATGGCGTTGATCCATGTTGGGATGTTAAGAGAAGTGGAATCCCAGGTGGGAACGCAAGCGATTAACACACATTCCAGACTGAATGGGGAGGAAAAGAGGCCTCGAGGAGACCTACAAACTGGGAGGGGGCTCTGTGAGCTGGAAGGGAAGATGCCTCACGTCATGCAAAAAACTTACTGGGGAAATTCCCAGCACGCACTCCCCTGCCGGAGGTAGGCACGCGATCAGTGCTTTGGAGCTGCCGTAAATTGCCCTGTTTTCCCCTCATGGCCCATTTATGCCTCCTCTGCACATCTGCACCACCTGCTTCTCCCTCCACATACAAACTTGCTCAAGTCTCTCCCCTACTTAAAAACAAAACAGCAACAATGAACCTTCCTTCAAGGACAAGGTCGCCCAAAACAATCCCTGTGTGTGATACGCCCGCAAATTTTTGTTGAATACGTGGGCGTGTGAAAGGAGCTCAAAGCAATAATTGGAGTCCACTACCTTTTATTCCCACTTCATTCTCATCTTTCTCTCCCCTGTTTTCTTCTCTCATTCCCCTCTCTGGGCACCACCCCGGCTCCATTCCTCTGTCCCTCTCCAATTTTACTTCTTCCCAGCCTCTGTCCCAGAACTGCCACTGGCAGCCAGGGGTGCCTCAGGACTGGAGGCTGCTTGGCCCATCTTGGGGAGGTTAAGCTAACAGAGGGCAAAAAGGATGGTAAAGAAGAGGCCTTCTATACCAGCCCAGGCTTGGGGAGGAGCCCCCAGGCCCAGGACTTCTGAATGGTCAGAAGAGGTCTTTCTCCCACTGCTTAATGGATTCACTTTGGGTTTCTTGGGAGCAGGGGAAGATGTAGAAAAAGGGCAGTTACCTCTTCAGGAAGAATATAAATGGTCCCAGTTGTATAGTATTTGTCAGTATTTTTTTTTTCTGGAAAATTCAAACACACCAAGAGAAAAACTTATTTAAATAAAATACTTTGAAAAATGAAAAAAACAAAAAGGACAAGGTCGCAAATGGGATTAAAGTTCACATGTCATAGAAAGTTTTGAAAGAGACACAAATATAAAGAAGCCATTTCAAATCAGCTGGTTGAGGGACTTCCCTGGCCGTCCAGTGGTTAAGACTTCGCACTCCCAATGCGGACCCCGGGTTCGATCCCTGGTCAGGGGACTAGAGCCCGCATGCCGCAACTAAGAGTCTGCAGCTAAAGATCCTGCACGCGGCAACAAAGATCCCACGTGCCTCACCTAAGACCCGGCGCAGCTAAATAAATAAATATTTTTTTTAAAAATCTCAAATCAGCTGTGGCAGAGGGTGGCATAGATTACTCAATAAATGATGTTGAGACTCTTGTGTAGATACGTGGGGGAAGAGATAAGTTGGATCTCTCACACTGTAGATCAAAACGAATTCCAGAAATATTAAATATGTATATGTAAAAAATGAAACCCTAAAAATACTGGAAGGAAATGTAAGAGAATTTATTTTAATAATCTCAGAATGGGCAAGGACTGCTTAAGGATAACATAACATCCAGAAGCCCTAAAATAAAACACTGATAAATTGGACTATATTAAAGAAAAATTCTGCATAGAAAACACAGTCAAAAGACAAATGGGGCTTCCCTGGTGGCGCAGTGGTTGAGAGTCCGCCTGCCGATGCAGGGGACGCGAGTTCGTGCCCCGGTCCGGGAGGATCCCACGTGCCGCGGAGCGGCTGGGCCCGTGAGCCATGGCTGCTGAGCCTGCGCGTCCGGAGCCTGTGCTCCACAACAGGAGAGGCCACAGCAGTGAGAGGCCCGCGTACTGCAAAAAAAAAAAAAAAAAAAAAAAAGACAAATGAATTTTTGCAACTCACATCACAGACAAAAGCTAGCTTTTGAATATCTGATAAAAGTCAATAAGAAAAATTCGAACAAGAAAAAAAATCAGCAAGCCTATTGGGCAAAGGATATGAACTCATGAGTCACAGAAACAAAACAGTTCTTAAATATATGAAAAGAAACTCAACCTTACTCATAAAAACGAAATGCAAATTAAAGCTACAATGAGAAATCACTTTTCAACTAATAGATTAGCAGAAGTCAAAAAATGTTAAAACACCCTGTGTCGGCAAAGCTGGTGGGAAATTCATTCTCTCATACATTGTTGGGAGGAATGGAATTTGATGTGGCTTCTTTGGCAATTTGTTGATATTCATAAAAATTACATACAACAGAACCTTAATTCCACTGCTAGGAATTTATTCTACAAATATACTCACATAAGTGTAGAATGACATGTCATTTTTAATTGAGCATTCTTTGTAATAGCAAGAAATTAATGCTCATCAATAGGGGACTGGTTGTAAATAAATTGTTGCCTTCGTTCTATGAAACATAACACTGCTGTTTAAAAGAATCAGTTGGGAGCTTCCCTGGTGGCGCAGTGGTTTAGAATCCACCTGCCAATGCAGGAGACACAGGTTCGAGCCCTGGTCCAGGAAGATCCCATGTGCCGCGGAACAACTAAGCCCATGCACCACAACTACTGAGCCTGCGCTCTAGAGCCCATGAGCCACAACTAGTGAAGCCCGTGTGCCACAACTACCGAAGCCCACGCGCCTAGAGCCCCTGCTCCACAACAAGAGAAGCCACCGCAATGAGAAGCCCGTGCACCATAGTGAAGAGTAGCCTCCGCACGCAGCAACGAAGACCCAACGCAGCCAAAAATAAATAAATAAATTTAAAAATAATAATAATAGGGCTTCCCTGGTGGCTCAGTGGTTGAGAGTCCGCCTGCCGATGCAGGGGACATGGGTTCGTGCCCCGGTCCGGGAAGATCCCACATGCCGCGGAGCGGCTGGGCCCATGAACCATGGTCGCTGAGCCTGCGCGTCCGGAGCCTGTGCTCCGCAACGGGAGAGGCCACAACAGTGAGAGGCCCGCATACCACAAAAAAACAAAACAAAACAAAACAAATGACCTTTGTAACATACAAGCTTGATTATATCACTGCCCTACTTACATCTTTCAATGACTCCATAGCCTTCAGATTAAGGTGCCATCTCTTCTAATGGGCTCCCAAAGCCCTCGGCGCTAGGGGGAGGGCGAGCGGTGTCTGTGCCTTCCTCCTCACCTGTATTTGTGCCACTCTGCGTGCGCGCGCGCCCCCCCCCCCCACACACACACCACCCTCTGCCCAGTGAACAGCCTGGACCTCCCAGGAGGTGCCTGTCACCTCTGCACCAGATGCCCCATAACTGTCAGCTGATGATGATGCTGTGTTGCAGTTTGTCTGATATTGACAGCTTCTTCTCAGGTTTGGGTCTTTGTAGTTGCTTCTGACTGCAGAGCTGCTTTGAAGGTAGCAAGCATATGAACCCAGATAGAGACAGCTGTTGCTACATTTTATACTCTATTTTGATAACAGAAACCCCTATTTGATGAAATATTGTCATTTTTTTAAATCTTGCAACCTTGAGGGACAGCATCCTTGAACATCCAGCTTACAAATATCTTCTATCTCGATAACTTACACAGCTTCCCCAGCCAGTGGGTCCCTCCTCCTGCCATTCTCCCATAGCTCTTTGTACTGTTAGGAGCTGTTCGCTTATTTTGTCCCCTCCCTATACCCCATTAGATTGTGAATTCTGTGAAGAAAAGAGCCTGTATTTCTTATTAGTATCATTTCCAGGGCCTAGCTGATATATAATAGATACACAGTAAAGTTTGTGGGAGAGAGAGAGTTGGGTGGAAGGATGGATGGATGGATGGATGGATGGATACATTAATACACGGAGAAAAACTATTTTTGCTTCCTAAATACTAGCAGTAAAAACTTCAGGTTTTTCCAGAGTGAAGCAGAGCTGGAAATGTTAGAGGTACCACAAGGAGGCACTAGAATTCCACATGGGTTCCCTCTGCCAAGAAAAGGCAGATCCAAGTGTCTTGACCTGGGCTGATGCCTTGTGACAGATGCCTGGCTGAGCCCGAATGGGCCAAGAGGGATGATTTGAAAAGGGGACTGAGGGGGAAATTAATGCAAGGCGATTACGGCGCAGCTACGGCAAAGAGGAATGATCACTTTAAAGGGACTCTAACACAGAAGGACCCCCTCCACCTTTGGAAACATCCCACCGCCCTGGGAAGCCATGTCATGTTGTTGCCTCTCCCATTTTCCTCCTCCACTAATTAAGCAAAATACTCAGGCTCATACTACAGCGATTTCATTCTACGGCCACGATATTTCCCCACTGAATCCTTTCTTCCTCATTCAATGAGAATGAGGAAAATAGAACTGTCACAAATACTATTACCATTTCCCCTTTTTCTTCCCAAGAGGTCACTGAAACTTTCATCCCAGACCTTGGAACCCTGGATTTCTGTGTAGGCTGGCAAAGAAAAGAAAAAATCCTTTTAAATCTCAAATATATGTCTCTAACTCCTGTGAGGGATGGAGAAATGTAACCATGGAAACCAGAGTATGCCTGTAACCATGGAGACCCATTTAAACCAGCTGGGCCATTATCATCTAGAAGCTGATAAGGCTTTGGCTGTTAGGAGGCCAGTTAATATGGTTGAATGATTTCAGTTTAGGTGAGTGTTTTACAGACAATTAAGTAATTTCTGGGTACTGCCAATACTGTAAAATGTTAGAGAGAAAGCCTTTTGATAGGACTTCCTCTGTTAGACCAATTTCTAAACGATCTCCCAGATCTTTTTCCCTCACCCTCCAGAGCCATCACTTTATCAGCAAACACACGTTAATCACCTTGGTGTGCAGGGCACTCTGCTGGATCCCACCATCTATGTATCCCAGATAATATACATTCTCTGTCCCATCAGCTTTAATGTTGAGGCAAGTCCTTGAATAAAGGATGTACTTATCAAAAGGCTTCTTGGGACTTCCCTGGCGGTCCAGTGGTTAGAACTCTGGGCTTCCACTGCAGGGGGCCTGGGTTCAATCCCTGGTTGGGGACTAAGATCCCACATGCCGTGCGGTGTGGCCAAAAAAGAAAAAAAAAAAGCCTTCTTTACCAGAACCCATCGGCATTTGGCTTTGTATTTCCAGTACGTGAGATGTGAACTAGCCTATTTTCATTTTGAAGGAAACTTTCACTAGCCAGTGTCTTAGCAGTGCTTCACAAAGTTCACAAGCATTCTGTTTATCCGTTTCTTTTGTTCTTTCCCTGTGTGTGTTACAACTCCATTATCGCCCCTGCAACCACAGCTTCAAACGCCTGATGACAGTTTGCTCTGCGAGCTGCTCTGTGGCGTGTTTTGTACACCAGGGTGTTAAAAGGCAGAGCACTGGAGTCAGATCCCTTGTGTCTGCCACGCACCAGTGTGTGACCCTAGGCAAGTGACTGGACCTTTCTAAAGTTTCCCCATCTAGAAAAGGGAAGTAAGACCCATGTCTCATTATTATAGGTTATTGAGTAATAACTTTGCACACCTCTGAAGATTTACACTGTTAGCAAGTCTTATCTTCTGGTCTTATCTGTATCCCCCAGCATCACTCAGCACTCTTTCATGTTCTTTCATGTTCTTCTCCTGTTTTACTCAACAGCTGGTCCAAATCTTTACAACCTCCAGCTTGCACCCGAAACCCTCTGGCTCCGCAGATAATGATGGTGCAGAAGATGATAATAACAATAAATGTTATACGGTGCTGATTATATGCCCAGACTGTTCTAAGCCCTTCACGTATTTTAACCCATTTAATTCTTACAACGATCCATTGAGGATTATTATCATCTCCATTGTACAGATGAGGAAACTGAGGCACACGGTGTTTGGGTCAATTTCTGAAGGTCATAAGCTAGTAAATGGCAGAAAGAGAATGTGAGCCCCAGCGGTGCCCCCGCAGTCTGCACCACTATGGGATGGTCACCCTCCCTCCAATGATGGTGTTTCCTAGCTCACTCAGTGTAGAGTCCACGGGCACAGTCTCCCTCAAACATCTCTTGGTCAACCCCTACTCTCGCCGCTACTAGCAGACATGTTCATCAGCACCTGTCCCCACGCCCTTCCTCGACGTTTCAGAGGAAAGGATCAGCCTTCCTCCAGTCCCGCAGTCCCGTCAAATCCCTCGATGCCTTGATTATACCCTTCCTTCCTGATCCTCAGTCCATCTCTCATTTGGCACTTTCCTCTCAACACATAAGTAGGTCCAGTCTGTTGTCTCTTATTAAAAAAAATTTTTTTCGACTGTCTCTGCTCATCATCTTCTCTTTCCTTTTCACAACCCAATTCCTAGAAAAAGCTTTCTACCTTTGTCTTTAGGCTTCCTGACTCCCACTCCACTGCGGTTGCTCTTCCAGCGTCCCCTCAAAGTTGCTAAAATATGTGACTTTTTTTAAGGTCCTGCTCCTCTCTGCAGCATTTAACTTCATCCATCACTTTTTCCCCTTAAAACTTTCACCTGGCCATGACCTTCTCCGGTTCTTCCTCTGTCTCTTTTGCTGGCTCCTCCCGCACTGCCTATTCTTATGTCTGTGTGTCCCTGGAGATCTTTAACCTGCATCACCTCTCCCTGGGGACTGTCAGTGTCGAGTCTGTATCTTTATTTCTTTATTTTTTTAATATTTATTTATCTTGGCTGTGCCAGGTCTTAGTTTCGGCACACGGGATCCTCGCCGCAGCATGTGGGTTTCTTAGTTGCGGCACACAGAATTCTTAGGTGTAGCACGTGGATTTCTTAGTTGCGGCATGCAAACTCTTGGTTGAGGCATGCATGCGGGATCTAGTTCCCGGACCAGGGATCGAACCTGGGCCCCTTGCATTGGGAGCACTGAGTCTTACCTACTAGACCACCAGGGAAGTCCCAAGTCTGTATCTCTAACCAGAAATTTCTTCTGAGCTTCAGAGCAGTAGATAAAAATGCCACTAACCATCTTGACTGGAGGATTGTGGACTCCTCATCCTCAACTCATTACCACCATCCACCGAGGACACCTACTCACCAGACCAGAAGTCATCCTCCAGTCCTTCTCTCTCCCCCACATCACCAGGACCTCTTACATGTACATCTTAAAATACCTCTTCTTTCTCTTCTTCATCCAGCCCCTCCACCAGGCTCTCATCCCTTCTCTCTCAAAATATTCAGATCACCTCCTCACTGGTCTCCCTCTACCTTAAGCCTCAACCTCTGTCAACAATAATGATACCAGCAAGCTGTCTCTAATATGCATATCAGTCCAGTCCTCAAAATTCACTAATGCTAGCATAATGAAAACCAGTGCCTTTGCATAACAAGAAAGGCCCTTCATGACCTGACTCCTGCCTTTCTCTCCAGCCTCATCACTTACATCTCTGCCACCGTAACCACTGCCTCTCTCGTGCTACGGCTGCAAAACAGGATTGGACGTAATGACCACCAGCATTTCACTCACGCTTCCTCACTTGGCACATTCCATCCCTTCTTTCTGGAACTGCATCCCCAGTTTGTCCATCAGGCAAAGCCCTCATCCCTATTCTCTACCCGCTCTGTGCCACCACCCATCCCCTCCCCATCCTCTCACCGGCCTGGCTTCCCTTGTGCTTTCCACGCACTCCGATCCAACAGTTTATCTTATCGTACTGTAATTATTTGACTGGTCTATCTCCTTTTCTAGACTTACTAGTTCCTTAAAGGCAAGTACTATTTTTTTTTTGTCCTGGTATTTTTGTCCCTTCAGTGTCCAGCAAAATGTCTTCAAAATAGCCGACATTTACTAAATATTAGAAATTAATATTGTTATCAATAGGATGGCAGAGAAATTCCCTTAGCAGCTAACACTTTTCCTCATGATCGTAATCATCAGCACACACTGAATGCTGTTGATAGGAATATTATTCAGCCATAAAGAGGAACAAAATCATGCCATTTGCAGAGATGTGGATGGACCTAGAGACTGTCATACAGAGTGAAGAAAGAAAGAGAAAAGCAAATATCGTATAATATTGCTTATATGTGGAATCTGGAAAAATGATACAGATGAACTTATCTGCAAGCAGAAGTAGAGACACAGACGTAGAGAACAAACATATGGATACCAAGGGGGGAAAAGGAGGGTGGGATGAATTGGGAGAATGGGACTGACATATATACACTACTATGTATAAAAGAGATAACTAATGAGAACCTACTGTATAGAACAGGGAGCTCTACTCAATGCTCTGTGGTGACCTAAATGGGAAGGAAATCAAAAAAAAGGGGATATATGTATACCTAGAGCTGATTCACTTTGCTGTACAGCAGAAACTAACACAACATTGTAAAGCAACTATACTCCAATAAATATTAATTTTTTTAAAAATGCTGTTGATAACTGAACAAAGAGCATTGACCATGAAATAGTGTAGAGCCAGAGGGATGTATTAGTATAGATACCCAGATGGATGACATAAAATCATTGGCATACAGACATCATAAATTCACGTACCAGGTAAGGGCTTACACCAGATGACTTCTCAGGTCTCTTCAAACTCTGACATTCTGTGAATGCAGGTATCAAACCAAGACATCCAATCAATCAGCCACCATAGAGTGCCATTATGTGCAAACTATTTCCCTAAATGCTATAATGAATAGAATGGAATCTCACCAGCATTTAAATCAAAGATAAATGTGAGATTGGAAGAGTTAAATAGGGGGAGACAAAGGAAAGCACTCATTCCATTTGTTCAGCTAACATTAGGGACACACTCCATGTCTGTTACTGAACCAAATTCGGGTCCACTCACCGGACATGAAGCAAAACCAATCTACTGACACTGGTTTGTGGTGAAGGAAAGTATAGCATTTATTGCAAGGCCAAGCAAGAAAAATGGACAACTCATGCTTAAAAGACCCGAACTCCCCAATGGCTTTCAGGGAAGGGTTTTTAAAGGCAAGATGAGGGAGAGGGGGACTTCCCTGGTGGTGCAGTGGTTAAGAATCCACCTGCCAATGCAGGGGACACGGTTTGATCCCTGGTCCGGGAAGATCCCACACGCCACGGAGCAACTAAGCCCGTGCTTCTCGAGCCCGTGCTCCACAACAAGAGAAGCCACTGCAATGAGAAGCCCGTGCACAGCAATGAAGACCCAATGCAGCAAAAAAAAAAAAAGATAATTAAAATAAATAAATTTTAAAAAGATGAGAGAGAGGGTTGTGGGGTACATGATCAGCTCGTGGACATGCTTCTGACTGGTCGGTGGTAAGGTGACACGGTGGTGTTTCGGGGATTAACATCATCAACCTTCTGATTCCAGCTGGTCTGGGGCCTGCTTGCTTGTGATCAGCAGGCAGTTAACTTCTTCCACCTGGTGCGGGTTTTAATATCTGCAAAACAACTCGAGTATGGCTCAGGATATTATCTATATCCCTTGAGGAGGAATTAAAGGTCCTTGACTTTGTTTTATGGCTAAACTATTATTTTGTCTTGCTAGGCTGTTTTCCTTTGTTTCTTCATTTTCTTACTTCTCTGATTAAATTTGCTCTTTGGAACTCGGGGAAGGCCTAGGAAGCTAAAGGTTTTCTACAAACAAGAGATGGGGGACATGGAGGGAGTCTGTTCCCAGGAAAGCCCCACAGTGCCCTGTTCAGTTTCATGTCAGAAGCTGGGGTATAACAAAGAAGACCATGTGTTCTGTCGTCAGCGTGCTCATGGCCCAGCCAGGCAGACAGACACATGACCGTCAAATACAAAAGGCAGGGGGAAACTGCTGTGATTGATTCTGCCTGAAGAGGGAACGCAGAAGGGAGCACAGGTCTCAGTGAATTTCCCAGACGTGGCATTTGGTCTGGCTTTTGAGGGGCGAATGTGGTTTCTCAAGTGGAGAAGAGAGAGTTCTACACCGAGGGAACTGAATGAACAGAAACCCACAGGGTTCGAAGCTGAGGCACCTTGGAAACCATTGATTTTTCTCCAGGACACATACAGCAACAGCCGAGCTGCTTGCTCAGAACTCCATAGGGAGTTCCAGAGCCCGAGTGATGATGCATGGGTAGTTCTTGGGGGAGTGATAGGCAGTGAGGAGGTGGGGAAATAGAGCAGGGTCACCGAAAGTTAACTGTTTAATCTACCACTGATCTAGCCTTCCTTCTCTGCCTTATCCACACCTTTGCCAAGTACAGAAGTAACTCTATATCTAATACAGTAATTTGACAATCTGCGTAGGTAACCTGTGGTTCTCAGATAGCTCACCTTGCCCCCTGCTCCTCTTCCTGAAGGAGTATTGAGTTCCATGGTTTTTACAACCTTATCATGGCCGGAAAGAGCTGGGGACTTCAAGAACCTGGGAAGGCATCTCTTTTCCCTGGGGTACTGCCTGCCGTGCTGGTATCTGAGACTGAAAATCCGTGGCAACTCTGGTCTAACTCAGCTGGACCCAGCCCAGCAGTGTTCCCTGAACTCTGAGCCCTCAATGGGCCCCCGTTGCTCTGAGGTCTGTCTGTGACTCGCCATCAACCCAGGCTTGGGTGTTCTTCCCTGCACAGGTCTCAGCTGCAGAACTACCGCTCCTCTGCCAATCAGGCTCATCAGCCACACTCGGATTTTATCTGTGCGCCGTACTGGAGTTGAGGGAGGCTTTGGACAGCTAAACCTCGGCGACTCCCTCTGTCTCACCAAGATGAAATGGTTGCACCCACGAGCAATTCAAAATATTTAAGAGCCCTCGAAGAGATATCTGCACTGTCATGTTCATACACTATAGCCAAGAGGTAGAAGCAACCCTAGTGTCCAATGATAGGTGAATGAAGGAAGAAAATGTGATCTATACATACAATGGAATATTATTCAGCCTTCAAAGGAAGGAAATCCTGTCACATGCTAACAACGTGGATGAACCTTAAGGAGATGATGTTGAGTGAACTAAGCCAGACACAAAAGGACAAGTACTGTACGAATCCACTTATATGAGGGACCTAGAGGAGTTGAATTCATAGAAACAGAAAGGGGCTGGAGGGAGGGAGGGAAAGGGGAGTTTTGTCTAATGGGGAGAGAGTTTCAGATTTCCAAAACTAATAAGTTCTAGAGATCGCTTTACAACAATGTGAATATACTGAATACTGCTGAACTCAACTTAATAATGGGTAAGATGGCAAATTGTTTTTTTAGGCCACACTGTACGGTGTGCAGGATATTAGTTCCCCGACCAAGGATCGAACCCATGCCCCCTGCCTTGGGAGCACGGAGTCTTATCCACTGGACCACCAGGGAAGTCCCAAGAAGGTAAATTGTATGTCATGCGTTTTTTAACCACAATTTTAGAAAACGAAAAATAAAAAGAAAATATTTCAAAGCCCAGTGAGCACAAACACTGTGCAGTTCGAATGGACACTGGACCTTAACGAGCCCCATCAGGCAGTCAGAACTGGCTGCAAACTCCCAGGACCGCTCCCTGGGTGAAGACCGGCATGGGAGCGTCCTCTAAGGCCTCTGTCCTCCCCAACTGATCTATATTCCATCTCCTCCCCAGGCACAGTTCTGCCCACTGTGTTCTCCTCTCACTCCTCTTATTCTTCTCGCCACAATTTCTCAAGCCTGAGGAGGCTTATATTTCATACTTCAAGTACTATGCATGCACAGTTTTTACATGCAAGGAACAGAACTGACTCCGACATAGTTAAGGGGCAAAGGAACTCATCAGAAGGACATTGGTAACTTGCAGCGTCCCAGGGAGTACCAAACCTAGGCACCGAGGCTCTGCAGCCAGGAATGCTCAGGATAAGGCCTTAGAGACACTGCTGTTGCTGTGGACCCTGGACCCCACAGCTTACTCCCCTGACAACACTGGACACTGGATGCTGCCAAGGTCACTGTCATCAGCCATCACTGTAACTGACTCTGCACCTCACCTGCTTCTTCCAAATACCAGCTTTCGAATCAAAGTTGGGGTAGATGCATCTGCCTGGCAAGAGGTGCCCTCACGTATATTTCAGGAAGGCTGGGAAAGCAAGTATCTGGTACTTTCTGATTCTACACTGAGTACAGACTCTGCTCAAATAGAGAGAAGGGCTTCAAAGTTTGGATGGTCAGTATGATTAGCATGCCCTAGACTTCCCTCACATCTTATTCTCCTATTACTGTGTAAGTAGTACTTGCCTTGCTGTCCTAGATCTTAGGGGTACGACTGTCAAGTTTAACAAATAAAAATACAAGATGCCCAGTTAAATTTGAATTTCACATTAACAGTGAATAATTTTTTTGGTATAAGTATGTCCCATACAATATTTGGAACAGACTTATATAAAAAAAGTATTCCTTGTTAATCTGAAATTCAAATTTAATGGGGCATCCTGTATTTTATCTGGTGATCCTCCCTAGGGATATCTTTTTTATATTTCACTATACTTTTCTACACTATACCGGGGCATGCTTCCTGGGTTTGCTAAACATACTAACGTACAAAATCCGTATTCAAGACAATAACTTAGGGACTTCCCTGATGGCACAGTGGAAAAGAATCTGCCTGCCAATGCAGGGTACACGGGTTTGATCCTCAGTCCAGGAAGATCCCACATGCCTTAGAGCAACTAAGTCCGTGTGCCACAAATACTGAACCTGTGCTCTAGAGCCCGTGAGCCACAACTACTGAGCCCACGTGCCACAACTACCGACGCCCGCAAGCCTAGAGCCCGTGCTCCGCAACAAGAGAAGCCACTGCAATGAGAAGCCCGCGCACCGCAACAAAGAGTAGCCCCCGCTCGCCGCAACTAGAGAAAGCCCACACGCAGCAACAAAGACCCAACGCAGCCAAAAATAAATAAAAATTAAATCTTAAAAAAATAAAAAAGACAATAGCTTAGCTGCCAAATCCTGGTTTTGAATTCCAAAAATTGGAAACTACCCTGTCTTTCTCTCAGCTTTCCTCCCATAAAAGATTTTCATCTCCTCCAAATCAGATACATACCTTTACTAAGGTGAAAGTTATGTCCTTGGGAAAGCAAAGGAGAGAAGCACATTAAAACTCAAAAACAAAAACAAAAACGATTACCCAGTTGCAGTAAGGAAAAGTGGAGTAAACAGTGCAGAAACATTTCATGAATTTTCTGTACTGGGCTCTCTCAAATTCTAGGACCTCAAGTTTACTATGACTCACACTTAACAAGGCTTTAATAGGAGGTGAAATTATAAAGTAAATGAAACCAATTTTCCTGTGCAGCATATGGAAATGAGTCTCCGTGAGTCAACGATTATTGTTGCTCTCACCTCCCACATAGCAAGGTGGATTCATTACCCAAATGCCAATTTGCTCCTTTCATGCAAAAAGGCAAATGATTTTCAAAACACCGAATTTCAATATATTATAGACAGAAATTCTAGAACCACGTCCCAATGTTACTTAAAATCATAAATAACACAAACCAGGCTCACAACTTTGTCAGATTCTTCTAAGGAACATACTCAAACATTTCACTCATTTACCCAGGTCTTATGTGAGGAATAGTTAGACCTTCCCAAACCAGTGTCAGCTTTCTCTGGGCTGCCATTCGAACCGCAGTGGGATATTTCCAAGCCATGGAAAATAAATGGTTTCTTTTAGACCATTAGGTATGCACATTAGAATACATTTCACAAACCAGCCTCAGATCCTTGGGAAGAAAACAGATTTATGTATTTGCTTCAATTACACCTTTTTCCAATTCCTCAAATATGCCTTGTGCCTCTTCCTCGTACATGCTGTTCTCTCCTCCTGGAACCCTCTTCCTTGCTCCATCTAATCAAGTCCTGTAGATCTCTGCTGAAACAAGTCAATTCCCTGACTCCCCAGACTAGAACAGAGCTTCCTTTTTATGCTTTCAGAGTTCACCCTACCATTCCTTCATAGGTTTTATTTATTTATTTATTAGTATAGGTGCTGCCTAAGCGAGCACACTTGGTAGGATTTATAAATCTATAGCTGTGTGGTTTTTCGCTTAATGTCTGTCTCCTTGTATGCTTTAGCAATGGAAGTTTTAACTGCATGCATGCCAGCCAGAGACCACATTTCCCAGCCTCCCTTGCAGCTAGATATGATCATATGACTAGAGTCTGGCCAATGGGTTGTGTTCAGCTTCTGCGTGTAGCCCTTAGAAGGTATGGAGCACACCCTCCCTATTCTTTTTCCTCCCGCTAGCAGCCTGGAAGGCAAAAATAATGATAATGGTCTTTACTGATGCAGGGATGAAGGGATGGAAGAACAGCAGGATGAAAGTGGTGAGCATCGCCATAACCACCAGATCAGCCCTCAACTAATGATCAGGATTATTACATGAGAAACACTTAAACTATTTTCTTGTTTAAGCCACTGTATTGTGTCTCTTATTAAAGCAGCCTGGGCTTCCCTGGTGGCGCAGTGGTTGGGAGTCCGCCTGCCGACGCAGGGGACACGGGTTTGTGCCCCGGTCCGGGAAGATCCCACATGCCGCGGAGCGGCTGGGCCCGTGAGCCGTGGCCGCTGGGCCTGCGCGTCCGGAGCCTGTGCTCCATGGCGGGAGAGGCCACAGCAGTGAGAGGCCTGCATACAGCAAAAATAAAAAAATAACAAAAAATAAACCAGCCTATAGCCAGCAAATGCAGATTTGAACCCAAGGATGCTTGACCCCAAAGCAAGCTTTTGGGGGTTGCAAGCCCCCAAAACCACCACATGATGTTTTTCCACACCCATCTACCTCTTCTCTGTATATACTTTACATCATATATCACAGATCATATAGTAGAACACTTTGATGAAGGTGGTTCTCACGCCCTGGATCTACATTAGATCTCAGAGTGAATAAAAGATGGTACCCTCCAGGAGTTTTTTCCATATTTCTTCCTTCTCACTCCATTTTCATGTTTTACCTGTGGGAACCTCTTGTAAGGTCCTGAGGACCACCTTAATGTCTATTATTATACATAAGTAATTTGGCTCCCACATACCAGGCAGCAGGCCCTTCCCCCATCACAGCCAGGCGAGAGGCAAGCCAGCCATGATCAAGAATCTTAATCTCTCTTAGAGGTCAATATTGCTTAAGGCTGTCACTTCCTCTGCTAGTAACATGAATATTTCAGAGATGATGGAATCAAAGCTAAAAAGCAGCCCTTGACCTAAGGAAAGACCTGCATAATTTTTTAACTTAGTTCTTTCCATATGACATATAATTTTACATAAATATGTATCATGTGCTATTATTATTTTGGTACAGTGCTTTTCCTTTTTTCTTTTCTACTTGGTTTCCTCCTTCCTTTCCTCTTTTTCTTCCTCCCCTCCAACACCAGCCATTCCCACACTAACAAACACACAAACCAGGTCACCAACCAAGTATGCATTCTCCCACATTTTTCTCCATGCTCACAGAAGCACATACAGAGATTTGGAGGGTTTTTGTCATGGGCAGCGGGGAGGGGGGGCTTTACAAAAGTGAGATCATATTATCCACACTTTTCTGCATCTTTCTCTTCTCATTCAACAATAATCTCATAAAAATCTCTCTAAGTCAATTGGTTTAGATTTAACTCAGTCTTTCTAGTGGCTGAATAATAATTCATGGTGTTGGTGTGCCATAAATTATTCAGCCCTGGGCTTTGTTTCTTGCTTTTTGTCACAACAAATAATGCTACAATAGCTATCCACGTACATGTGTTTTTATGGTGGTTTTTCTCTGTAGGATTGATTCCCAGGTGTGGGCTTGCTGGGTCAAAAGGCATATGAATTTTTAATTTTAATAAATATTATCTTCAGTGGCAATTGATAGCTTCCTTACAGCCAGCACCTCACAGCTTGTGAGGTCTTAGTTCCCTGAGCAGGGATCGAACCTGGGCCCTTGGCAGTGAGAGTGCAGAGTCCTAACCACTAGACCGCCAGGGAATTCCCAGAACCAACCTTTTTTTCCCTTTGCTCCCTATAACTCTCCTCTTTCCCCACTTTCTGCTGCATCCTTTCTCTGTTTCATTTTCTATAATTAAAAGGCTGACATGTTCATTTTAGGTCTAATCTTATAGGCTAAAATGTCATTTGTTTGTGCTAATCTGTGAAAATACAATGAATATTATAAAATTGGGAAAAAAATCATCGTTGTTTTAAAAGGCTCTCTCAGGAAGAGAGAAGCCGTCTTCTACAGGGAACCAAGTGATTAATAATGTGACCAGAGATATGTAACACAATACCTATTTTCCCTCTTTCTGTATTTAATCAAGATACGTGTTCACAAACATCTAGGCACTATGGTATGGCAACTGAATATTAGCAGTAGCAAATTTTGTGACCCCCTGCCAGTGTTTCGTAGGTCGGTCATTATATGGAGTACTGCTTTCCTGAGGCATAATCGGCCCCCAAGTCCTGCTCCCAGGACCATGTATTCACTTGACGAATATTTACAGAGTTACTCCTATCCGCTAAACACTGTACTAGACGGTGAACACATAGCACTGAATAAGAGGGACAAGATCCCACTCTAGCTCCAGGGAAAGATGTTAAACAACTAATTACACATGTGTTTGGATAATTTTTTTATTGTGATTAATATACATGTAACATGAAACTTATTTAAGCCACTATACTGTGTCTCTTAGTAAAGCAGCCTGTATCCAGGAGTGCACAGTTAACCATTTCTGAGTATACAGTTCAGCGGCATTAAGTACATCCACATTGCTGTGAACCATCGATGACATCCATTTCCATAACTCTTTTACCTTGCAGAACTGAAAATCTATACCCATTAAACAGCTCCCCACTCCCTTCTCCCCCAGCCCTTGGCAACCACCATTCTGTTTTCTGTTTCTATGAATTTGACTACACTCATGTAAGTGAAATCACACAGTATGTCTTTTTATGACTGGCTTATTTCACTGATCATAATGTCCTCAGGGTTCATCCATGTTGTAGCATGTGATAGAATTTCCTTCCTTTTTTTTTTTTTAAAGCATCTTTATTTATCATTATACGTTGAGATCCAGAGTCAAGTAACTATTCAGGTTTTTTTTGTTTTGTTTTGTTTTTGCGGTAAGCGGGCCTCTCACTGTTGTGGCCTCTCCCATTGCAGAGCACAGGCTCCGGACACGCAGGCTCAACGGCCATGGCTCATGGGCCTAGCCACTCCGCGGCATGTGGGATCCTCCCGGACCGGGGCACAAACGCGTGTCCCCTGCATCGGCAGGCGGACTCTCAACCACTGCGCCACCAGGGAAGCCCAGGTTTTTTTTTTAATGGTTGCTCCACACGGCATGCAGGATCTTAGTTCCCCGACCAGGGATAGAACCCACGTCCCCTAAAGTGGAAGCACAGAGTCTCAACCACTGGACCTCCAGGGAAGTCCCAGAATTTCCTTCCCTTTGAAGGCCAAACAAGATCTTATTGTATGTGTAGATACTTTGTTTATTTATTCACCAGTGGACCCTTGGGTTGCTTCCACCTTTTGGATAGTATTTTTAAACTTTTTTCCCGTTATTTTATTTTTTTAAAGGGATTTAAGCTCCCACACTAGACTTACAGAGCAGGTAAAAACTGGCAAATTATATCTCCCACACAACTTTCACTACACATTCCCAGAGAGTAAACATATGTTTGAACTACTATTTTTAAAATATTAACCAATGTTTTCTCTCTCTAGTGATTTCCTTGCCTCTCCTTGCTTTCTCCCTTTGAAATAGTGAGGTTGTGTGCATTGCCCCAGAGGAGGCGTGGCAGGGCACAGAGTTTTCCCAGCATCTCTCTGACTGCTGTTGTTCAACAGCCGAGGTGCCTAAGGAAATAGAACCAGAGAGGACTCTGGGAATCTGAGCAGACAGCTTCAGGGACAGATGACACTAAAGACAAAATGATCACCCTCAACGCTTCTTGTCCTCCCCTTCCTCTCTCCAACTATAGAACTTTAGTCCTTCAGAACTAGAGAAACTTTGGGGACCCCCAAGTTGACTGAAAGTATATTTCTACCACTGTGGTTGAATGGGATCTTGAAGTATAAATTAAGTTATATTTCTTGCTCACCTGAGCTGTGGACTATCTCTATGCCTATACATAATGAATGATTTATTACAATGGTATCACATGCTGTGAAAGAAGGACTGGGTTCTTTAAGAGCCTATGACAGAGGCCTCATCTGGATGAGAGGAAGGGGATGGCTGGAGATCAAGTTATTTTCTTGCAGTTTAGCTGAGAGCTCAAGGATGAATAGGAAGCCCTTAATGTGAAAAAATAAATTAAAAAAAATGAAAAGGATGTGGGCCAAGCACTTCTTATCTCCAATGCTGCTAGATTGCATATTCCCATGTCCTCTTCCTGGAAGAAAAAAAAAATCCCCACCATTGCTTTGTTACCAGGAAAATTTGTCCAGCACATCCCCTTGCAATAGCCCTAGTTTCCCAATTTTTGTTAGTATTGTTGAGATGCCCAAAGCTCCTTGTGGATGTTATCATTTTCTAGGAATTTTAATTTGAGAATTCTCTAGATGTTTCAAGATGCCATCTTGGTCTTTGCAGCATATCTGTTAAACATCTGAGCATTCTTTGTACAACACAGACATATCAGCTGACATATTTTTTCCCTTGTGGCATTCATATTCAATCTTAACACTCTATCCTTTATCATGTAAAGCCATCATGTTGAAAAGTAAATAAAGAAAACATTTTTCCCACGTCATTAATTACTCCTTTTTTTTTTTTTATTACTCCATTTTTAAGCAGACACAAACACTTTTCCTCTTTGGCTTTGGAACAGCTACTATGGCTGCCAGCTGGGACTCCCGGGGGCTTTAAGAGCCTTAATCACTAGAATAAGCTTTGTTCTTTTTAAGGAAAATAAGACTAAATTAAAGGCACACTCAGACATTTTCTTCCTGGTTAGAATAGGCACAAAATTTGGTGATTAATTTCTCATATACCCACCAGTGACTTTTTTTTCAGTTACTATAATTTTAATAAATTTTTATTAAAATATAAGCAAATTATAATTTAACTATTTAGCCTAAATCTGTTTTCTGAGCTTCAAACTCATTTCCAGTTACCTACAACATCTCCCCTTAACTATCTCATGAGTATCTGAAGGGAAAAATTTTCTAGACTTACATTGCTTCTGATGCCAAATGTGTAAGTTCTTTTCCCCACACCAAACAATTTTCCAATTCTCTGTGGACGCCAACTAGGTGTCCTACAACTCATTTCAGTTCTGACACTCTACCTGGAGTTAGCATCAGATGCCACAAGTTAAGGGTTCGGTTCCACAAGGGCCCTCACTTCACACACCCGTCACAAGTCCCAGGTCGCTACCTGTTCTTCTGACCAACCAGCCAGAAGTTAGGGTTCTCAGGACCCCCTTCTGAGGTGCATAACTCGGTAGAATGGCTCACAGAACTCAGGGGAACATTTTACTTACTATTACTGGTTTTTTATAAAGGATACAACTGAGGAAGAACCAAGTGGAAGAGATGCATCAGGCCAAGTAAGGGGGGAGGGGTGGATGTGTGCCCTCTCTGGGTGTGCCACCCTCCCGGTGAAACTGTTACCAGAGGGGGACCCCTTCCAGGGCCCGAGAGTGGGCTCTTGTCTAACACTAGGAACTGAATTGTCCGAGGAGACACACATACTGACGAAGCAAAAGACTTTACTGGGAAGGAGCGCCTGGGCAGAGGGCAGCAGGGTAAGGGAACCCAGGAGAACTGCTCTGCCACATGGCTCGCAGCCTCAGGTTTTATGGTAATGGAGTTGGCTTTCTGGGTCATCTCTGGCCAGTCATCTTGCTTGTTGCCTGTATGTGGTCTGACTCAGGTCCTTCCTGGTGGTGCGTGCATCTCTCAGCCAAGATGGATTCCGATGTGTGGGTTTCTGGGAGGTTAGCAGGACATATTATGGGCCGGCATCTCCTCCCTCCTTTTGGCCCCTCCCGAATTCTCCTTCCTATTGTGAGACAACTCATGCAAGCCGTTATAGCGTGCCTGGCCAAGGCAGGCGGTTTCTTTCTTTTTTTTTTTTTTAATATTTGAATTTTATTTAATTTATTTTTTTATACAGCAGGTTCTTATTAGTTATGTATTTTATTCATATTAGTGTATATATGTCAATCCCAATCTCCCAATTCATCCCACCACCACCAACCACGCCACTTTCCCACCTTGGTGTCCATACGTTTGTTCTCTACATCTGTGTCTCTATTTCAAGGCAGGTGGTTTCTGTCAACGGTTCCTTAACAGAACCACACCCCAGATGGGACCCAAACCCAGTCGCACCTCAGATGAGATGCAAACCCACAGTCTTCCAGCTGAAACCGCACAATTCATCTCAGGACTTAATGAAGCTCAGGTTCTTTATATCTCAGTGCAGAAAGAATTCAGTGAGAGACAAAGCGATAGGTAAGAAGTCGATTTATTTAGAGAGATACACATCCTATAAGCAGAATGTGGTCCATATCAGAAAGTGAGAGCAGCCCTGAGAGATAGATGCACACTCCACAGACAGAGTGTGGGCCATCTCCGAAGGCAAAAGAGGCCCCGGAGTGCGTGGGTGGTCAGTTTTTACAGGCTGGCTAGTTTCACAGGCTAAGGAGTGGGAGGATTATTCTACTATAATATTTTGAGGAAGGGGCGGGGCTATCCCAGAATTGGGCCATCGCCCACTTTTTGGCCTTTTACGGTTGGCCTCGGAACTGTCATGGCACCTGTGAGTGTGTTATTCAGCAGATGCTAATGTGTTATAATGAGCGTACCATGAGGCTTAAGGTCTACTGGAAGTCCAGTCTTCCTCCATCTTGGGCCTAGTTGGTTCTAACCAGTTTATGTTGTATCCTCAACAGCTCTGTCATTCTTTTAATGGTTGTGCCCTGCCCCCTTCCCTCCTGTCTCAGCAGCACCTCCTTGTATTCACCAGCTCAGAAGCTCTCTAAACCCTGTTGTTTAGGGTTTTTATTAAGGCTTCATTACATAGGCATGATTGATTAATTAATTGGCCACTGGTGATTAAGTCAATCTCCAGCCCCACAGCCCTCCCCTGAGGCAGGGTGGGGAGCTGAAAGTTCCTACTCCCTGGTCACAGGGTTTGTTCTTCTGACAACCACTCCCAACCTCCAAGAGTCACTGCATTAGCTTAAACGCAGGTGCAGCGGAAGGACTTATTGTGAATAACAAGGAAGTTACAAGGATTTTAGAAGCTCTGTGCCAGGAACCAGGAGCTAAGAACAAATGTATGTTTCTTATTATGTCACAGCATCTCAAGATAATCATGTCCAAACCTGAAACCTTGATCTTTTTCCGCAAATTAATATTGTTGATATCCCGCACGTGCCGTTTCCAGATTCTGGAAGGCATTACACAGACCATCTTCCCTTCCTGCCCCGAATGCTTCTCCCCCATCTGTCAGACTTCAGCTTAAACATCACTTTGTCAAAAAAGATCTTCCCTGATGCTCTTTCAGTCTAAATGCGATTCTCTCAAGTTTCCTTCACCTCTTCATCGCACTTATTGCAGTTTTAAATAATGTGTTTGATGATTATTTGGTAGTGTCTGGCTCCCCTGCTGGTGTGTTAAATGTGAAGAAACAGGAGACCTGACTCTTCCTGTGAGCCCCCAGCAGAGTGCCTGCTGCCCAGTGCTCAGTGGTTTGGATGAATGAGTGAATTGTCTATATCTGTAAGCTCCACAGAAATTGCTCTCACGGATGATGATATATTTTTCCCGACTGAAGGGTTCTGCAGTCAAGTAAGTTTGAAGAATAACTGAGTTAAACAAAGTTAAACAGGTCTCTGTACTGCAGGATTTCTCAGAGCCTATAATTTGTCCAGGAGCACTGTGAATACAGTACAGGAGAGGGGAAATGAACTGTAGAACCTTTACATCACAGAGTGCCTTTCGAGACAAACATTCTATAGCTCTTAGGGAAAATTCTAGCAAACAGTAATTATTTAACTTAATAAATACTCCTTTTAGAAATACATCTGTGTATAAAATATCTCCATTCTGTGGTCACTAAGTCTTCTGTAAGCATTATTTCATTTACTTTTTTTTTTTATTTACTTTTTTTTCTTTTTTGAGACTTTATTGTTTTAGAACAGTTTTAGGTTTACAAAAAAATTGAGAGGAAGATACAGAGATTTCCCATATACCCTGCATGTGTATACCCTCCCCATTATCAACATCACTCACCAGAATAGTGTATTTTTTAACCAAAGATGAACCTACATTGACACATCATGATCACCCAAAGTCCTTAGCTAACCTTACTGTTCACTCTTGGTGTTGTACATTTTATGGGTTTGGATAAATGTATAATGACATGTATGCATTTAAGGTTCCTCCATTTCTTTGCATGACTTGTTAGCTCATTTCTTTTTAGTGCTCAATAATATTCCATTGTCTGGAAGTACTATAGTTTATTTACCCATTTACCTATTAAAGGACATGTTGATTGTTTCCAAGTTTTGGCAATTATGAATAAAGCTTCTATAAATATCCATGTGCAGGTTTTTGTCTGGACATAAGTTTTCAACTCCTTTGAGTAGATACCAAGGAATGCAATTGCCAGATTATATGGTAAAAGTATGTTTAGTTTTGTAAGAAACTGTTAAGCTACTCCCAAAGTGGCTGTACCATTTTACATTCCCTCCAGCAATGAATGAGAGTTCCTGTTGCCCCACCTCCTCACCAGCATTTGGTGTTGTCACTCTTCCAGACTTTGGCCATTCAAGTAGGTGTTTATATTTCATTTACTTTTCAGAACATTCCTTGATAGTATGTAATTTATGGAACATCAAACAGCTTATAAGAGATGGAGTCAGGATTTAAATCTGGTCACGTAGACTGCAAAGCCTAAGCTCTTAACTATGCAACAACACAGACTCTCAAAATATCCTCCAGAATCTTCCACGTTATCTGCACACATAGTCCCCTGACATGGAGACGGTTACAGCTCCACATGTAATAGAGCAGCGTGTCTTGCACAAAAACTTTCTTACATTATTATTCTCTTTTTTGTGCATGTAGTAGTTTTCTATTTCTGTGTAACAAATTGCCACACATTTAGCAGCTTAAAACATCCCTCATTTATGAGCTCACCGTTCTACAGATCAAAACTCTGGACAGGCTTGATTGGACTCTCTGCTCAGGGTCTTATATGGTGTATATCAAGGTGCTGGCCCTCCTGTGTTCCTTTCTAGAGGCAAAAAATTTCACTTCCAAGCTCATTCAGGTTCTTGGCCAAATTTAGTTCTTTGTGGTTGTAGGACTGAGGTCCCTCTTTCCTCTCAGGGGTTGCTCCCATCTCCTAGAGGCTGCCCACATTCCTTGCTACATGGTCCCTTCCATCTTCAATGAAGAACCTTCTTCACTCTGAATTCCTCTCACACCTTAAGTCTCTGACTTCCCCGTCTCTGACCTCTAGACACTGACTTGAAGGGATCATGTAATGAGGTCAGGCCGATCTGGATAAAATCTCCCTATTTTAAAGCCAACTGATTTGGGATGTTAATTACATCGTCAAAATCTCTTCACAGCAGTACCTAGATCATTGTTTAATTTACTAGACGGGAGAAGGTGTTTGCACACCAGGGACTGGTATCTTGGAGACTGTCTTAGATTTATGCCTACCACAATGCATGCATGCTTTCTTCACTGGATCGTAAGCCATCCAAAAGCAGGGACCATATTTTATTCTCATTGTATCTTTAATGTCAGTACTTATCATAGAGAAGGTGCTCACTTGACACTTCTTGATGCTTAGTTATCACCATCATGCACAGGATCCTCCTTGTAAATATTTTGTCCTTAAGTTTTCATTAATTTATTTTGCTATAAGTGATGCTTTTCAAAATAATGACTAGAAAAGCTAAGTTATAAGATCCAAATTCAACTCTTTTCAGTAATTACTCAGAACTTTGATGTCAATACTATAGAAAATGGGGAGGAGAGTTTCAAAAGTTGATGACTCTTTCAGAGCAAAGCTGTGGACCAAGATCTAGAAAATTCAGTAATTTCTTCCCTTGTCTATTTTAGAGTAAAAATGTCAGAGAAGGGGTGTGCTAGTAACCTTGCATGCTTGCATTACAAATTTCTTAAATCCGTGAATATGTGCAAATTAGAAAGAAGAGTGCATTTTGTAGTTCCATGATAACTTTCTGTCCACAAAACCTGGTGTCTACAACTGAATACTATGACATGCAAATTGATAGTTGCTGCATTTAGGACTCTGTGGCTACAAATAACAAGAACCAATTCAAGCTGGCCTAAGCAAAAAGATGGAACTTCAGAAGGTGGCAAACTCGCAAAGGCTGCTAGCTCCCTCTCCCAGTCCACCCCTGCCCTGATAAACTGGATTACAGTAATGACGGAACAATTCTGTAAATTTATTAAAATTAAAAGAGCTTGGGGACTTCCCTGGTGGCTCAGTGGTTAAGATCCTCCTGCCAGTGCAGGGGACATGGGTTTGATCCCTGGTCCGGGAAGATCCCACATGCCGCGAAGCAACTAAACCTGTGCGCCACAGCTACTGAAGCCCGCGCGCCTAGAGCCCGTGCTCTGCAACAAGAGAAGCCGCCACAATCTCGCCGCAACTAGAGAAAGCCCGCACGCAGCAATGAAGACCCAACACAGCCAATAAATAAATAAATTTTAAAATAAATAAATAAAATAAAATTTTTAAAAAAGAGCTTAACATTTTAATAGGAGGAGACAGATAATAAATAAGTAAATATATAGAATTTTGATGCTAATAAATGCTATAGAGAAAAAGTGTATGGACCTAGAGACCTACAAAGACAGTTGAGAGCTCTTCTCATCTCCCTCTTCGGGAGAGAGAAAAAGTGCTTGTGATCTGGTGCTGGAGGACACTCAGAAAGAAGGAGGGATCTTCTCTTTCTTCTGATGATTGCAGTCTAGAACTAAAGCCAGGTGATCCCCAGTGTGTTGGAGAAGGAAGCAGCGTTGGCTGGAGACCAACCAGAGGAAAGCGAGAATGTGGTATCATACTTGTCTTATGTGGGGGAAAGACAGATTTTTTTGTGTGCAAGAAAGTACTAGGGAAAACTAAATATAATTAAAGGTCTTAATTCAGTTTACCCAGTAGAAATCTGGAAAGGAGAGATGAATCCAGAAAATTAAAGTGTAGAAAATATAAGATAAAATGTCAAAAAAAAAAGCCAGAAATAAATGAAAATGTTGAACTCACCATTTAGAAGGTAGAGTCTTAAAAAAATTAATAAGATCTAGTAACATTTTAACCACACGAAGAGACACACTTAAAAAGGATCTAGACAGATAAAGCATAAAGAGATGGGAAAAGATTAAGGTATGGGAACTGAAAGATAACCAAGATACCAATTTTAATATTAGAAAAAATAGGATTCAAAGTTTAAACGTCATAGACAATAAAGGGAATGTCACATATTGAAAAAAGGAACAATAGATCATAGATCAACAATAACTCCAAAATTTATAAAGCATCAATGGGCAGAATCCCAGAGAGAAACAAATATATCAACAAGTATTTTTGGAGATTTTAAACACAACACCTCCAGAAACTGATAGTGCATATGGGGGGAGGGGTAAGATTATTTGAAAAACTTACTTAACAATTATTTATTGAGCGCCTGTTATGTGCCAAGTGCTTTAGATACTAGAGCTGTAGCAGTGAGCAAAACAGTCAAAACCCTATCTTCCAAATTTATAAAGACAGAAGTAGATCAGTGGTTGTCTGGGACTGGGATGGAGGGGAAATTAACTGTAAAGGGGCACAAGGAAACTTTCTGGGGTGAAGAAAATGTTCTAGATATGATGATGATTGATCCATAAATTTACCAAATTAAAAGAACTCACATTTTAAAAAAATTTTATTGAAATATAGTTGATTTACAATGTTGTGTTAGTTTCAGGTGTACAGTAAAGTGATTCGGTTATACACACACACACATATATATACACGTATGTATTCTTTTTTTTAGATTCTTTTCCATTATAGGTTATTACAAGGTATTGAATATAGTTCTCTGTGCTATACAGTAGGTCCTTGTTGTTTATCTATTTTATATATAGTAGTATGTATGTTTCAATCCCAAACTCCTAATTTATCCCTCTCCCCTTTTCCTTTTGGTAACCGTAAGTTTGTTTTCTATGTCTGTGAGTCTATTTCTGTTTTGTAAATAAGTTCATTTGTATCATATTTTTAGGTTCCACATGTAAGTGATATCATATATTTGTCTTTCTCTGACTTACTTCACTTAGTATGATAATCTCTAGGTCCATCCATGTTGCTGCAAATGGCATTAAAAAGGACTCACATTTTAATGTGGGGAAATAGACGATAAGTAATAAAGAAGGAAAATATATGCTACATTTGACGGTAATAAGTGCTGCAGAGAAAAATAAAGCAGGGAAGGGGAATGGAGAGGGAGGAAGGATTGCAAGTTTGAATAGAGTGGGCAAGGAAGACCGCTGAGAAGGTGACATTTAAATGACAATTGGAAGGAGGGGAGAGAGCTTTGTGGAGCTCTGGGCGGGGGTGGGGGGGGGCGGGGGGGGGCGGTGATGTTCTAAGCAGAAAAATAAGAAAACAATCAAAAACCAAAATACTAAAAACACATGAGCTTAAGAAGTCAGAAAATAAGCAACAGGTCACACTCAAAGAAACCAGAAGAAAGAAATCAATAAAAATAAAAGCAGAGAACATCAGCTTTTAGAAAACTAAAAGCTGTTTTTTTTTTTTTAACTGATCAAATAAACAATAGAGGGCTTCCCTGGTGGCGCAGTGGTTGAGAGTCCGCCTGCCGATGCAGGGGACATGGGTTTGTGCCCTGATCTGGGAAGATCCCACATGCTGCGGAGCGGCTGGGCCCGTGAGCCATGGCTGCTAAGCCTGCGCATCCGGAGCCTGTGCTCCGCAACGGGAGAGGCCACAACAGTGAGAGGCCCGCGTACCACAAAAAAAAAAAAAAAAAAGAAAAGAAAACAGTAGACAAGAAGCAACTAAATCACAAAATAGAAAAGTAACTGCAAACACCGCAGTTTAAAGTAATAATAAAATGAGTAACTATTTGACAACCTAGATAAAAGAGATTTGTTCAGAAACAAAACCAAAAATGTCAAAATTGATACAAGAGGGAAAAGAAATTTGAAGAGACTGATAATAGTTAAAGAAATTGACATTGTTATCAAGGACATCCCCAATCTTACCCTCAACAAAGAGGCCTGCTCTAAATGGTTTTACTGTTGAGTTTTGATGATTTTCAAGGAACAGAAAATAACCATTTATACAAATCATCCCAGAAAATAGAAAAAGAGGGCTAACCTCTTTTCTTGAGGCTGGTATAACTCTGATTTCAAACCCAGGCAGTATGGGGACAAGAAAAGGAAATCTGGGCCCTTTGTACTTCTAAGCATGGATGCAAAAATCTAAATAAAATATTAACCATCTAAATCCAGCAGTATATTACAAATAAGATACATCATGATCAAGCAGTGTTTTGCCTAGGAATGCAAGAGTGGGCAACATTAAACCTCTACCAGTGGGTGACTGCCTGGTGTATGATAAATGCTCAGTAAATATTATTGGTCATTTATTGATTAGTAATGGTGGTGGGAGCACAAGCTAGTACAATACTTTAGAAAACAATTTGACATTATCTTGTAATGTTAAACATATGTAACTTCCAACTCAGCAATTCCACTCCTAGAAATATACCCTAAAGATTCTTAATTATGTGCACTTGTAGACATACGCAAGAATATTGTTAGCAGCTTTCTTTGAAATAGCAAAAAAGGAAATTTTAAATTTTTTTTAAAAAGGAAGCAGCCTAGTTCCCTGGTGGTCTAGTGGTTAGGATTTTGTGCTTTCACTGCTGTGGCCCGGGTTCAGTTCCTGAGATCCTGCAAGTCACATGTCGCAGCCAAAATTTTAAAAAATAAAAATAAAAAGGAAGCAACCTAAATGTCCATCCATTGGAAAATGGATAAACAACTTGTGTTATAGTAACAATGGATTGCTATTAAGCAGTGGGATTGAGGTAAGAAAATGGAGGTTGAAGATGAAAGAGGAAAAGGAGGGGGGATTTGCACCATTAAATGAGCCTAGTGTGCTGTAATCTGCAACTGAGTAAGATGGAAATGAAAAGGCGAGGATTTGTTGTAAAGATAACGATGTTACTTCCTGGTCCACAAGCACAGGAATGTGGCTGGGCTGGGCTTCAGAAAGCTACTGAAATTAAGGTCTGCAAAGCTTCTAGGTCTCTTTCTCCATCTCTCATCTCTGCTTCTCCATATGGATTTGTTACACTCCTCTCTCCGAGGACTTATTTCCTCTGCATCCTCTGCAGGTTCACAGTGAAGGTGGCTGCTTCATGGCTGTTAAATTTGTAAGTTGCAGCTCCAGCCACCTAATGTGTACCACCTAATTCTTCCTGGATCTCAATTAAAAATTTCCAGAAAAGAGATTCCTTTACAGGGTCAAGTGCTAGCTCCAAAAACTATGGATCCTATGATGCAAATACAGCTGCCAGAGGTCCACTCCAGAGACCTGTGGATCGGGATGGCAGTTCCCCAGAGCAGGGGATCCTTGTGAGCTGAACAGTACTTGCAAATGACCAGTGTCAGAATCAAACTGACGGGATGGGGAAGCTGAGACGAAGTGAGAGAGTAGCATTGACATATATACACTACCAAATGTAAAATAGATAGCTAGTAGGAAACAGCTGCATAGCACAGGGAGATCAGCTCGGAGCTTTGTGACCACCTAGAGGGGTGGGATAGGGAGAGTGGGAGCTCAAGAGGGAGGGGATATGGGGATATATGTATACGTAGAGCTGATTCACTTTGTTATACAGCAGAAACTAACACAGCATTGTAAAGCAATTATACCCCAATAAAGATGTAAAACAAACAAACAAAAAGAATCAAACTGACATTCATGTACAGGTCAAAGGACAAGGAGCTTGGCTCTGGTTCCCAAAATCTGGGTTTGCAAGCACAGTCATTTTGCCTACACCTTCAACCAATTCATCATTTGAAGTGATCCAGAGACATCTTCCGGATAGATGTCTGGAAGGGAGGTTTCTAACATTGTCTAACAATTGTCAGAAAGAAGGAGGCATTAGGGCTTCCCTGGTGGCGCAGTGGTTGAGAGTCCGCCTGCCGATGCAGGGGACACGGGTTCGTGCCCTGATCCGGGAAGATCCCACGTGCCGCGGAGCGGCTGGGCCCGTGAGCCATGGCCACTGAGCCTGCGCGTCCGGAGCTGTGCTCCGCAGTGGGAGAGGCCACAGCAGTGAGAGGCCCGCGTACTGGAAAAAAAAAAAAGAAAGAAGGAGGCATTAAATGGGCATCCCAAGGGAGGAGTGGCAGGGCCCCTGATGTGGCCTCTGCACTGCTTCCATATTGGGGTCCCAAATGGGGAGGAAGGAAGGCAGAGTAGGTGGAGTCAGATTGTAAACTATTTTGTGTGCCTGGCATTTGAATTTAATTTTGACAATGGAAGGAGCCCCTGAAGGTTCTAGAGCACAGGGGTGTTGCGTGTGTCCTTTACAATTAAGGCAAATAAGTTCAGAGGACTTAGCACAGTCCCCGAAGTTAAACGATGAAGAACAATCATAGTTCCTGATGGAAATTATTTCTTGAATTTATTCTGGTTTTCACTTAATTTATATTTATTGGCAAATATCTCTCAGATATATCAGAGAAGTTGTTAAGCAGTCGTTGCCCTGGACAGTGAATACACAGAATCCTCCTCTTCACCACCTGCAGAACAGAAGGCAAAACACTACACCTTCACCTGCTGCGCGGTTGGAGGACTTTATACATAGAGTCTGTGGAGAAGGCTCATTGCATTGTGCCTCCCAGGAAAAGCCAGCACATTGCAAATTCAGGGCAGTCCAGTTGCAGACAAAGAGTAGGAGATGCTCTGAAAGTCAGTGATATGAACGAGCCATACTTTAAGCAGGTTGCTCTAAATGTGCTGCCCTTCCTCTATCTGAATACCAGTATTTCACCCCACTTATAAGGTAACCTGTCCTTTTGTGCAGCTTATCTTTCCACACTGATTAATTAACATCTGGCTCAATAAGGTTTCACAGCCCATTGACTTTCTTTTTATTGAAGTATAGTTGATTTACAATGTTGTGTTAGTTTCAGGTGTACAGCAAAGTGATTCAGTTTTACATACATATAAATATACAGATTCTTTTCCATTATAGTTTATTGTAAGATATTGAATACAGTTCCCCATGCTATACGGTATGACCTTACTGCTTATCTATTTTATATATAGTAGTATGTTGCTGTTAATCTCAAACTCCTAATTTATTCTCCCCTTCCCCCTTTGGTAACCATAAGTTTGTTTTCTATGTCTGTGAGTCTATTTCTGTTTTGTAAATAAGTTCATTTGTATCATTTTTTAAGATTCCACATATAAGTGATATCATACGATACTTGTCTTTGGCCTACTTCACTTAGTATGATAATCTCTAGGTCCATCCATGTTGCTGCAAATGGCATTATTTCATTCTTTTTTATGGCTGAGTAATAGTCCCTTGTGTATATGTACCACATCTTCTTTATCCATTACTCTGTTGATGGGCACTTGGTTTGCTTCCATGTCTTGACTATTGTAAACAGTGCTGCTATGAACATTGGGGTGCATGTATCTTTTCGAATTAGTGTTTTCATCTTTTCCATATACATGCCCAGGAGTGGGATTGCTGGATCATATGGTAGTTCTACTTTTAGTCTTTTAAGGAACCTCCATGCTGTTCTCCGTAGTGTGCAGCCCATTGACTTTTGACAAGCTAATCATGCTCCCATAGTGATAATTCTACTTATGTCTATATGAACTCATGGTCCATCTTTATTTCCACTAATCCCACAACAATTCTTGTGCAGGCAGTTGCCAGAGCAGAACTTGAACTTGATTTAACTGTGTGGTTCTAAGTAGCTGTTGCCTAGTCGTGGTTCACCAAAAGGCCGATAAGCAGAGCAAAATCAACACACTGATGGTCCGTGGGAGAATCAGGCAGTTACCAGCTTTGCCACTTCCACACGTAAAGGCAGGAAAGCATCTCTCCCTTCTTCTTTCCGTCGGCATTTCCTCCTGTCACAGGCAGGAGGGCAGTTTGTGTAAGGAAAGTCAAGAAATACAGATATCTTTTTAAATAGAAATAATAACAGCTTCAAGTCCTTCCTCACCGAGTTATTATGAAGATCCAATGAGAAGCAGTTGAAATTCCTTTGTAAGCTGTAAAGGGCAAACTTGCTCTGTGCCTAAAACCCCCAACGTCTCCCCCAGGTCCTTGGAATGAAGTCCAGAGTCTGTGCACGGCTCACCTCTGCAGAGGTCTCCTGTCTCTCAGCCACCTCCAACTCTAGGTACCCCACGACCTTTGCTCAGGCCAGTCCCTGTCTGTAACCTTCCTTCCCTTCTCCTCCCTTTCACCTTCATCTGAGTGGGGGATCCTCATCAGTGCTTCCTTAGCAACTCGTGCTTTCCCCAGGGCAGCGTTTCTCAGTGGCATCACTGACATTTGGGGCTGGCTAGTTTTTAGTGAGGAAGCCTGTCCTGTGCACTGTACTGTGCACTGTAGGATGTTTAGCAGCATCGATGACCTCTATCAACTAGATGCCACTAGCACAACCATCCCCCCGCCCCCGTTCTGACAACCAAAAATGTCTCCAGACACTACCAAATGTCTGCTGGGGAGCAAAATTGCACCCACTGAAAACCCCTGCTACTGCTTATATTGGGGCCAATTATACCCCAGATACTTTCAGATGCTAAGGAAAAAAAGAAGAAGAAAAAGATTCCATTACTTGCTAATAGTGGTCTGATCTTGCCTTCAAGCCACCATCACACTAACGAGAGAAAACACTTCCGCTTGCTAGTTAAAGGTACCCTGTTCTCTTCTGGTTGAAAACCATCTCTTTCTTGTGTGAAATGTGGAAAGTTCTTCTCTGAAATTTGATTTCATGTTTACTCATGAATAGCAGCTACTCACAAAAGTTGTTCACTTTTAAATAAATTATAAGTTTGCCTCTGAGCGCATAAACGTCCTACAGGTTTACTTTATCTTGTGTCTCAAGAGAAGCAAGTGGGACTGAATGAGCTGACTGTTGATCAGGTCGCAGACCTGAGAGGAGGGAACGGGCCCTGTTTCTGGCCGTCCCCCTGCCTAGATCTATTTCCAGCTTACCACCTAAGCAGGTACATGATGGATTCAGCACTTACCTCAGGGCACTTAATAACGTGCCAGTATTTATCCAGAAAAGAGAGGAACAATACCCCTTACTCTGAAATCTCCCCAGAACTTTTCCGGTTATTTAAAACCTCTCCCCTCCCCCAACTTTGGGGAGGATGAAGGAGAGGGGGGACCAGCCCACGTGGTTGCCTCCCCTGCCTTCTTTCTCCTCTGCCTCACCTCTCAGAACCCAACAGGATTTGTTTTTCCTTCCCTGCCTGCCCGGCAGGGATTTCGCCCACGTCATATTCCCTTCCTTTCCAAATTCCCTGTTCCGCTTCCCTGCGGGCGTAATGGCAGAGGGGCTGTAGTGAAAGAATCACTACCGGGGCAATAGGAGGAGTTAATTGAAAAGTACCTCCCTTTCCTCACACATCAGCCAATGGTCATCTCTTTCCTTGTTGTGTCCCTTGCAGGGCAGGGTTGTGTTTGCCTTGGGGACCATTGTATCTATCCCCAGCACCTAGCATGATGCTGTGTAACAAATCACCTGGGATGGAGCCCCCTAAAATAACACATATTTATTAGACCACAGTTTCTGTATCTTGGGAGACCTGATGTGGCATAGCTGGGTCCTCTGCTCCGGGTTTCGCAAAGCTGCGATCAGGTGTCAGTGCCAGGAGATGGAGTCTCACCTGAGGCTCCAAGTGCTCTTCCAGCCTTACCTGGTTGCTGGCAAAATTCTCCTTGCAGTTATAGAACTCATGATGGCTGCTTCAAGGCCAGCAGGAGAACCTTACACTCTCAAGAGTTTCATCTGATTCAGATCCACCCAGGTAATTTCCCTTTTGATTAACTCAAAATCAACTGATGGGCAAAATCCCTTAACCTTCGGCATAAGTACACAACCCCATCACAGGAGTGACACACGTCATATTCACAGATCCTGCCCACCTTCAAAAGGAGGGATTATACAAGGCCATTGGGTGGTCATCTTAAAATTCTGTGTACCACATCCCCCCAAAATATATGTCTCTGATTGTGCACCAGATATTCTATACCGTTTCTGTGTCTGGCCCACATTGGCTTCTTTTTCTTCCCTGCCTCTTCACTTCTCCTCATCTATTTATGATCTTTTATCAGCAATGCCCTTTTCATCTGCCTTTGTGTTGATAGACCCATTTTTATCACATGGAAACTCCATATTACATATTAAAGTCCCTCCTTTGTAGTATAGCACACATAATACATAAGCAATCATCCCACCACAACTTCACAGCACGCCAGGCATAAATCCAAGGCAGAAGACGTTTGTCTGTATATTTTCATAATTCACTTTAGGCTTTAATTTCAGTGAGGCAATAGAAGAAAGATATGAAGACATTGATCTTGTGGCTGGCATCTTCGTCATTCGCTTCGTGTTAACAATTCCCAGTGAAATTCAAGCCCCTCTCTCTGCACTTCAGCTGCTGTTCTCTAGTCTGCTGAGAGCACTCAAAACAAGTTACCTGCAGCCTTATGAATATCCAGCTCATTCTGCCCTACTTCTCCTGAGACACAAAACAAAACAAACCTTTAGGGTATTATGTGCTCAGAGACAGACTTCTAATTTACTCAAAAGTGAACCTCTTTTGAGAGCAGCTGCTATTCATGAGTAAACATGAAATCCAATTTCAGAGAGGAACTCTTTACATTTCACCCAAATAAACCTTTTAATTGTGACTTTCTTAAAGTCAGGCAAAATGGTAAAGGGACCTCCCGAACGTAGCTAGATTGTCCAAAGGAAGATTTTACTGAGGAGATATGAACATTTGGAACCACAAAGCCTGTTTGCCTCACCCCCTAAACCTGCTCCCTATAAATATTCCATCCCATTGATTCTCCTTCCACCATCCAACTTGATTCATTGAAATGGAAAGAGGGAACAGCATGTACAAAACATGGAGACATGGAAGAACCTTTCATTGGTGGAAATAAAAGCAGTTAATCACACCTTGAGGTCAGGGGAAATAGTGGGTGTTAGGACTTGAAAGATAGCCGGGTCATGATCATTCAGGACCTTCTGTTAAGGAGTTTGTGTTCTTCCCAGAGATGCTCTGAATGGAGTGCCCTCTGATGGTTGAATGGTGTCCCACCCGCAAAAGACTTGTCTACATCCTAACCCCTGGAATCTGTGAATGTTACCTTATTTGCTGTTGTAATTGATTTAAGTATCTTGAGATGAGGTCATGCTGGGTCATCCAAGTGGGCCCTAAATTCAATGACAAATGTGCTTAAAAGGGACAGAAGAGAAGGCCAGCGTGAAGATGGAGGCAGAGACTGGTGTAATGTGACCCCAAGCCAAGGAAGCCAGTAACCACCAGAAAGCGGAAGAGGCAAGGAAGGGAGTCTCCCCCAGAACCTCCGGGGAAGCGTTCAACCTGCCAACGTCTTGATTTCGGTCATCTGGCCTCCAGAATTGTGGCAGAATACATTTCTGTGACTGCAGCCCTAGGGATCAGACTCACCCTTTCACACCCCGGTCTTTATGGAGATCTGCTGTCCATCTTTCAAACTCAGCTCAGGTGCTGTGCTCTCTGGAAAGACTCCCCTGACCAGCCCAGGTAGAGGCAGGCCCTCCCTGCTCTCAGGTGGCCCCTACTTCCCCAGTGGCTCTCACACTTCCCAGGTTGTTCCTCCCATTGCTCCTTGTTGCATTTTCTGGTGACGCCCAGCTGTCCCTGGCCATCTCTTCTGCACAGGTGCACAACACCTAAACCCTTCTGGGACCGTCTACAAGGATTCCCAGACCCCTTTCCAGAGGTGTGACTAAAACCTTGGGACTCAGTCTTACATATGTGATCCCCTGCCCCTTCACTTACTCACATGGGTTTTGAAGGGAGGGCAAAGCAGATTTAGATGTGTTCCCTAGAACAGTACCAAGAGCAAGCCTGCAGATAGGTTTCTTATCCATCGGTGGCAACCTTTCCTCACCTTCTTCCACTCTTGCCATCAGAGATTGGCTCTCCTGGCTTCTCTTCACTGTGTTGAAACGACTCATGAAAGCTGTGCAGCTGCCTTCCTGGGACAAAGGCCAGAACTCATCAACTCACAAAACCTCTAATAAAGAGGTTAAATACATATTCTGAGGCACAACTAACACAAAAAAGAAGGGAATTTATGAACTCTAGGAAATGGTACATTCACTTCCAAAATCCTTTCTACTTACCCTGCGTCCGGGGTTTACCTCTCCGTCCTTCCCCTGCGCAGGCTTTCTTGTCACTAGCTTCGGGGGCCTTCCTCTCAGAATCCCCATCCCACCTGCCACCTTCAAATTCTCCCCTCTGGAACACAGAAGCTTCCGTTCTGGCTCAGGGCTTACTTTGAAATGCAAGCTCAGCAAAGGCAGAAGCCCATCCTCCTGAGGGAGTTTCTCACCTGAACATCCCGGGGGAGAATTATCCCTCGCCCCATGCAGCGCATCGTGCATCTCAGCCCAGCATACACAGTGCTTTCCTTGATAGGTCAAGTGAAAAGAAATTCTGTCCATCTTCTGAAACACATATAACTTTTATAATCAGAAAAAAACTTTATGCAAAAATTAGATAACATGTGTGCAACTGTAGTGTATATCATACCCAGGCTGAAATAATTGTGAAGGCGTGCCCTGACTATTGATAGAATTATGGTATCAGGAAATCTTTTAGGAAGTTTGCCAGGATCTATCAGTGGTTGAATATGCTTCCTCTTATATCTGGAAATCCTCCCCCCTGAGGCTCTATGCCATAGAAGAATCTCTCAGAAGAGTATCTAGATATACATTCAAGGTGCTGGTGTAATAACAAACACCAGAGAGAGATTGTTTATGGATAAATAAGAAAATAGTTAAATAAATGGCAGTACATTCACACAAGAATGCCCAGGATGTATATATTCTGACCTGAAAGGATGTTTATGGCACATTGATAAATGTTTATTCTTCACCTGTGTCAGGGTTGTGAATTCGCTCACACAGCACTCAGATGTATGAACAGAATGTTAGGTCATCGTATCCCATAACAAATCTGCTCTTACGAACTCACATCATTTGGGGTAGCAAGGGTAAAAAGTTAGTCCAGCGCCACAGTCTTAATCCAGTCCCATGATCTCAATAACCACTTGAGTTACCTCCTCTCTGCTTGGATAACTTAGGCAAACACTCTGGCCTAGTTCTGTCCAAGAGGAGGTCTGGCTCTACGGGGAGGAGTATGGTTTGGGGGGACTCCTGGCACTGGGGGAAAAGGGGCCTGGCCTCTTGCTCACTCTCATAGGGTCTCACAGAGCGTCTGCTGAGTGTGGTTTGTCCAGTCCTAATCCCTGGATCCTTTGCAGGCATCACACTCTCCCCTTCCCTCCAACCTGTACCCCAGCTGCTGTCAGAGTCATCTTTTTGAGAATGCAAATCTCATCAGGTCACTCCTTTGTATAGCAAACCTTAACACCTCCTCATCATCCTTAGGAGAAAGACATGAGCCTAAAGCCCATCTGGGAGCCTCTGCACGTATCACGCCTTACTTTCCCCCCTGCCTCACACTGTACAAGCCAAACCCCCACCCTTGACCCTTCTTTCAGTTCCTTGAACACAGAAGCCTTTTGTACCTGCCGTCCTCCTGTATCCCCTTCCCCTTGTTAATTCCTATTCTTCCTCCAGATCCTTTCCTCAGCTTCACTTTCTTTGATCTCCTTCATGTCCACAGTATACCTCTCTTCAAAGCACAGTTGTAACTATTTATGACACGTATCACCGTTGTAACTTTATTTGTGACACATACGGTGCCTGAACCATATCAGATGCTGGATAAATATTAATTTCTCCTTCTCCTTCCTGATTTATAATTTAGGCCCATATACCAGGTTGGTGTTCCCCAAGAGAATGCTTGTTATCCTGCCAGCTATTTCTCACTGGAGATTAATAAGTTGAAATTTGAGTTTATAAAGCAGTTGGCAAATTTTGGTTATAATGAATCAGCCCTCCAAAGCCCAGCAGCATATGACACCTCAGGGCTGTCTTAGTTTTCTGGGGCCATTGTGGCAAATGGAGACAAACTTGGAAAACTTAGAACAACAGAAATTTATTCTCTCACAGTTCTGGGAGACCAGAAGTCCAAAATCAAGGTGTCCCCAGGGCATGCTTTTTCTGTAGGCTCTAAGGGAGGATCCTTCCTTGCTGTTTCCTAACTTCTGGGAGATCTGCCAGCCGTCCTTGGTACTCCTTGGCTTGAAGACACATCACAACAATCTCTGCCTCCATCATCACATGGCTTTTGCTCAGTGTGTCTGCGTCCAAATTTCCTCTTCCAGTAATGATATCAGTCATTGGATTAGGGCCCACGCTAATCCAGAAAGACCTCACTTTAATCTGATTAATTACATCTGCAAAGACCTTACTTCCAAATAAGGTCACCTTCTGAGGTTCTGGGTGAATATAAATTTGGGGGGACACTATTCAACCTAGTACAAAGATCCATAAGTCATCATTAATTATGTCTCATTTTTCGACTTTTTAACATGCTTACAACCAAAGGAGTAGTAAACAAACGATTCCTTTCTCTAGGTAATAAAGTCATAGAATAAATCTCAAAGCAAACTGAAGTCTCCTCTAAAAGTAATAGCCATAGCATTTGCTGGCATGAAAGGTTTGTGAAACATTGTTCAGTGTTTGTTCTCCCGTGTCATAGCTGTCAGTTCACTCCCACTACGCCAGGTCCATAAATATAATGTTGCTCCATTGTGTTCCGTTAACTTATCTGGTCTCACCTACTGCCAGTATGATATGAAAAATAAAACGCTGAAAGAAAAAAATTGAAAAATAAGTCAAAAGAAGAAATATCTTCAGACTACAGACTTTTCTTCCTTTGTGTGAGTTGAATATTCATTATCCAATTCCTTGTGGTTTGAGTTTTCCCCTTGTCTGCTTTAGATGTAATTTCTTATAGCAAGTATATTTGTATTTAATACTTTATATTTGATCAATGATTAGTTGGGTTTTTTTTTTTTTCACAAAACCCTGGGACTAGGTACTCTCTTATTTGCTTTGCAAAAGAGAAAATCAAAGCATGGAGAGGTGATCTACCTGAACAGCCAGGTCCTGAGTCACCTGTCCTGGTCCACAGCAGTGAGGACTCTCACTGCTGCCATAGGAATGACTTCTGATCCCTTGGAACTTCAGCCAAATATTTCTTCTTGACAGACTCCCAAGGTCAACATTAAAGGTTAGTGCTTTCTTACCATACTGTTTCTTACCATTCAACCTTATGGACTCTTCAGGATGAAAGAGAGTTAGAGGACACAGCAACCAGTTACAAATGTCTGATTCTGGACTGAGTCTTGGTATGGACAAATGAACTCTAAAGGGCATTTCTGGAATAATTATGGGAAACTGAATATGGACTGGGTGTTAGATAATATTAAGGAACTATTATTAATTTTAAGATGCTGATGTTACTTCAGCCACCTAGGAAAGTAAGAAATGTTTTTAAACTTTTAGCAATGCATACTCAAATAAAGCAATTATTTTTAAGCAACATTTTGAACTAGAAAGTTCGAAGAATCAAATTGTTAACAACAGTTATTTACAGTGAAGGGGTTGGAAAAGAGGCAATTTTTATTTCTACTTGAAAGACTTCTCTGAATTCTTTGCAATGCACATGTAATATGTATATTTAAAACTATTCCATCAAGAAACAGATAAATCCAAAATTGAGAGACATTTAAAAACTAATTGGCTTGTGTACGTCAAAAATATTAGGGATAGGGCTTCCCTGGTGGCGCAGTGGTTGAGAGTCCGCCTGCCGATGCAGGGGACACGGGTTCGTGCCCTGGTCCGGGAGGATCCCACATGCTGCGGGGCGGCTGGGCCCTTGAGCCATGGCCGCTGAGCCTGCGCATCCGGAGCCTGTGCTCCGCAAAGGGAGAGAGGCCACAACAGTGAGAGGCCCGCGTACCACAAAAAAAATATATATATATATATTATTAAGGATAAGACAAAACCTGAAAAACTGTTCCAGTTAAGGAAGACTAAATTGGCTTTGAGAACTAAATGCAATTTGTGAGTCTGAATTGCATCTTGGACCAGAAAAAAGATTATTTTTATTTTTTCTATAAATAACATTATTGGAACAGTAGACAAAGCATAAAGTCTGTAGACTAGAGGATAGAATGTTAAGTTGCAGATTTTGATTATTGTACTGTAGTTATGTAAGTGAATGTTCTTGTTCTTAGAAAATATATACTGAGGGTTGTCATGTCTGAAGCTTACTCTTAAATGGTTCAGAAGGAAAAAAAAATAGTGTGTGTGTGTTTGTGTGTGTATGGAGAGAAAAAGAGAAGATAAAGCAAATGTGGTAAAATGTTAACAAGTGGGGAATCTGAAAAGTAAACAAGAGTTCTTTGTACAATTCTTGCAACTTTCCATAATTAAAAGTTCCCGTAAGGTCTTCCCTGGTGGCGCAGTGGTTGAGAGTCCGCCTGCCGATGCAGGGGACACGGGTTCGTGCCCCGGTCCGGGAGGATCCCACATGCTGCGGGGCGGCTGGGCCCTTGAGCCATGGCCGCTGAGCCTGCGCATCCGGAGCCTGTGCTCCGCAAAGGGAGAGGCCACAACAGTGAGAGGCCCGCGTACCACAAAAAAAATATATATATATATATTATTAAGGATAAGACAAAACCTGAAAAACTGTTCCAGTTAAGGAAGACTAAATTGGCTTTGAGAACTAAATGCAATTTGTGAGTCTGAATTGCATCTTGGACCAGAAAAAAGATTATTTTTATTTTTTCTATAAATAACATTATTGGAACAGTAGACAAAGCATAAAGTCTGTAGACTAGAGGATAGAATGTTAAGTTGCAGATTTTGATTATTGTACTGTAGTTATGTAAGTGAATGTTCTTGTTCTTAGAAAATATATACTGAGGGTTGTCATGTCTGAAGCTTACTCTTAAATGGTTCAGAAGGAAAAAAAAATAGTGTGTGTGTGTTTGTGTGTGTATGGAGAGAAAAAGAGAAGATAAAGCAAATGTGGTAAAATGTTAACAAGTGGGGAATCTGAAAAGTAAACAAGAGTTCTTTGTACAATTCTTGCAACTTTCCATAATTAAAAGTTCCCGTAAGGTCTTCCCTGGTGGCGCAGTGGTTGAGAGTCCGCCTGCCGATGCAGGGGACACGGGTTCGTGCCCCGGTCCGGGAAGATCCCACATGCTGCGGAGCGGCTGGGCCCATGAGCCATGGCCGCTGAGCCTGCGAGTCCGGAGCCTGTGCTCTGCAACAGGACAGGCCACAACAATGAGAGGCCCGCATACCGCAAAAAAAAAAGTTCCCGTAGTATCCCTTCTTTACCTTCAGAAGAGATTGGAAAAGTTGCTTCCTCATCTGCTAATAGAAATAAATAATAGTACTTATCTCTTGTTCATGTGATGATTAAATTAGATAATGTAGGTAAAGGGCTTATCATATCGCAAGACAAAAAGTGAACTATCAACTTCCAAAATAGTTGAGAATAGAATCCTCTCTGGCTAGTTTAAGTACAACCAGATTTATTGAGGGGGATAAAGAACTCACAGAACTGTTGACAAAGACCAAACAAAAATTTTAAAAACTCAAAAACGTAGACTCACAAACCAAAACCATACTCACCGAAGAACTGCCAAGTCTGCCAAGATGGCTGCTGCCCCTGCCACTACCAGGAAGCTGTCCACTCGGGAAGCCACAAGCACAGCTGTCGTCTGACGATGCAACATCTGTCATCACCCAAAACAGCCAAGAGATGACTCAGAGCCTGATTCTCTCTCCATAGCCTTCATTCCAAGTCAACATTTCAGTTGTGCATCCTATCAGGGAAGCCTGAAATATATCTGGAGCCTAACTGCAAAGGATTCTGGGAATGTAGTTTCTCGGGTGATATGGTGCAGACAGCCAGGCCAGCAGGTGATTGGAATGGGTGTGGAGAGTCAGTATCTGCAACAGTCCACAACTGTAGCTACTCAACCTCTGAACTTTCTCATATTTAAATTTCTCAGTAACAGACTATCTGCTTAACCTAAGTCACTCCCCTTCTCCCTAAGATGGGAAGCCAAAGCCACATGAGTCCCTGCATCTGTTTTTTCTTTTTTTGAATTTTTGAAATTTATTTTATTTATTTTTTATACAACAGGTTCTTATTAGTTATCCATTTTATACATATTAGTGTATATATGTCATATTAGTGTATATATGTCAATCCCAATCTCCCAATTCATCCCACCACCACCACCCCACCCCTGCCACTTTCCCCCCTTGGTGTCCATACGTTTGCTCTCTACATCTGTGTCTCTATTTCTGCCCTTCAAACCGGTTCATCTGTACCATTTTTCCAGGTTCCACATATATGTGTTAATATACGATATTTGTTTTTCTCTTTCTGACTGACTTCACTCTGTATGACAGTCTCTAGATCCATCCACATCTCTACAAATGACCCAATTTCATTTCTTTTTATGGCTGAGTAATATTCCACTGTATATATGTACCACATCTGCTTTATCCATTTGTCTGTCGATGGGCATTTAGGTTGCTTCCATGACCTGGCTATTGTAAATAGTGCTGCAATGAACATTGTGGTACCTGACTCTTTTTGAATTATGGTTTTATCTGGGTATATGCCCAGTAGTGGGATTGCTGGGTCTTATGGTAATTCTATTTTTAGTTTTTTAAGGAACCTCCATACTGTTCTCCATAGTGGCTGTATCAATTTCCATTCCCACCAACAGTGCAAGAGGGTTCCCTTTCCTCCACACCCTCTCTAGCATTTGTTGTTTGTAGATTTTCTGATGATGCCCATTCTAACTGGTGTGAGGTGATACCTCACTGTAGTTTTGATTTGCATTTCTCTAATAATTAGTGATGTTGAGCAGCTTTTCACGTGCTTCTTGGCCATCTGTATGTCTGCTTTGGAGAAATGTCTGTTTAGGTCTTCTGCCCATATTTGGATTGGGTTGTTTGTTTTTTTAATATTGAGCTGCATAAGCTGTTTATATATTTTGGAGAGTAATCCTTTGTTGATTCGTTTGCAAATATTTTCTCCCATTCTAACGGTTGTCTTTTTGTTTTGTTTGTGTTTCCTTTGCTTTGCAAAAGCTTTGAAGTTTCATTAGGTCCCATTTGTTTATTTTTGTTTTTATTTCCATGACTCTAGGAGGTGGCTCAAAAAAGATCTTGCTGTGATTTATGTCAAAGAGTGTTCTTCCTCTGTTTTCCTCTAAGAGTTTTATAGTGTCCGGTCTTATATTTAGGTCTCTAATCCATTTTGAGTTTATTTTTGTGTATGGTGTTAGGGAGTGTTCTAATTTCATTCTTTTACATGTAGCCGTCCAGTTTTCCCAACACCACTTATTGAAGAGACTGCCTTTTCTCCATTGTACATCCTTGCCTCCTTTGTCATAGATTTGAATCTGAATGAGGTCCTTGCCGGGTCGAGTAATCTTGGTTGTAGGTTCTTCCCTTTCATCACTTTAAATATATCACACCACTCCTTTCTGGCTTGTAGAGTTTCTACTGAGAAATCAGCTGTTAACCTTATTGGAGTTCCCTTGTGTGTTATTTGTCATTTTTCCCTTGTTGCTTTCAATAATTTTTCTTTGTTTTTAATTTCTGTCAATTTGATTACTATGTGTCTTGGTGTGTTTCTCCTTGGGTTTATCCTGCCTGAGACTCTTTGTGCTTCCTGAACTTGGGTGGCTATTTCCTTTCCCATGTTAGGGAAGTTTTTGACTGTAATCGCTTCAAATATTTTCTCAAGTACTTTCTCTCTCTCTTCTCCTTCTGGAACCCCTATAATGTGAATGTGTCTGCGTTTAATGTTGTCCCAGAGGTCTCTTAGGCTGTCTTAATTTCTTTTCATTCTTTTTTCTTTATTTTGTTCCACAGCAGTGAATTCCACCATTCTGTCTTCCAGGTCACTTATCCGTTCTTCTGCCTCAGTTATTCTGCTATTAATTCCTTCTAGTGTGTATCTTTCATTTCAGTTATTGTATTGTTCACCTCTGTTTGTTCTTTAATTCTTCTAGATGTTTGTTCTTTAATTCTTCTAGGTCTTTGTTAAACATTTCCTGCATCTTCTTGATCTTTGCCTCCATTCTTTTTCCGAGGTCCTGGATCATCTTCACTATCATTATTCTGAATTCTTTTTCTGGAAGGTTGCCTGTCTCCACTTCATTTAGTTGTTTTTCTGGGGATTTTTCTTGTTCCCTCATCTGGTACAAAGTTCTCTGCCTTTTCACTTTGTCTATCTTTCTGTGAATGTGGTTTTCCTTCCACAGGGTGCAGAATTGTAGTTCTTCTTGCTTCTACTGTCTGCCCTCTCCCTACATCTATTTCTAAGGGAATTTTATTCTTCTAGATTAATCACATTCTGTCTTAATATCCTGTAATCTGTGGACTAAATTAAAATTTAACTAGAACCAAAACACATATAAAATAATAAGGAAAACTGGTTAAGGGAGAAGGAGTGCGGCAGGGCAGGGGAGGAAAAACCATGTTAATACATATAAAAATAAATACCTAACAGATAGAGTTAACAGATACACAAATTGGATAAATGCTTAGTGGCCAAACATTAAAACAAATACTTTGACAAAGGTCAGACCAAAGCTAAATATTACCATCATAGGACTTCTGGGTTTTAACAAGAAATCTCAAATATTATCAAAATGTTTAAATTAGTATTATAAATTTTAGAGGCCTACTTAAAAGTTTTAAAATTTTTTATTGGAGTATAATTGCTTTACAATAATGTGTTAGTTTCTACTGTACAGCAAAGTGAATCAGCTATATATATACATATATCCCCTCTTTTTTGGATTTCCTTCCCATTTACGTCACCACAGAGCATTGAATAGAGTTCCTAGTGCTCTACAGTAGGTTTTCATTAGTTATCTATTGTATACATAGTATCAATTGTGTATATATGTCAATCCCAATCTCCCAATTCATCCCACCCCTCCCCCAAAGTTTTTATAGTGCAGAACATTCTCAGCCACTGGCTTCCTCTTGTGGTCACCATACTGCACATTAGGAATGCTAAATCATCACTTGCTTTCAGCTGAAGTTGGAAGAGTAGCAAGACTTTTGTTTCTAGCTCTGCCAACAGTCTTTGGCTGGTGGGGATGGTACCACTACAGTAGAAAGCTTTCCTTCTTCTCTAATCATAATTGACTAAAGTAAAGACTGATTTTCAACTACTGGCCTTGAAGATTGGTAAATCATGACAATGCACTTTCTCTGAAGCACCTCACACACTGAAGCCCTGTGCGCTGCTTGGAAGTGCTTTCTGCATATTTTCAGAGATAGACATAAGATTGGAGTAGTGATTTGTGCTCTTCCATTTCTAGCGTTTTAGCATGATTTTCAGCTTCAGACAATCACTTATGAAAGTTCTGTCCTCAAATCTTGAAAGTAGAAATTTTTCAGGGAACAATATGATTCATTTGACTAGAGAGAACAAAACATGTTTTGGAGACTTCAGTGTTCTCCACCCACTTTCTTCTCTTCTTCATACCTTTTCTATTCTTCATCATGCCTGGATCACAAATTATTGTCATGATCCACGTGATTTTGGAGGGTTTTTTTTGCCCGTGAAATGTTGAGGTGGCAGAGTTGATATTCTACTTTAAAATTAAAATTCAGCATCACAAAATATGAAGAAATCTCTAATGGGACTTAAAAACAAACAAACAAAAAACCCTAAGGCCTAAACTTCATTAATATTTGGTTGGCCAAAAAGTTCGTTCGGGTTTGTCTGTAAGATTGGACCCCAAAACCCGAACGAACTTTTTGGCCAACCCAATACCAAAAAAATTACTGTGTTACCGGCCAGAGCCAGAACCGAATTCAGGTTTGGCTGCTTGCCACTCAGAAGGCCAATACTTGAGAGACAAGTGTTGGTTAAAAAGGAAAAGTTGTTTTATTCGGGAAGATGACAAACTAGTGTTCCCAAAACCATCCCCTTTGTTAGAGGACAAAGGTTTTAAATGGGAGTTTCAGTGGTGTACAGGCAGGGGGGCTACCTGTAGAACAGCACAGCTAGCTCTGGTAATCATCTCAAAACTAGTTGTGTGGTGGTCTGGTTAGTGTCATGTTAATGGCTTTATGCACAATTAATCTTCTACTCCAAGGTCAGTTTGCTCCCATTTCCTTGAAGCCAGTTCCTGGAATTGTGCAAGCCACAGATTCAGTACTGCTCGAGACGGAGCAGCTTATGTCATGGCTCCAGTCTGGTCATCATACAGTTAGCTTTTTGCCTCTGGTGGCAATGTTAGTATCTGCAAGACAACTCAGGAATGTGCATCAGACACTGTTATCTATGTCCTTTAGGGAGAAACTAAAGATTCTGTGACAGCTATATGGCTGATCTGTTGTTTACATTGTTACCAGTTCTCCTGGCCCAACTGCTATCTTTTGTTACTGTATGTTCACATTCTTCCAGTCCTTAACTCTTGAGCTAGCCTTTTGTGACTCATGGGAGGCCTGGGAGACTAAAGCTTTTCTACAAACAAGAGGCAGGTGGAGGATATGGTAGTGGAGGGGGGTGGGGGCAGGTCTGTCTGGGGAAGTTTCCATAGGGTCCTGCTCCGTTACAATGTAAATTCTTGGGGACGTCCCTGGTGGTCCAGTGGCTAAGACTCTGTGCTTCCAATGCGGGGGGCCCGGATTCAATCCCTGGTCAGGGAACTAGGTCCCATATGCCGCAACTAAGAGGTCGCATGCCACAACTAAAAGATCCCGCATGCTGCAACTAAGACCCAGCGCAGCCAAATAAATAAATAAATAAGCAGATAAATATTTAAAAAAATTCTTAAAGGAAACACATTTGCCCACTATTATGCTTCAGCCCATTGTAGAAGAGGAACATAAGAAAAAGGGAGTAAAGAACACAGCCAGAAGACAGAAGACAATGAGGCAGACACGGGAGTGGTAGCTGGTCAAACATCCATCCCTGGGGAACTAGATTTGGGGAAGCACGAGGTGCTGAGCTTGCACTTTGCATACTTAAATTTTGAGTCCTGAGTACCTTGTTTACCTGACCCTAGATTGGTACTTCTGAGTTTCCATTAGTATGCTTGCAGCAAGGATGCAAGTTGTGAGACAGTGGTCTTCTATGAGTCTTGTTGCAGTGGGGCAAGATGACCCTACAGCAGAGGCTGCAGATGTATTACTGGAAAAGAAAGTGGAGTAAAGGACAGAGATTCAGGGAATAGGAAGGGCTATTGAGACAATGTTCCCAAGAGCATTCTTTTTTTTTTTTGGATTCTTCGCTGTAGCAGCCCTCCATCCTCTTGCTCCAATATGGACTAGTCTCCCAAGCCAGAGGTAGAGATGTCATTGTGTCTTTCAACACCTTCTCTCCTGTTTTGTGTCCCCTCTTACTGGTGTATTACTAGACAATTTTGGAGACTATCCTCCACTAGCTTCCTGAAAAAAGGTGCATGGGGTTTACTTTTTGAAACTTTACATGGCTGAAACATTTTTTATTTCATCATCAAATCCCATTGATAATTTGGCTGGGAATAGAACTATGCATTGAAAATTATGTTCTTACAGAATGTTGAAGGCAACACTCCATTATCTTCTGTTTCCCATACAGTTTGAGAAACCAGAGAACATGTTTATTTCTTATGTTTTATTGTGTCCTGTTCCCCACCTCTTGCCCTGTCCCCAAACCTCTTAGAATTTTTTTGTTTTTTTTAGGAATTTACTCTTGGTATATAACTCTCTATATTTATTTTGCTGGGTAATCTGAGAGTATTAATGAAAATACTTAAAGTTTTCTCTTAAATTCCTTTTAAAAAAATTATTTGTTTAGGTCTCTGTCTTTCATGTTGAAGATCTTAGTAAAATACTTAGCGATCCCAGGCTGCGCATTCATGATAAAAAGTGAGGCACTAAATATCTGATTGGCTTTCTCTGTTTCTGGCCACAGTGGAATAACAATGACCAGATTTATTTCTTCTACTTGAAACAAAAGAAAACAAAAAACAGAAAGATGTATAAAACAATGGTTTTCAGACAGTCAGCATCAGGCAGCATGGGACAATGATTTCTGAGAACAGGAAAAATACATAACATAAGCCCTACAAATGTCCCAGCTTACTGGGTTTAGTACGATTGCAGAATATAAGTTCAATACCAAAAAAACAAATTGTATTTGTACATACTAGCTTACACAGAAGTTGACATTTTAAAACAATACAATTTATGGCCATGTCACAAATGTGAAATATTTAGGAATAAATTTGTCAGTGGATGTGCAAGACCTGTATATTGAAAACTCAAAACACGGGTGAGAGAAATTAAAGCCATAAATAAATGGAGAAATATACTGTGTTTGTTGATCAGAAGACTCAATGTTATCAAGAAGGCAATTCCTTTCAAATTGATCTGTAGAGTCAGTGAAATCTCAATCAAAATCCCGGCAGGTATTTTTGCAGAAATTGGCAAGCTGTTTCTAAATTTCAGCTGGAAATGCAAAGAGACTAGGGTAGCCAAAGCAATTCTGTAAAAGAACAAAGTCGGAGGACTCACAGTACCTGATCTCAAGCCTTATAATAAACTATGGTTATCAAGACAGTGAGCTATTAAAGTAAAGATAAATATATAGGTCAATGGAACAGAATAGAGATATGGTCATATATGACATATACAGTCAGTTGATTTTTGACAAAGGTATCAAGGCAATTCCATGAGGAATAGATAATCTCAGTTAGTTATCCTGGGACAACTGGATTGTCATATGCCAAAAAAAAAAAAGGAGAACTTTTATCCTTACCCTTACCTAATACCATAAATAAAAATTGACTAAAAATTAACCATATACCTAATGTAGGGTTAAAACTATAAAGTTTCTAAAAGAAAACATAAGAGAAACTCTTAGTAGCCTTGCATAGGCAAAGATTTCCTAAGAGACAAAAAGTATGAATTCTAAGAGAAAAATTTGTTAAACTGGACTTCATCTAAATTAATGACTTTCACTCTTTAAAAGACACTGTCAAGAAAATGAAAAAGCAAGCTATAGAGTGAAAGATAATATTCACAAAACACATATCTGACAAAGGATTTGTATCTAGAATATACCAAGAACTCTCACAACTCAATAACACAAGACAAACAACCCAATTAAAAAAATGCGCAAAATATTTGAACAGACACTTAACAAAAGAAGATATACGGATGGAGAATAAGTACACGAAAAGATGCTCAGCGCTATTAGTCATTAGGAAAATGCAAATTAAAACCACAGTGAAATACCACTACATACCCACTAGAATGGCTTAAAGTAAAAGACTGTCATACCGAATGTTGCAAGGATGCAGATCAACTGGAATTCTCAAACAATGTTGGAAGGAATATAAAATAAAACAATCACTTTGAAAAACAGTTTGACAATTTCTTAAAAAGTTAAGCATACACCTCTGTTATGGCCCAGCTATTCCAATCCTGATATTTCCCCAAAGAAATGAATGCATATGTTCGCCCAAAGACTTGTACATTAATGTTCATAGCACTTTATTTCTAATATTCCAAATGTCCATCAATAAGTGAATGGCCAAGCAAATTGTGGTATATCCATATAACAGAACACTACTCAGCTATATAACAGCGAATTATTAATATATGCAACAACATGGCAGAATCTCAAAATTACTACGGTGGATAAAAGAGGTGAAACAAAAAAAGTACATACTGTGTGATTCCACATATATAAAATTCTAGAAAGTACAAATTAATCTGTAAGACAGAAAGACTAATTTTGCCTGGACACTGTGGGGAAGTGGTGGGTCAGGGAGACCCAGATCACAAAGGAACAAGAGGAAACATTTCAGAATGATCAAAATGTTTATTATCTTGATTTTACAAGTGTAGACATATGAAAAAATCAAATTGTACATATGAATATATGCAATGTATTGTATGTTAATATACCTCAATAAAACTTGGGAGGGAACTCCCTGGCGGTCCAGTGGTTAGGACTCTGTGCTTTCACTGCCGAAGGCCCCGGTTCAATCCCTGGTGGGGGAACTAAGATCCCGAAAGCCGTGCGGTGTGGCCCAAAAATAAATAAATAAAATAAAACTTGGGAGAAAAACGTTGATTGGCTTCTTTGTGTGTGCAGATTGATTCAAAAGCTCACTGTGTTGAACTGTCTCTAGGGTTTTCTCTGCTGGAGAGGAATACTCACTGTTACTTGTACTCAGTCTAATCCCAAATTTATTAATATTTCAGTAATTAATGTTCCTTTAAGTATGCACAAACTACTTACACAACTAATAAATCAAAGTCATAATTTTGCAAATGAGTTTTCTCCAAGCATTCAAACATCAATTGCAAATTTAGTCAGTTAAATTCTTTGCAAGTCTAATGCCTTAGATTCCTTTAAATGCAGTAATTACTTTAAAGGCAAGGAAAACATTTATATAATAGTTCAATGATTACAAAAGTGATTGGAATACTGATAATAAACATGATGAAAGAGTAAGTACTGTTTGTTTCAGGGCCCAGCAGTAAGGAATTGGAGAAACACGAAACAGTAGCCAACACTCAATGCACAAATTACTCTGTTTATTGGACACAACACCCAACACAGGTTAGTCAAAGTAGGGAAAAGGGTGTAATGAACCACTCCAGGGAGAAGCGCGGGGAAGAGGCATCTCAGCATGAGCAGTGGTCTGGCAACGGGTTTCCCCGACAAGCATGAATGGGAAGTCACCTTCTGCTCCAGCAAGACCCCAGGCAGTGTCCGTCTGGAGCAGCTCTCAGCAGCATGGAGTCAGGTCCTCCAGCGAAGGGGCTTCAAGTCACTAAGTCTAGTGGTCTCTTGTTAAGGAGTAACAGTTACGTCTAGGGAAGAGATCTTGACACTATCAGTTGCTCCTTGTGTTCCAGTAATGGGCATTGCCCATCAAACTTCTTATCAAAAGTAATACTCTTTATTTTATTTTATTTATTTATTTTTGGCTGCATTGGGTCTCCGTTGCTGCACGCGGGCTTTCTCTAGTTGCGGTGAGCGGGGGCTACTCTTCATTGCGGTGTGTAGGCTTCTCATTGCGGTGGCTTCTCTTGTTGCGGAGCATGGGCTCTAGGTGCACAGTCTTCAGTAATACTTTTTTTTTGGCCGTGCCACATGGCTTGTGAAATTTTAGTTCCTGACCAGGGATTTAACCCGGACCTCGGCAGTGAGAGCACAGAGTCCTAACCAGTGGACCACCAAGGAATTCCCTCAAAAGTAATAATCTTAGTTTATCAATCTAAGACACTCGAACTCTTCCAGCAGATGTTTCAAAATCACTAATATGGAAGTTCACATTGGCCACCGTGATTCCATTTTGAACTACTTAACATGGCTTAACACAACTTAAATGCTATACGTTTCACACAAGACGGGTAGGAACCATAACACAAAAGAAATCACAAGTACTAAAACTATGGATTTAAATTTACTTTTTCATTATATTGGTGTTTATCCTTCCCCTACCTTTGCCCTATTTCTTATTTCTATTTCTTCCCAGGGGCACAGTTTTAATTAAACCCAGAGAAGCCATGTTTATTCTCAGACAGGGCAAGCTGGTGGATTCAGGTGGACCATTGACATTTCAGGACAGGAAACAAGTTGCCTGGGAGGCTCTCCCAGGATGATTCGCCCTCAGTCCATCACCCAATCTGCTAGGTCCCTTATAGGCCATTACATCAGGAAAATTTACAATGATCCATCCTGACCAAACAGAAGGAGTCTGATTTCTTCAACCCTAGTTGTGTTTTTTTTGGAAGTGCTTGTCCTGAACAGCTCCAGAACACAGACTAAATAGCATATTTCACGACTCCTTGTTTTGAAACATGGCCTGATACGGTTTGCTTAACTTAAGCTTTTGGTCAAGCTGTTTCACCAAAACTCATAGAAGCAGGAAGTAGAATGGTCATTCCCTGGCACTGTGGGGAAAGAGAAGCAGGGAGTGTTGTTTAATGGATAGCAAGTTTCAGTCCTGCGTGGTGAAAAAGTTCTAGAGATCTGTAGTGCAACAATGTGCATGTAGTTAATAATACGGTACAGTACTCTTAAAATTTTGCTGAGAGGGTAGATTTAAAAATGTGTTAGAGGGACTTCCCTGGCAGTCCAGTGGTTAGGACTCTGGGCTTCCACTGCAGGGGGACCAGGTTCAATCCCTGGCTGGGGAACTAAGATTCCACATCCCACATGCCACGTGGCATGGCTAAAAAAAATTTTTAATTAAAAAAAAATTTGTTAGAGAGCGTGTGTTTTTCACCACAATTTTTTTTCTTGTTGGCTATTTATTTTAAATATAACAGTGTGTACATGTCAATCCCAAACTCCCTAACTATCCCTTCCCCCAACTCTTCCCCTCGGTAACCATAAGTTAGTTCTCTAAGTCTGAGTCTGTTTTGTAAATAAGTTCATTTGTATCATTTTTTTTTAGATTCTGCATATAAGCGATATCATATGATATTTCTCTTTCTCTGGCTGACTTATTTCACTCAGTATGACAATCTCTAGGTCCATCCATGTTGCTTTTCACCGCAATTTAAAAACAAAACAAAACAAAACTTTTCTTTTACATTAACACTAAGACAAAAATGACAGTGACAAGAAGTATCAGGAGGTCTGTTCTCTGAGGATTTTCCCTTTTTCCAGAAAGGGAACCTTTGGACTCCTGCCTGGATGCTACACAGATGCTGGCATTCCAGGAGCAAGGCAGCCTCCTTGGAGTTTCACCGTTCCACATGCAAACTTCCCCTGAATCCCCTTCTTTCTGTCTGGATCTTCACTCTTGCCTTCTGCTAAGCCTAGTGTCCTCTGATCCAGAGCCTCTCTTCCTTCAGTTTCTTTAGGGAATAGGTCCTGTCTCCATAAGGGTGAGAGGGGGCAAGGTTGAGTGCTGGCAGGATGGGTGTAGGAGACAATCCACAGAGGTGTCCACCTGGATTAGCAACAGGTTTTCAACACATTTCAAGGATTTCAGCTTGCTCTTCGTTCCTTCCACAGGACCTGATGCCTTTTAGGCAAATCACTCACCTTTCGTGGGTATATATGGCCAAGCCTATCAGATACCTACTTGATATCTAGTTCCTCCTTGTGCTCTGCTAACGGGATATCAGCTATCTTTAAGACACAGGTGCCCAGCCTCAGGCAAGGTACTTACTTACCCAGCCTCCTGTGTAGCCACAGAGACCAAATATAACCACTTTTGTTGTAGGCAGCAGTCTGCTGGAGAGACTTTTAAAAATGTTTTTTTTTCCCAATAGAAAGGGATGGATGTGACTGTCATGAGGCTTCTCCTTTACCCATTCTTTCTTTGAGTCAGACATGATACCTGGAGCTGCAGGGATCAACTTGTGACCATGAGGCAAACAAAAGCCAACTAGCTAAGGATTGCTGAGCAGAAAGATAGAACCCGGCATAGGTGAATAGCTGAACTAATGCTGGAAACGACTTTCCTCTGGACCTCTTCTGATATGAGAAAAGTAAACCCTGGATATTGAAGGCTCTGCTTGTTACATATTCCATTACATGCAGCTGAACACATCCCTAACTGACATCTCTTTCCCCAGGCACTTAGATGGTACCTTTCTCCATGCTGCTGTCAGTCTTCATTCTTCCATCTATTTTCTAGCTTCCCAAATGGGGCTTAACTCTTTCCTCATTTGCTGTTATTCTATTCTTAAAACATATATGTAGGGGCTTCCCTGGTGGCGCAGTGGTTGAGAGTCCGCCTGCCGATGCAGGGGACACGGGTTCGTGCCCCTGTCCGGGAAGATCCCACGTGCCGCGGAGCGGCTGGGCCGGTGAGCCATGGCTGCTGAGCCTGCGCGTCCGAAGCCTGTGCTCCGCAACGGGAGAGGCCACAGCAGTGAGAGGCCCATGTACCGCAAAAATAATTATTTTTTAAATAAATAAAAATATATTTAAAGGTAACATCCTTTCAGTGGGAATTTGAGGGAAGACAAAATAGGAAATAAATCTGTAGTTAACACTTCCAGTGTTTGACTGCAAGTCCTTCTAGCACCTCCCTGCTCCTAGGCTTCCCCACTCAGTCCACATTCTGCTTTGAGAAATCTTTCTAAATTGCAAGTTTTGCCATGGTGTTCATCTGCTTAAATCCATTTGTTTTTGTTACATAAGAGTAACAATGATTTGGCCCAAGACTTGATAGTAAGAGTTATACTCCACCCGGAATGGATGTGATTAGTTATTTTTTCCAAGATCCTAATATATTGCCCTGAGAGGAAGAATGAGCCCATATCCCACCGTTCCCACCTGGGGAAAATCACAGGCTACCATTGCTAATTGGTGCGTGTTGTATCCCTGGATGCAGTACAAATGAAAAGGTAATTGAGACCTGCTATTTAAAAAGATTTTGTGCAAAAGAGGTGAGGAGTGGAGCCAGTAGAGATGAATAAATGAAAGGTGAAGTCAGTAATGAGCTTGTTATTACTGCCTGACATACACTAGCTGCACAGAATGGGGTTTCTTGTTAGGGAGGAGAGAGAAATAATAACAGTGATTGTGTGTCCACTGTGATGTGTACCCACAGATAGCCTTCAGCTAATCAGCCCCTTCAGGGATTACCTGAACTGTGTAGACAGAAGTCAAGCCCTTTCCTGGGGCAGCCCACATCCAAATAACGGATTGACAGAGGGTGTCTGAGTCAGCTCGGGCTGTTGTAACAAATGCCATAGATGGGGTCGCTTAAACAACACACGTTTACTTTCTTGCTGTTCTGTAAGCTGGAAGTCCAAGATCAGGGTGCCGGCACAGTCAGGTTCTTGGTGAGAGCTCTCTTCCTGACTTGCAGATGGCCACCTTCTCACTGTGTTCTCACACGGTGGGGAGAGAAAGAGCTCTGGGACATGCTAATCCCATCACAGGGTGTCACCCTCATAATCACAGTTCAATTTAATAACCTTCCCAGTGCCTCACCTCCAAATACCATCACATGGGGGTTAAGGCTTTGACTATGAATTTGGGAAGGATGCAAACATTCAGTTCATAACAGAGGAGAAAGAAGGCCTGGCCATATTAGCCCTATTTGGGACAATCCTGACGGGTCATTCTAGCTTCAGAGCTAATCTGGATTTGTGCAAAATTTACTGTCCCCAGGAATAGTAATTTATACATGCTTTGCAATTTACAAGTAGCTTTGGACCTCATGTTCTCAGTACCTTCTTTAATCCCCATGAACAACATTGTGAGGGATCACTATTTTTCTGCCTTTAAGGATAAGAGAACTGAAGGTCAGAGAGGGTACTTGCCCAGGACCTTACGGCTTGTTAAAAATAAGGTTGGAACTGACCTTTAAGGAGGGTGAGTAGAACTGAAAAAACAAAAAAAGAAACAAAAAACAAACCAGGCCTGTGCTATAGGCTGGGTTGGAGAATTTGGTACCCACAGCCAGACCACTCATGCTTCTATTTTCTATAGCAAGGCTGCACTGTCATTTCTGAGAGTGTTCTCATTTAGACGCCAACATGTTCACAAGTTATACTCCAAGGCCAGAGGCACTCAAAACATCAAAGAGACCAGCAGAATTTTAAAATGTTGGCTGCCTTAATGAGTTTTCAGGTTTTCTCTCCGGGAAAGTAACAGGCGAAGCTGCTGTAATTCTTTCCAAGCAATATGGCACCTAGGACACAGCGATGCCAATAGTCTCCTTAGCAACCACCCAAAATTGAGTTGCTAGAAGATGAAATCCTGATCTCTATTCATGCAGCAGATCACATGGGGTCAGGCACTGTATATCTCTCTGGCAGAAACCACAAGTCACTGGGATTTTAACTGCATCCTTCAGATCAGTAAGAAAAGAAGTAAACAGGAGAAATGAGGGCAGTTACTAACAAGCATGCAGTGAACATAAAACATTCAGCTAGCTCCTTTGAAGCGTAGTTTTGTAAAGTGTGCTTCAGAAGCCATTGCTTACACACACACACACACACACACACACACACACACACACACACACAGTCTTTAGGGCTTCAAACACTGCCTTCTCTTCATTATAATTCTAAACCCACAAACCAAGCTCATTTGTGAATGTTTGGTTTGGGAGGATTTTTCAGTTACATAGTCATTTGACCATTATATGTTTGCCTCATCCAGCATTGCTTTTAACAGTCTTGCTTCCCCAAAGACCTAAATATTGAGCAATCCTGGAGTCAAACTGAAACCAAAGAGTATAAATCAATGTTATCCCTTTTCATTAAAATAGCCTTGCTGTGGTAACAGGCGGTGACTGGTCATGTAACCAGCTGCTGAGTCCTTAACAGATACGGGTCTAAATTATTTTTTCTGTTGTCTTTCGGAACTCTGCTTCAGTTATTTATTTAACAAATATTTATTGATATGTTCTTGATATTAATATATGTCAGGTGCTCATTAAAATTTTAAAGGACTGTTAAACAGTGGTATAATTATTATGACAAAAATTTCCCCCAGGGGCTTCCCTGGTGGCGCAGTGGTTGAGAGTCTGCCTGCCAATGCAGGGTACACGGGTTTGTGCCCCGGTCCGGGAAGATCCCACATGCCGCGGAGCGGCTGGGCCCGTGAGCCGTGGCCGCTGAGCCTGCGCGTCCGGAGCCTGTGCTCCGCAACGGGAGAAGCCACAACAGTGAGAGGCCCGCGTACCGCAAAAAAAAAAAAGTTATAATATAATAGCTTTAGCTTTTTCTTCATGACTGCTAAATGAAGGCGTTAGACCATAGGCAGGCAGCCTGGGGCACCTGGGACCAGTGAATGGGAATGGAGGTCAGTTCTGATGTACTGTACTTCTTTTTCATCTTTCTTTTTCTTTTTTCTGTCCGTTTATTCTCCTCCCCATTTTCTTTTTTTTACTGCCTAAAGGCCTATTCATGAAATTTAAAAGATAAAAGATGTTTCTAGACCTGTGGCTAGTGGCAAATAGCAAGTTTTGGCTTTGTTGTTATAGGTGAACCTCTGCCATTTTTTCTAGCACCATGGCTTAGCATTAAAGATGTAACTTTGCAAGACACAACAGTGGATGCCTGACATGCTGTCAGAATCTCACTGTTTCCAAAATACTGTGAACTTTCACAGCGATTTGTGGAGCAATTTTGAAATTCGAGTCAGAGAACCTTGGAATCCTTAAGGAGACAATTTGTAGCAAGCTGTCAGCGGCAGCAGTGGGTGTTTTAACGTATATGCTCATACTTCTACTCCAGTTTTAGGGTAGAGTTATAATCTTGAAGGAATTTCCACACGCACCCCACCCCGCTTTCTCTGGCACCTGTTTTTCTATTCAGAGTTTCATGGTACTGTCACCATGTGATGGTAGGAGAAAAGCTAGAGAAAAATAATTCTACCTGTCAAAGAATTAGATTTCAAAAATGTAAAGCTTTAGAGCTGGAAGAGAACTGAAAGTTTCTGACTTGCCTTGTTCACTGCTCTATCCCCGGTGCAATGAATATTTATTAAATAATGAGTATATGAATTAACCGCCCCCATCCCACCTCCATTCTCAAAGTTTCAAGTGCATATGAATCACCTGGGGATGTTTAAAATGCAGATTCTGATTCAGTAGGTCTAGGGTAGGGCTTTAAATTCTGCATTTCTCACAAAGCTCTGAAGTGATATGATATTGTTAGTCTGGGGACCACACTTTGAATAATGAGGCTCTAAACCATAAATTTTAAACTTCCCATTAGTATTTTCATCTTAAAACATACACAGCTGAATTTTCCTATGGTAGTGGCTATTTTGTTTTATTCATTAGAGTAGAGATTTTAAAATTGGATTGTGTTATAATTGTTGCATTTACAAATGAGCATTTGGGGACCATATGCATACTAAATAAACTGACTCATCTAGTTGCTGAGAGAAAGAGAGAGAGGAACAGGTGGAAAGCTAGCCTTGTTATCCTAGCCGTGGAAATCATATAATTTCACTTTCATAGCATTCTTTTTGTTTGAAGTGAGTCACTGTATCAAGGGGTAGGGGTCCTAGGCTTCACATTTTGAAGGAAGGACTATCAAAGAATTGGGATATATTTTATTTTATTGTTCAATTTTAATATTATTTTATTGAAATTTAGTTGATTTTCAATGTTGTGTTAATTTCTGCTTTATAGCAAAGTGATTCAGTTATACATATATATACATTCTTTTTAAAATATTCTTTTCCATATGGTTTATCATAGGATGTTGAATGTAGTTCTCTGTGCTCTACAGTAGGACCTTGTTTTTTTTACCTATTCTCTATATAAAAGCTGACATCTGCCAACCCCAAACTCCCACTCCATCCCTCCCCCAGCCCCCTCCCCCTTGGCAACCACCAGCCTGTTCTCTATGTCTGTGATTCTGTTTCTGTTTCATAGATAGGTTCATTTGTGCCATTTTTTTCTTTTTAATTTAATTTAATTTAATTTATTTTTTTATTGTAGTACAGTTGATTTACAGTACTGTGCCAATCTCTGCTGTACAGCAAAGTGACTCAGTTATACACACACAGACATTCTTTCTTTTACTATTCTTTTCCATTATGGTTTATCACAGGACATTGAATATAGTTCCCTGTGCTGTACTGTAGGACCTTATTGTTTATCCATCCTGTATATAATAGTTTATATCTGCTAATCCCACACTCCCAGTCCTTCCCTTCCCCACCCCCTCCCCCTTGGCAACCACAAGTCTGTTCTCTATGTCTGTGAGTCTGTTTCTCTTTGGTAGATAGGTTCGTTTGTGCTGTATTTTAGATTCCACATGTAAGTGATATCATATGGTATTTCGCTTCCTGACTTACTTCACTTAGTATAATAATCTGTAGTTGCATTCACATTGCTGCAAATGGCATTATTTCATTCTTTTTTATGGCTGAGTAGTATTCCATTATATATATATGTACCACATCTTCTTTATCCATTCATCTATCAATGGACATTTAGGCTGTTTCCATGTTTTGGCTATTGTGAATAGTGCTGCTATGAACATTGGGGTGCATGTATCTTTTTGAATTATAGTTTTGTCTGGGTACATGCCCAGGAGTGGGATTGCTGGATCATATGGTAATTCTATTTTTACTTTTCTGAGGAACCTCCATACTATTTTCCACAGTGGCTGCACCAACTTACATTCCCACCAACAGTGTGGGAGGGTTCCCCTTTCTCCACACCCTCTCCAGCATTTGTTATTTGTAGACTTTTTAATGATGGCCATTCTGACTGGTGTGAGGTGATAGCTCATTGTAGCTTTGATTTGCATTTCTCTAATAATTAACGATGTCGAGCATCTTTTCATGTGCCTATTGGCCATCCGTATTTCTTCTTCGGAGAAATGTCTATTTAGGTCTTCTGCCCATTTTTCGATTGGGTTGTTTGTTTTTTTTGTTGTTGAGTTGTATGAGCTGTTTTTATATTTTGGAAATTAAGCCCTTGTCGGTCACATCGTTTGCAAATATTTTCTCCCATTCTGTAGTTTTTTTCATTTTGTTTTTGTTTTCCTTTGCTGTGCAAAAGCTTGTAAGTTTGATTAGGTTGGGATATATTTTAAAACCACTCCAGAGTCATAGCCAATGGCAGCAACAGGAGTTGCCCAGGAAGATAGGCAGTAACTCACGTCCAATAGTAGCTTGCTCTGGCATTCTCTCAATAGAAGTATTATAGTTTTCCTTTTTCTTGCCTGGTGGAATTTAAATAGTACATAGAAAGTTCATCTAAATTCAAATAGTAACATAGCAGGTGCAGCATACTTGCTCTAGTCTGCCTAGTCACACAAGAGGATATTGGTTAAATCTGTCTGGATATGGACAGGAATTTTTATCCTGGCATTTGTCTCTCTACCACCTGCCAACCCCACCACTACAACCAATACGGAAAATCAGGACTGTTAAGTTCACTTTGTAAATCATCAGTGACCCAAGAAAAGACAGACAGATGGGGGCGGGGGGGTGGGAGAGAGAGAGAGAGAGATGTTTTAGTCATTGAGGGAAGAGATTCTTGGAAAGAATTCTCATACAATAAATGAATAATCTAAGTCTAAAGATTCACAGTAATTATTTTATTTAGACATGATAGAAGAGAAAAAATCCATTGAAAACAAATCTGCATTAGAGCTAAGTAAAAAAATGCTCAATTATAATATTTGTAAGACTAATGGTCAATTCTTCATCTGGGTTCTTAGTGAGTATTGGATTCCTGATTTACAAAGAGCGTGTTTGACCCCAGGGAAAGCAATTAACACCCTTTTCACAAGAAAGCATTCATGGCTCAAGGTCTCTGCAAGCTGGAAGGAATTGCAAAAGAATCAATATAACAAAATCAGTTTTAAAGTGTGATCTACATAATGCTCTTTGGCTTCAGGAAATAGGCAAATTCTCATTATCTTATTAATGAGGAGTACACAGGAACAAAAGGATATAAAATAATAAGTAATTGCTAAGGGCCTTCTCTCCTGCTAGAGTTGAATCTGAGCCTTGAAGCCAGAAAAATAAAATAGCAGTGGAACAGAAGTATCACTAACTACTGACTCCTCTCAGGAGTCATTCCGTCTTGATCAGTTCTGTCCTCCCAGAGGACAGTAAACAAATAGCTTGTTTACTGGTCCTGAGGCATTGCAGAGATGTGTCCACATGGGGCAGCTACTTACAGAGCAGACTTGTGACCCAGCCTAGTTTATCCCCACGCAGAGCCGAACTTTTGTGCAAATTGAATGGAGTTACTCTGCACTTGATTCTCTTAGTTTACCAAAGAGAGTGCTTTTCTTTCTGGATGCTTGAGAGGCAAATGCTGTAGAAATCTATTATGTGTAGAAACAAAAACAATTAGGCAATCAGCCAGTAGCAAATTTGGGAGCTCCAATTTTAATAGGCCATGGAAGCTCTTCTTGGTGGGTGATCAAAGGATGTTGCAGGAAAATAAAACAGAAAAGGCTATGGCTTTGGGGTTGAAGGATGAAGAGGATGCAAGACTGGGCATCAGAGTACTACAGGTGGATTGAGAGCTGAACCCCCTGGAGTACTCCAGCCTAAAAGTGTCTCTGTTAATGTAGGTAAAAATGTTTAATGTAGTACCTAAGAGATAGTCCATCCAAATAAACCCATACACAGTAACCTTGAGTCATTGTGTCAATGAATCCACATGGGGAGCCTAAGCCAGTGGTGGGTGGGTCAACCCCTCAGCCCTGGTCCCCACTGACTCCTCTGGGGCAGCCTCTGTCTCAGGACAGCAGCGACTCAGCCCAGCACCTGGAATATAACAATTTTGCAATCCCTAATGAATTGTTGGGTCTCAGCAATACTCATCGATGGTTGCCAACATCGCAAGAAGAAAGAAAGCTAGATGTGACCTCTCTCTGGCTGGAAGTGCACAAGAGCACACAGGAAGGAAATCATCTTCACCTCCACCAAAATCAAGCGCGAGTCTGATCATGCCTCAAGATCTAACTAGCAGTTTGTAAGAAATAAAAGGGAAGGAGAAACATCATAAATGATACCCTCAGATGCAATGAGTAAAATACAGAATGTAGAAAAGTGTATAGTTAAAGAACTATATCTAAGAAACTAATCTAGTTTCTTTAACAACGAGACTGAGACAGAGAGAGAAAGACAGAGAGAGACTGAGAACTAAGAGACATTTCAACCAGTCACAACCTATGGCCCTTATTTGGATCCCAAGTCAGACTACAATTTTTTAGTTTTAATTTTAGGTGTTTGTAAAAATTGTGGTACAATATACAGAACATTTACCATCTTATCCATTCAGTGGCATTAAGTTCATTCACATTTTTGTGCAACCATCACCATCATCCAGCTCCAAAATTCTCGCATCTTGCAAGACTGAAACTCTGTACTCATTAAACTACAACTCCCGTTCCCCCCTTCTAGCCCCTGGCAACCTCTATTCTACCTTTTTTTCTGCCGTGTTTTTATGAGTTTGACTACTCTAGGTACCTCTTGTCGTGGAATCACACATACTCATCTTTCTGTGACTGGCTTGTTTCACTTAGAATAATGTCATTGAGGTTCATCCATGTTGCGGCAGGTGACAGAATTTCATTCCTTTTCTAATGCTGAATAGTACCCCATTGTATGTATAGGCCACATTTTGTTTATCCATTCATCTGTTCTTGGATACTTGAGTTGCTTCCACCTCTTGGCTCTTGTGAATAATGCTGCCATGAAAAAATATACTTTGAAGCTCTGGCCAAAGTGATGTATAATTCTTTTCCCCTTTTCCTTCTCCTGCTGGTTGGAAGATGCAGACTTTGTGGTCCATCATGCAGAGGAGGACAACACCCCAGAGATGACGAAATAATAAGATGGAAGAACCCTAGGTTCCCAGCAAGTACATGGAGCAGAGCCATCATCATCTCAGTTGTTACATGAGAGAGAAGTAAAAAATGCATTGACAAAGCTATTGCAAGAGCTCTACTTATAGCAAGGAGCCTTAAACTGAACTTCCGACTTTACCCATTGATGGGTAGGCACATCCTTGCTTTAGCTAATATTTTCACCTCACCCTGCATGTGAAAACTATTCCTGTCCCTGATGTTTGTGTATTTGGGTGGGAAGTCAGATCCATCAATAAGGAAGGGCCTCGCTTTGGCTCTTAGCAGGAATATGGACATAATTCCTCATTGATACTCGGCACACATGGCCTCCCTGGCTTTGAAATCTGAACACTAATGAGGACCCATCTGTTTAATATGATATTTTAGGACTTACTGTTATTTGTGATTTTTATCTGGGCACTTTGATCAAGGGTTTCAGTGCTGTTTCCTAACTATAATTTTATTTAATATATAAAGTATGATATAAATGTTTTGGTAAATCATATATGAAAACAAATTGGACTTCATTACAGCAATGACAAATTAAATTTTCTCATGCTTTATTTAACACTTTATTCCTAGAGTAATCCCTAATGGGCAATTAAACTGACTTACTGAGACTGAGGGCTTTTAGCAGGCCACAGTAACCATATGTTACATCAGACATAAGACACTTAACAAAAGCAATTCAACTGAATTGTGTTATCCATCAGGGAAAATACATGCAGAGTCTTGTCTCATCTCCCAGAAGGAGCAAAGCTATGTGTGTTTATGTGTTTGTCTTTTGTTCTATTTTCTTGTACTGAGTTATCACTTGGTACATGGTCCTATTTTTTTTCATTGAAGTATAGTTGATTTACAAAATTTCATTAGTTTCAGATGTATAATGCAGTGATTCAATATTTTTATAGATTATACCCCATTTAAAGTTATTACAAAATAATGTCTATATTTCCCTGTACTATACAATATATCCTTGATGTTTATTTTATACATAATAGTTTGTATCCCCTTAATCCCCTCCCTCCCCGCTCCCCTCTCCCCACCAGTAACCACTAGTTTGTTCTCTATATCTGTGAGTCTTTTTCTGTTTTGTTATATTCATTTGTTTGTTTTATTTTTTAGATTCCACTTGTAAGTGATAACATACAGTATTTGTCTTTCTCTGTCTGGATTATTTCAGTACACATAATACCTTCTAGATCTAGAACATTGTTGCAAATGGCGGAATTTCATTCTTTTATATGGCTGAGTAGTATTCCATTATATATATATATATATATATATATATATATATATATCTCTCACATCTTTACCCATTCATCTGTTGATGGACACTTAGTTTTCTTCCATATCTTGGTTACTGTAAATAATGCTGCTATGAACATTGGGGCGCATGTATCTTTTTGAATTAGTATTTTCGTTTTCTTCAAATATATACCCAAGAGGGGAATTGCTGGATCATATATGGTAATTCTATTTTTAGGTTTTTTTTTTTTTTAAGATTTATTATTTATTTATTTATTTATTTGGCTGCATGGGGTCTTAGTTGTGGCACGTGGGATCTTCGTCGAGGCATGCGGGCTTCTCTCTAGTTGTGGTGAGCGGGTTTTCTCTCTCTAGCTGTGGCACGCAGGCTCCAGAGTGCATAGGCTCTGTAGTTTGTGTCACGCAGGCTCTCTGGTTGAGGCATGAGAGCTCAGTAGTTGTGGTGCACGGGCTTAGTTGCCCCATGGCATGTGGGATCTTAGTTCCCCAATCAGGGATTGAACCCGTGTCCTCTGCATTATAAGGCAGATTCTTTACCACTGAACCACCAGGGAAGTCCCTATTTTTGTTTTTTTTTTTGATTTTTAAAAATATTTAATTAATTTATTTATTTGGCTGCACCAGGTCTTAGTTACAGCACACAGTATCTTTGCTGTGGCACATGGATCTCTTAGTTGTGGCATGCTGACTCCTAGTTGCGGCATGCATGTGGGATCCAGTTCCCCAACCAGGGGTTGAACCCAGTTCCCCTGCATTGGAAATGCGGAGTCCCAGCCACTGGACCACAGGGAAGTCCCTATTTTTAGTTTTTTGAAGAACCTCTGTTCTGTTTTCCATAGTGGCTGCCCCAATTTACATTCCCACCCACAGCATATAGTCCCTTTCCTCTATATCCTTGCCAGCGTTTTTTATTTGTAGACTTTTTGATGATAACCATTCTGACAGGTGTGAAGTGATATCTTACTGTGCTTTTGATTTGTATTTCTCTGATGATTAGTGATGTTGAGCATCTTTTCATGTGCCCATTTTCCATCTGTATGTCTTCTTTGGAAAAATATCTATTCAGGTCTTCTGCCCAGTAAATGGTCCTATTTTGCTACACAGCAAGGAATCACAAAGCCTTGTCAATTCGACCTCCTAAATCTGTCTATATGTTTCCAGTTCATCTACTTCTTTTTATCTCCACTTTCCTCATACAAACCACTGCTCCTTCCAACGTGGATTAGTGCAGTAATGTCTGAACTAGTCTCTTGGTTTCCATTCTGGCCCCTAACTATCCACTTTTTTTTTCCACAGTAGCTAAAGAGATCTTTTTTAAAATGTAAATTTGGGGCTTCCCTGGTGGCGCGGTGGTTGAGAGTCCGCCTGCCGATGCAGGGGATGCGGGTTCGTATCCCGGTCCGGGAGGATCCCACACGCCGTGGAGTGGCTGGGCCTGTGAGCCATGGCCACTGAGCCTGCGCGTCCGGAGCCTGTGCTCCACAACGGGAGAGGCTGCATCAGTGAGAGGCCCGCGTACCGCAAAAAAAAAAAAAAAAAAAAAAGCAAATCTGATTATTTTATACTCAGGCTTAAAACTCTTCTTCAGGGAATGCCCTGGCAGTCCAGCGGGTAGGACTCCACGCTTTCACTACTGAGGGCCTGGGCTGATCTCTGGTCAGGGAACTAAGATACCGTAAGCCGCGTGGCGCAGCCAAAAAAAAAACCTGCTTCTTCAAGTTTATATTTGATCTGAACAAGGCCTGCAAGGCCTTGCATGGGCTGACCTCCCATTCCCTCTCCAACTGGTGGCATTATCACTGCTTTGTCACTCACTTACTGTGCCCTGCCTGCTGGCATGCCCCCGCTCCACAGACACCAACACATAGGTCCCTTTGGGGTTTGCAGATGCTACTCCCTTTTTTTTTTTAAATGGGGTATAGTTGTTTTATAATGTTGTGTTAGTTTCTGCTGTACAGCAAAGTGGAGTTCCCTATGCTATACAGCAGGTTCTCATGCTACTCCCTTTTCTCCAGAACACTAATGATTAAATAAATTATACTGAACACCAAGATAATAAAACCAAAAACTCATCACTTCCCAATTATTTTACTGTATTTTACGATTGTCTATGCGCTCTATTTCCATCTAATGTAGCCATTGGGTGAAAATACTATACGATGCCATGCTAATATGCATCTCATCCAACTTCACACTGCAAATCAGGCAAACAGGGACTTCCCTGGAGGTCCAGTGGTTAGGACTCTGCGGTTCTACTGCAGGGGGCCCAGATTCGATCCCTGGTCAGGGAACTAAGCCACGAGGTGTGGCCATAAAAAAAAAAAAATTTTTTTTTAAATAAATAAATAAACTGAATCCTCAAAAAAAAAAAATCAGGCAAACATTACAAACCAGGGCTTTTTCTGGGGGTTAGAAGAAGCCAGTTGTTAAACATTTACCAGCACACCACTGCCTATAATAAATTTTTTGTGTTTCCTTTCAGTTATTTGACCCAATATAATTAATGCAGTTACCACATAGTTTTCACATTGTAGTGTGAAGTTTTTTTTTTTTTTTTTTTTTTTTTTGCGGTACGTGGGCCTCTCACTGCTGTGGCCTCTCCCGTTGCGGAGCACAGGCTCCGGACGCGCAGGCTCAGCGGCCATGGCTCACGGGCCCAGCCGCTCACGCGGCATGTGGGATCTTTCCAGACCGGGGCACGAACCCGCGTCCCCTTCATCGGCAGGCAGACTCTCAACCACTGCGCCACCAGGGAAGCCCAATTCTTCTTGATTTATTTTCACATTTAATCATGTCAGAACTCTACAAGGTAGGTATAATAATCCCATTTTATAAGCTAGGAATTAGGTGCCGAGATGAAGAAATAATTAAGGTAGTAGGCAGCAGTACTATAACTTGAAGCCATGACTTCACAGCTCGTGCCCAACCATTTGCTCGTGCTAACAACATGGAAACTATTGCAGGGAGTATTTCTTTTTGTTTGTGGATGACTGGGGAAGAAAGGACTCTGCCGGGGAAGGCAGGTATTCTGTGAAAGAGAGAACTGAGAGGTCAAAGGGAGAGGCAGGGAGAATTTACAGATGGGATCATATAGCCGTGGTGTGATATCAAAGCAAAATTTTTGATCTATACCATCACTAGTATAGGGGAAATCTAATTAATGACCACATTGCCACATTCATTTTTAATTTTTTTTTTTTTTTTTTGCGGTACGCAGGCCTCTCACTGTTGTGGCCTTTCCCATTGCGGAGCACAGGCTCCGGACACGCAGGCTCAGCGGCCATAGCTCACGGGCCTAGCCGCTCCGCGGCACGTGGAATCTTCCCGGACTGGGGCACAAACCCGCATCCCCTGCATCGGCAGGCGGACTCTCAACCACTGCGCCACCAGGGAAGCCCCATTTGTAATTTTTGAATGAAAATCTTTATGTTAACAACCAATACAGAGTAAGTCTGGCTTATTGAGAAGGATTTTGCAAAAGTTACAAATTCCAGTTATAAGATAAATAAACACTAGGGATATAATGTACAACATGATAAATATAATTAACACTGCTGTATGTTATATATGAACATTGTCAAGAGGGTAAATCCTGAGTTCTCATCACAAGGAAAAATATTTTACTCTGTTTCTTTGATTTTGTACGTATATGAGATAATGGATGTTCACTAAACTTATTGTGATAATCATTTCAGGTTGTAAGTCAAATCATTATGATGTATACCTTAAACTTATACAGTACTGTATGTCAATTATATCTGAATAAAATTGGAAGAAAAAAATTTTTTAAAAGGAAGGATTTTGTGATCGTGTTTTTCTGCCTATATGAATGCCGCTGAAGGTAATACTTCCTCTTGCTAGAATGTTTCTGAGTAAGTATGAACAAAGAGAATCTCTGGCCTAGAGAGACACTGGGCCCCTATGGGAGGGCCAAGGACAAAATCTGAGAGTGGACTCAGCTACTGTTAATATCATTCTAATTCCTTCAACTCGCTTGTAACATCTCCTCTAATGACTGCTGCTTATCCTCTAATGGCTACATGATAGAACAGTGGTGTTCTAAATTTACAAAACATGTCGTGTTCTTGAAAATTTTTCCGCCATTAGTGAGTTCTTGAGCCTTCCCTCCTTGGCTTGCATTTGTGCCTTAAAAGATTTAATAAAAACTAGAGGGGGGTGGTCAAGGGCGCGCAGACGCCCGGTCGCGGGCCGCCGGAACATGCTGAGTGGAGTGTGCGGCCAGCTCGCCTCAGCGCTGCGGGGGACACACGCAGAGCCGTCCGCGGGCGCCCAGAGGCATCTGCACGCGTTGGTGTCGCGGTCGCCACAGACAAGAGCGAGAGGACGAGGAAACCGCTCCGCTCCTTCGACCCAGCGCTGCTGCTGTTCCTGGTGTGCCCGCTCTCCAAGAAGCCGCTGAGATATGAAGCATCGACCAATGAATTGATTAACGAAGAGTTAGGAATAGCCTATCCAACTGTTGATGGAATTCATAATATGATACCACAGGCAGCTAGGATGACACATCAAAATAAGAAGCAAGAAGAAATGAAGGAGCCATAGGTCATACTTGAAAACAACAGCACAACTAAATTTTCTAAATTCCATCCACCTTTTAAAAAGCCAGAGTGGGGACTTCCCTGGTGGCACAGTGGTTGAGAATCCGCCTAACAATGCAGGGGACACGGGTTCGATCCCTGGTCCGGGGAATGATCCCAGATGCCACGGAGCAACTAGGCCCATGTGCCCCAACTACTGCTTGTGCTCTAGAGGCCATGAGCCACAACTACTGAGCCCACGAGCCACAACTGCTGAGCCCATGTGCCACAACTACTGAAGCCAGCACACCTAGATCCCGTGCTCTGCAACAAGAGAAGCCACCGCAATGAGAAGCCCGCGCACCGCAACGAAGAGTAGCCCCCGCTCGCCACAACTAGAGAAAGACTGCATGCAGCAACGAAATAGATAAAATAAATAAATCTATATAAAAAGAAAAAAGTCAGAGTGGTGTGTAAAAAGTGGAGGAAAAGAATGTTTCTGCCTCTTTCTACATTGACTGCCCTTATTCCATTGGTCTCTTTAGCAGGACTGTTATACTCGGCCTCTGTGGTGTGCTCTTACAGTCTGCTCTTGTTGATTACCATACCCGTTTATGTGTTCTTCCACCTATGGACTTGGATGGGTATTAAACTCTTCAGGCATAATTAATACAACCAAGCCAAGATGGTGTATCCTAAGGATATGCTTGAGTGTCTGTCCCTGAAAGCTCAACTACATGGAAATACTGGAAACCCACTTAATTTGCAAGAAAGATGCTTTGCCTAGCTTCTGTCAGAGGTTTAGGACTATGGGAGGCTTAAGCTGCGGAGGCTTCTTTATTGTACTTTGGTTCTGCCCTTTATTTTTTGAAGGTTCTCATTTATATCTGGGGTATCAGAAAAAACATTTCAACAAAGTGTCTTGTTGGAAATTAATATCCCCGGCCATCATCTGATGACTTTATTTCCTATCCCATTCATAATTAAAAGTTAGTAATTTGAAATTTTATACGTTTATTTTACATTCAAAGTCTTTGGTAAAGTCACATGTTAAGGATGACTGAAATAATTCCAGAGGAGCTCTGTTGAAGGAACTGCAGAGAAATGCGTTTGAACTAATGTGGTATAAAACTGTAATAAAGTGGAAATTTCTTGTGTTTGCCAAAATTCTGAGTTTGTAAAATTACCTTCATTTCTTTGGCATCACATACTTACATTAATAATAATAAGATAAGGTATTGACATTTTCCATTAAAAAAAAAACTTGACTAGTCAATCATCTGGGAGAGTAAAGAATTTGTGAGTTTCCTTTTTGTGTGGTGACCTCTGTATCTGTCTGTGATGGTTAATTTTATGTGCCAACCTGACTGGGCCTCAGTTTGTCCAGATATTTGGTCCAAGGTTATTGTGGGTGTGTCTGTGAGGGTATTTCTGGATGAATTAACCTTTGAATCAGTAGAGTGAGTAAAGCAGATTGTCCTCCCCAGTATGGTTGAGCTTCACCCAATCAGTTGAAGGCCAAAGTAGAAAAAAAGGTTCAGTAAGGGGGAATGCACTCTCTCTGCCTGTCTTCAAGTTGGAACATTAATCATCTCCTGCCTTCAGATTTGGACTGGAACTTACACCATCATCTCTCCTGCCTCTCAGGCCTTTGAACTCAGACTAGAAGCATACCTTTGGCTCTCCTGGTCTTCAGCTTGCCAAATGCAGATCTTAGGACTTCTCAGCCTCCATAATCATGTGAGCCAATTCCTATACAGTAAATGCCTATCTATCTATCTATCTATCTATCTATCTATCTATCTATCTATCATGTGTTTCTCTGGAGAACCCTAATACTTATTTGGTACTGAGAGTGATCCTAGAGGAACAGGGTGTTAAGGATAGGTTTTCCTAAATTGGTTCTGGGTTTTTGGAACTGGCTGTCTAACCTAATTAGATTTAAAGATGCTAATGACTCTATTTCAAGTAGTAAAGAGAACACTAATGGTCTCTGGCATCATTGGGCAATAGAGATACCTAAAATATCTGCACTGGATATGCCTAATTGACCACAAGCAGAAATCCATAGAACCTGTGTGGGAATGGATATTAAGGGTATGGGATCATGGTGGAAAGAACATAAAGCTGGATGTTTTTATTATCCAGCCAAAATTATCGATGTCTGGCATATAATAGGCCCTTAGGAGGGTGAAGGATCTAGCTGTAATATACGTTACCCTGCTGGTCTCCAAAGTAAATCTGTGAATCTGCTTCATGGAGCCCGCATCCTCCTTTCCTCTCACAGCTCGTAAGCATCCTCTTCAAGCTGGAAGGAAATTTGCAAAGGACAGATAGAAGAAGTCTGTTCTTTATTCAGCAATGTAGGAGGATGAGGTGCTCAATAAGTTTTTTCTTCTTCTTCTTCCTTATATAATCATTTAAAAATATTCACTTTTTCCTTTCTTCTCTAGGCATTTCTTCTTCTTTAGCTATTTGTTCTCCCCCAATCCCTGTAAACACACACACATACACACACACACACACACACACACACACACACACACACACATTTTTAGGCTTCCCATAAGCCACAGATCAAGGCCAAGGTTCTAATCCTTTACTCTAAAGGTCATTACTAGGGTCATCCAGACTACATTAAGTCTCTTCTCTTATGGTCTCATATTTTAATTTATTCCTTCTATTTGATCAAAGCTTAAAGCAGCTCTCTTTATCCACTTGTCCTTTATATCTTTAAGGCCATTTCCCAAGCTGTAACACAAGAATGCAATCTTCCTTTTTAACACATGCCTCGTCTCCTATTTTAACTGTTAGTTTTCCCAGCTTATCTCAGTGACCTGACAGCTTTTTCTAGCCTTATGCTGCACAGACATGGAATTTCTTCAATTATGTGTATGGTTCTGATGCAGGATTCAATACATTACTTGCCATTCTTACAATATCTTACTGTCTGTTTCTCTTCCAGCAAATGTTCATTCAGCCAAAGCCTATTGAAATCTGACAGGTGTCAAGCATTGTGCCAGATGCTGTGAATAAAAAATGAATAAAACACTATTTCTGCCTAGGAGGAGCTCATAGTCTAGAAAGCAAAGGCAGCATGTAAACATGTATATTATAGTGCATCGTGCTAAGTATCGCACACTGTGATGTGAAGAAAAATGAAACTTCCTCTGGGGGAGTTGATAAAAGATCTCATAGGAAGTGACATTTCCATTAGTCTTGACACCTAAGTAGGAGTCTGCCAATCAGAAGACAGAGGTGAGAATGAGGGTAAGGGAAGAATAGGTCATCTGAGTAAAGGGAATCCGGTGTGCAGAGGCTCTGAAATAATTGAGGAACATTCTGCTGTATTCAGGGAGGTCTGATGGGTTAGGTGTGGTTGGATGTGTGGTGCATTGAGTGGCAGGTATCAAACTGAGAGGGCCTGTGTGGAGAGGATTGAATTTTATTCTAGAGGCAAGAAGAGAGAGAGGAAATTCTATAAGCAGGGAAGTTTAACAATCAGATTCGTCTGTTACATGTCTATTGTTATTGACCTAATTACAGGGCTCCGGGTTTTGGAGTCTAAAAGGGGTGTACTCTGCTTGTTTAATTGGAGGTGCTCAGGTGCCTTTCAATTGAGACCACTTGTGCTAATTCACTTTATTACTCCTACCCTGTCCTCCAAATGCTGTCTCTCTCTCCTTGGCCAGGGTTGGACAGATACTGACAGCCTTTGTCTCTTTGAACCCCAGTTTTCTGTTTTGACACCTTCTTTCTTCAGTTACGCTGACCTAGTCTTTGAAAGTATTACTGACGTTTTGGCCCATCCCACCTGATGCTCTAATCACTCGGGCACAGCCCACGGGCAGTAGCCACACCCACTCAAGAAGTTGCCTGCTCAGGAAGTTTGTCTGCAGCAGTGCGCCGTACTGACGGTAGCAGCGCGCAGGCGCAGTTCCCGGCTCCCGGCGGCGTGTTCCTCTTTTCCCGGGATCCCAGCGTCCCAGCAGGTGGACCCCGGCTCTTCACAGTCAGCCTCCGGCTCCGGCTTGCGCTGTGCTCCGGTCCCTCGCTTCTCAGTCCCCCAGCTTCCGGGGCCGCTGCTCTGGCCCGCACGCCTCCGCCGGCGACAGACCCATGGCCGAGCGCGGGGAACTGGATCTGACAGGCGCCAAGCAGAACACCGGAGTGTGGCTGGTCAAGGTAAGGTTTGCGCGGCTCCCGCTTGCGCTCCTCCTTAAAGTAGTTTCAGTGACTTGAGACTGTCCCACCCCGTGCGCCTTTTAAAGTTCTTTACGGCCTTCTTATTAGAGCTTCAGTTATCTTGAGAGGCAGGACTCATTGTTATGCTCGTTTGCAGACGAGAAGATTATTTAAGGGACGCCCAGTGTTTTTCAGCCAGTTAAGAGCCCGAACCTGCCTGGCATGGATCTCCTTTCCCCACGACCTGGTTTTTCTGGGGCCCTGTCTTGGTGTCCCCCAATGTGAGCGGTGCATTTAACCCCAAGCTGAAAAATTTCTGCATCTTCTCTTGGTGAAACTGATTTTAGTTACCAGTCTGTATAAGGAAGTTGAGTGTCTGCTTCCTGTTAGAATTTTCTCAGCCAGAAAGTAGAACTGGTCTCTGCGTACCCTTAAAGTGTTCTTTTAGGTTGTTGGTTCTTATGCAGTTCTCAGGAGAGCTGAGAGAGCTCTGAACTCAGGAAAGGAGAAGCCGTGGACTGGAGTGTTCTTTTAGAGCAAGACCTGGTCTCGTGAAACTGTCAGCAAATGTCTTTCGTTTTGTTTTGTTTTGTAAAGACAGCAATCTTGATTAGCCCTTAGTGAACACAGTATTTGTGCTTTACTTTTTCATATTGGGGAGTGTTGTCTTTTAGGAGGGTTTCATAAGACATATGCATGTTCAAAATGTGATTGTGACAGTATCCGAAACTCAAGTAAAATGTAGGGACCTTGGTTTGTTAGATTTTTAAAAACTTATATCACATGGCTGAGTTTTCATCAGTTAAATCTGAGAGGCCCGTCCTGTCTGCCTCTCTGAAGTAGCTCTCTTATGCTTATTCGCTAGTCAGTCGAACCTGTATTATATTCTTCAAAGCACTTGTCAGAGTCCAAAGTGATTCTGTGTTCAGTGTTGGTTACCTGTTTTTCCCCAGCACACGCACAGTCACATTTCTCAAGACTAGGCTCCTTGCCTGTCACACCCCGAACTGTGTTTGGCACATGGTAATAGCTCAGATTTGTGATGAATGAATGAATGAACTCTTATTCTTCATTGCTAGCCTTAGTCTCTGGTACTCATTTGACTTATCACGGCGATATCAGTGTGATTTAAATAATGGAGTAGAGACTCCCCTGGTGGCGCAGTGGTTAAGAATCCGCCTGCCAATGCAGGGGACACGGGTTTGAACCCTGGTTTGGGAAGATCCCACATGCCGCGGAGCAGCTAAACCCCCTGCGTGCGCCACAACTACTGAGCCTGCGCTCTAGGGCCCGCGAGCCACAACTGCTGAAGCCCGCGCGCCTAGAGCCCGTGCTCCGCAACAAGAGAAGCCACCGCATTGAGAAGCGCACCGCAACGAAGAGTAGGTAGGCCCCGCTCACCGCAACTAGAGAAAGCCCGTGTGCAGCAACATCTCTCTCCTCCTGCATGCTAAATGGAGGGGAATCATTAGGGAGGAGAGCTCCTTTACAGACTGAAAGAGCTTGAAAAGATGGTGAAGCTTGAGATGATGTGTTTGTGCTTGGAGCACGGTAAATGCTCAAGAAATGTTGTTTGCCTTACAGAGAGATTTGGATGGGTGGACAGAGGCCACCCATAGTATCTCTGTAGTATACCATGGAGAGTGGAACTGAAATGCAAGAGTGAAAATGCACAGTAACATGCTGTATCCTGAAAATCAGAGAGGAGATTATTATGCCTCGAGTAGAGGCTTGGGACTGTATACTGATACTGTCACATTGTGAAATGGGGATGTTTTAACTTTAGTCTACAAGAAGTGAGGAAACTTTTGGAGGTTTTTGAGTAAGGCAGGGATGCAAATGATTCTTTTAGGGGGAAAAAAAACTTGAGGGGAAGATAGCAAAATTAGAGTCAAAACTAGAAAATTATCACAGGATCATAGGCATTTGATAGTGAATTCTGAGAAGTTAGGGAAACTTTTTCAGCAAAAGTTGTCAGGATGTGGTGACTGACTAAATGAGGATGTGAAAGAAAGCAATGAATCTAAAGTTAAGAAATTTTAGTGTTCTTTCATATATGGCCATTTGAATACATTTTATCACTTTAAAAACTTACCTCAGACTAATGATTTGTTCTGTTTTATAAAGGTAGTTATAATGTTTCAATTATTTATTGTTTGCTGTATCATTGTTTCCTTACATCAACTTGGCCTGTAGTATTTCTTCTTTTTCTAACCTTATGTATCAAAGAAAAGTAACAGGCTTGCAAATACTACATCTTTCCAGAGTGTGAAAGGACTTTTTTTTTTTTTGCCAGTTCTTGTTCTCTGACAACCTTATCTCTTAAAGAGGATGAGAATTGCTATCAAATACTTTCTGTTCTAAAATCCATTCATGTTCCCTCTTTGTTTGACAACTTTTATTTCTGCTTTAGTTAAAGGAATACTAGTAGGCAACGAGGTTTGATTTTCACACCTGTCAGATAGTTTGAATTTGTTTCATTTGCTCTGGGATTAGCATCCAGTATGATTTTCATGCCCATATCCTAAGCATATTTGGATTTTTATTTCTGAATTATAGGAATAAATTATATGAGAGCTTCAAGTTATAATGGTTAATTTCATTTTCAGCTTGCTTTGTGTGATATTAAAATATAATATGTTGTTTATAGAGTTTGTTTTCATTCTTACCCAATTAGAATTTGTGAATAGAACTACATACGACTTTAAATCTTTTCAGTACACGTTAATATTTCTTATAAATAACGCCTTGAGTTCTGATCTTTGAGGATCATTTGTTGTAAAATACATGAGTTTCTTCCTAGAGTGTTGCAAGTTTATGGGCCATTTTGTTCATATTTTATTAATTCCATCACTAGACAGGTATAGAAAAGGATAAATACAAGTAAGGGCTATACATACAAGATCTCTGAGAGGTTTTTTTTTTTTTTTTTTTTTGCGGTACGGGTACGCGGGCCTCTCACTGTTGTGGCCTCTCTCATTGTGGAGCACAGTCTCCGGATGCACAGGCCCAGCTGCTCCACGGCATGTGGGATCTTCCCGGACCAGGGCACGAACCCGCGTCCCCTGCATCGGCAGGCGGACTCTCAACCACTGCGCCACCAGGGAAGCCCTCTGAGAGTTTTAAGTAGGAAAAAAGTTGTCAGGTGGGAACAGGGAAGACTTTGGGGAAGGTAACATTTAAGAAGAGCCTATGGAGTTGATTAGTTAGAAAAGACTTCCCAGCAGGGCTGGTGAGTGTGTTCAGGAAAAGGCAAATATAGTGGAAGATTGTGTACCAGAATATCCACTACCTGTAACTGGTCTGGCCTAATGAAATGCCATTTCTGGGGTTTTGAATATCTTAAATCTACAAGACAATGATGATCTAAATGAGTTTTGATAGATAATAGACATGATTGGATTTAACTTCACAATAGATGCCACCTGCTAAGAAACATAAACAGCGGCAGTTTTCACCTGGTCAGGGAGCTAGTCCCTTGTAGTTTGCATTGCCCTATTTCTGTTGCTTAGTCTATGCCATTGTTAGGTTGCCAGCTGGCCACACTACTACTACACACCCGGTACCAAATCAGGATCTAAAAATGATACTTAAAAAAATTTTAGCATAGTTCTTTTGTTTGGCTTCCAATATTTATTTAAAATTTATTTATTTATTTTTGTCTGCATTGGGTCTCCGTTGCCACACGCAGGCTTTTCTCTAGTTGCGGCAAGTGAGGGCTACTCTTAGTTGCGGGGCGAGGGCTTCTCATTGCGGTGTTTTCTCGTTGTGGAGCACGGGCTCTAGGCACGCGGGCTTCAGTAGTTGTGGCACGTGGGCTCAGTAGTTGTGGCTCATTGGCTCTAGAGCACAGGCTCAGTAGTTGTGGCGCACGGGCTTTGTTCCTCCGCGGCATGTGGGATCTTCCCGGACCAGGGCTCGAACCCGTGTCCACTGCATTGGCAGGTGGATTCTCAACCACTGTACCACCAGGGAAGCCCAGCCTCCAATATTTAGACTTCTGGAAAAAAATCATCTTATCTAGTTATGATTGGCAGGAGGGTAGGGTACCTGATGGGGAAGAGGGGGAGATACAGCTGGCAGGGTTTTTAGGAGTGGTGGGGGTTTTGTAAGTAATGAATATCATACTGGAGCTTGAATTATAAGAAATGCTATCTTTTGAGGGAAATGGACAGGTGGAGGTATTGACAAGCGCTGCAATGGGTCCAACCAACAGCTCCCTAGCCAGCAAAAAGGTGTGTTTCAAGCCCCATCAGCCTTCCTCTTATAAGCATTTTGATTGATACTTGTTGGAGGAGAGGATCAGGACAAGAGAGATGGACACCATCCCCTGTGAATATTGGGTCCTCCATTCAACAACTCAAACGCCACCAAGCTCAACTTTTATTTTTTCACAGACAGTTAAACAGTTGGACATTGGCAGCCAGAGAGAAAACAATGTACCAGGGAGAGATGAAACCGGAATGGGTGATACCCCGAAGTCTTGCAGGAGAAAAAGGAACTTATATTTATAATGTACCAAGTATTTTACACAGCAAACCTGTGAAGTAGGTACTAATTATATTTTTCAGATGATAAAATTGAGGCTTAGGGAGGTTAATTATCTTGCCCAAGCATGGAACAGTAATTCAAATTTAGGTCTGTTTGGCTACAAAGCTTATGCCAGGAATAGGAAATGTCTTTTTTTTTTTTTTTTTTTTTTTGCGGTAAGTGGGCCTCTCACTGTTGTGGCCTCTCCCATTGCGGAGCACAGGCTCTGGACGCACAGGCTCCGCGGCCATGGCTCACGGGCCCAGCCGCTCCATGGCATGTGGGATCTTCCCAGACGGGGCCACGAACCCATGTACGCTGCATTTGCAGACGGACCCTTAACCACTGCGCCACCAGGGAAGCCCAGGAAATGTCTTTTTTTCCCCTTGGTTCTCTTTAATGAATCATCTCCCTGGAGACCAGAGGTGAGGTGGGGGACTTTGTGTTTTTTTTGTTTTGTTTTGTTTTTTGTTTTTTTACGGTAAGCGGGCCTCTCACTGTGGTGGCCCCTCCCGCTGCGGAGCACAGGCTCCGGACACGCAGGCTCAGCAGTCATGGCTCACGGGCCCAGCCGCTCCGCAGCATGCGGGATCCTCCTGGACCGGGGCACGAAGCCGTGTCCCCTGCATCGGCAGGCAGACTCTCAACCACGGCGCCACCAGGGAAGCCCTGGGACTGTTTTTATGGCCTTAGGTCTTGTCAGCTCCATATGTTGACCTTCAAGTAAACGTGTGAGTAGAAGCTGCCCGTCATAGGTTGGGTTCCCAGGGAAGCTGGTTCTGAGGAGAAGGTTAGCATGCAGAGGTTTGTTATGGAGTGCTCCTGGGACCATCACCTGTGGAAGGAAAAGAACTTATGCAGGATTGGGCACAGGGTGGTTTGCCCCAGGAACAGTGGGCGATCGTGGCCAAAGGGCCTGTCTTCAGTGGAGGCAATTCCACAGAGAGCTAACAGCTGAGGGCTCTCTGTGGTCACTCCCAGCAGCTAGGGGAATAAGGCCTTCAATCCTAAACGAGGAAAAGGGTGTCACATCACTGTCTAATACAGTGTCCAGTACTCTGGGAGAAACAGGGCTTTGGAGACTAGTAGTTGGGGAACTGGATATTTGATGACGCAAAGTTGGCAAACAAGCTTAGGGGAGTAACTACTGTATATATCACCTTAGCACCTTGGATTCAAAGGCACTGTTGACCTTAAAATTGACCTGTAGCTTGAGCGAGCGGATTGATTCATCCAACAAGCTTTCAGTGATCGCCAGTCATTGTTCTGGGCTCTGAGTGTGTTATGGTGAGCAAGAACAGACAGGCCTGGGCTCTGTAAACTCGGATCTGTAGTCTGTGCTGGAGAGAGACATCAGTCAAGTCCTAATGAAGGCAGTTCCAGACAGATGAGGGCACTGAAGCAAGGAGTACTGTTGTGTGAGTATGAATAGCAAAGGAACTTGACTTAGTTTGGGAGGTCAAGGGAGGTTCCCTGAGGAAATAATGCTTAAGTGAGTCATTTTCTGGTCTTGGGAAATCTGAGCAAACATCGCTGTACCCATTATCTTGTCTCCATCTCATTTTCTTTAATGAATGTGTAGACAGTGGAAACAACACGGATATCTCACAAGTGACATGTTGACAAGAGTGTTTTGCAGAAATTTACTAAGAATAGAATTCAGGTGTTCTCATCCAGAAACAAAGGTAATTATGTGAGGAGACGATATGTTAATTAGCTTGACTAGCGTAATCATTTCACTGCATATATCAAATCATCATGTTGTACACCTTAAAAATAAAATATAATGTTTTAATTAAAAATATCAGCTGTCCAGGGGCTTCCCTGGAGGCGCAGTGGATAAGAATCTGCCTACCACTGCAGGGGACATGGGTTCCATCCTGGTCCCTGGGAAGATCCCACATGCCACGGAGCAACTAAGCCCGCACACCACAACTACTGAGCCTGCGCTCTAGAGCCTGCGCGCCACAACTACTGACCATGAGCCTAGGGCAACAAGAGAAGCCCGTACACCGCAACAGAGAGTAGCCCCCGCTCGCCACAACTAGAGAAAGCCTGCGTGCAGCAACGAAGACCCAACGCAGCCAAAAATAAATAAAATTAAATCTTAAAAATAAAATTAAAATAAAAATATCAGCTGTCCAAAAAAAAGTATTTTGGAGCCTTGGAACCATGTATACCATTATTTTTCCTTTTCCTTCTACCTCTTTTTTTCACAACTTAATGGGCTGGGACTTCTGGGAAGCCCATTTCCATAAGCTCTTGGTGTAGAAAGTTATATATGATTGACATAGTATCCTCATTGTATTCTATTTTTCATTACAAGGGTATAGTATTTTGGCAACCTTTTGAATTAAATAAGCTGGTAGGCTTACCTGGGAACTTACTTTTTTCCTTTTTTTTGGCCACATTGCACGCAGCATGCCAGGTCTTAGTTCCCCGACCAGGGACTGAACCCGCGCCCCCTGCAGCTGGAAGCGCAGAGTCTTAACCACTGGACCACCCGGGAAGTTCCATGGGAACTTACAGTTTTATTATAATAATGATGACAATGCAGTATGAGTTCCAAACTTTTTTTTATCAATTAACTTCTGGGACGTAATCTTTGTTTTAGTTGGCAATTGCTTGTATTAGATACAATTATTGTACTGGATTTGATTCTTAAATTTGTTTTAGTGTATGATATATACTTACTTCACTTAGAACTATTGTCTTGTTGTTTGGTGGCCTAAATTGTATTCTCCAGCAGTTTGATCATAGAATCTTCTGAACTGGTTAATGTATTGAAGAACAGTGGTCTCATCAAGAGCTCCAGAACATTCTTTTTTTTTTTAATTAATTAATTAATTTATTTTTGGCTGTGTTGGGTCTCCGTTGCTGCACGCAGGCTTTCTCTAGTTGTGGCGAGCGGGGGCTACTCTTCGTTGTGGTGCGCGGGCTTCTCACTGCGGTGGCTTCTCTTGTTGTAGAGCACGGGCTCTAGGCGTAAGGGCTTCAGTAGTTGTGGCTCACAGGCTCTAGAGTGCAGGCTCAGTAGTTGTGGCTCACGGGCTCTAGAGCACAGGCTCAGTAGTTGTGGCGCACAGGCTTAGTTGCTCCGTGGCATGTGGGATCTTCCTGGACCAGGGATCGAACCCATGTCCCCTGCATTGGCAGGCGAATTCTTAACCACTGCACCACCAAGGAAGCCTCAAGAGCTCCAGAACATTCTTGTCTTCCCTTTATCTTAATAACATTTCAGGGAACCAGCAATGAGGGGACAGTGGCAGGTTGGAAAATGCTCCACTCTACTATTGGTGTTTTCCTCTCTTCCCCCTTATTTTAAGGTAGATATCTGAAATAAGGTTTCCCTTTGAGAATGCAGTGAAAGTTATTAAAATTAAATTCTGTATCCTGGATTTATCCTAATAACACCATCATTTTCATTACACTAACATTTCTTCAACAATATCCAGTCATTAAAATAATAACTCTGTTCCTACTGTGTGCCAGGCTATTCTAGATGCTAGGGATGTGGCAGTAAACAAAACACACAAAATATCTACCTCGTGCAGATTGCATTCTAATGGGGAGGGAGAATGGACAATAAACAGATATGTATATAGCAGGTGATAAGTGCTCTGAAGAAAAACAAATCAGGGTAAAAGGTGTAGAAGGTAGCTGGGGATGCTATTTTAATGGCGTGGGGAAGGGCCTCACTGATAAGGTGGGCCTTGAGCAGAGACCTGAAGGAAGTTATGGGGATGCCCTTCAGATATCTGGAGGAAGAGCATTCCAGACAGAAGTAACAACGAATCAAAGGCCCTCGGCTGGGATGGTGTTGGGAATGTTCACAGATCTGTGTGATTAGAGTCAAGTGAGTGAAGGCAGTAGGAGGGTCATGAATCCATAGATCCATGAGGCCATGGATTGCAGAGGGCTGAATCATCTAAGACATGATAGAGGATTTTTACAATGAGTGAGTGACATGGGAAGCGAGTAGCCATAGAGGGGCAGCTTGGCATGCTGATTGTGGAGCTAGACTGCCTAGGTTAGAATCCTGGCTTCCCACCGCTAGTAATTGTGAGACTTTGGACAAATGATAACTTTTTGGTGCCTTCGTTTCTTCATCTGCAAAATGGAATAATAATAGAGTTGTTATGAGGATTAAGTGAAGTAAAATTTTAAAGTGCTTAGAAAAGTACCTGGCACATGTTAAGCACTATGTAGATGTCTGTTAAATTGAAAGGCTTTGAGCAGGACAGTATCATGTGACTTTGGTTTTAATATGGTCACTCTGGCTGCTGTACTGAGACTGAAGTGTGCATGGACAAAAGTGGAAGCAAGGGAATCAGGAGGCTATTACAGTAAGAGATGGCTGTTACAAGAGATGATGGTGACTTGGATTAGGCTGGTAACCCTGGAATTGGTGAGAAGGACATGGAGTCCGGATATAATTTGAAGGTGTTGCTGACAGGCTATGTCAGTTAATTGGATGTGGAATGTGAGAAAAAAGGAGCTATTTGAGGGTAACTCCAGTTTCAGACTGAGTGCCTGGAAGGACGGAGTCGACTTTTACTGAGATAGGAAAATTGCAGGAGGAACAGGTTTATGAGGGAGAAATAAGAGTTCTGGTGTGGATATTTTGAGTTTGAAATATCTAGTGAATATTCAGATGGAGAGTTTGAGTAGGCAGTTGAATATATAAGTTGGGATTTGGAGGGGAGAGCTATAAATTTGGGAGTTGTCAATATACAGAGGGTATTTAAAGTCAAGAGATTGGATGAGATTACATAAGATTGAGTGTGGATAGAGAAGAAGAAAGGTCTGAGGACTGAAATCAGGGCCCTCTGAGGTTAAGAGGTCAGGAAGATGAAAATCTATATGTGTGGAGACCAAAAAAGGAGAGTCCAGAGAAGTAGGACTCTACTTGGCAATTGCTTGTATTAGATACAATTATATCACGTCACTCCAAGAGTGACGTGAAGCCAAGTAAAGAAAGTGTTTGAAGAAGGAGGAAACAGTAAGTTCTCAAATATTGTTGATAGGTCTGCAAGACGAGGACTAAACATTGACTTGGCGATATGGCGAGCTTTTGTAACCATGGGAACCAGTTTCAGCAGAGTAGTAGCAGGGAAGCCTGTCTAGAGCAGAACAAAGTGGCAGAGGAGGAACTGTAGTCAGCCAGCAGAGACGGCTCTTCCAAGAGCTTTGCTGTAGAGAGGCAGAGAGACGGGACAGTGGCTGGAAAGAACTTCAGAGCCTGCCCTTACCAGGTGTGTGATCATGAATTACTTTGCTAACCTCCCTGTGCCTCAGTTTCCTCATTTGTAAAATGGAGACAATAAAAGGATTGTGTGAGAGTTAAATGGTTAATATATTTAAAACATTTAAAAGAGTGCTTGTCATTTAATGTGTTAGTTATCTATTGCTATATAACATTATCACCACAGGCTTAGTAGCTTAAAATAGTGTGCATTTATTATTTCATAGTTTCTGTGGATCAGGAGTCCTGGTGTGGCTTACCTGGGTCCTCTGCTTCAGAGTCTCTCACAGGATGCAGTCCGGGTGTCAGCCAGGGCTGGACTCTCAGCTGAAGCTGTGCCTGTGGAAAGATTGTTTCCAAGGTTCCGTGGCTGGCAGAATTCAGTTCCTCTAAGGTTGTGGGACTGAGGGCCTAAATTCCTAGCTGACTGTCGGCTGGAGCCTGCCCTTAGTTTCCTGCCACATGGGCTTCGAAGCAAGACAGAGATCACAATCTGATGTAACCTAATCACAGGAGTAACATCCCATCCATCACCTTTGCCATATTGCATCGACCAGAAGGAAGTCGCAGGTCCTGTTCTCACCCAGCGAGAGGCAGTTACCCAAAGGTGCGAATATCAGGAGGTGGGGATCATTGGGGGCCATCTTAGAGTCTTCTGCCACATTTAGTAAGCGCTCTGAGTGTTAGCTCTCACCATCATCATTGTTACTGCGATGGGGGAATGATTACGTAAAGGGAGTGGAGGAAAGGGTAGAATTGAAAGAAAGCTGTCCTTGATTAGACTACAGGGAAAAATTCAGTGCACACCTGGAGGGATTGGCCATACATAGTTCACCTGTTAAAAGGGGAAAGCAGAGTAAAGGCCCCACCTGTGGCTAAGCGGTAGATTGATTGATTGACTGACTGACTGATTTTTTGGCCAAGCGGTATGGCATGCAGGATCTGAGTTCTCAAGGCATGCGGAGTCGAACCCGCGCCCCGTGCAGTGGAATCTCAGAGACTTAACCACAGGACTGCCAGGGAAGTCCTAAGTGGTAGATTTGGAAGTATCCTTTTGATTGTTCGTCTTTCCTCAGTGGAAGAGGAAGGAAGAAGTGTTACGTATTTGAGGAGTGAAAAGAACATGTGACCTGTCTGCAGTGGCTTTCCCACTGCAGGTGAGAATTGACCAGGGAGGTCGTTAAATTGCCGGGCATCTTGAAGGGCTTACTTGATGTTAGTAGCCGTGTATTTCAAGGGAGACTGTTGAGCATGATTGTTTTTCTTCAGCTGCTCAGGTGCAAGTGTAGAGGAAGAATAGAGCACGATCAAATAAAACAATAAATAGATAAATTAATAAAATAAGTAGTAGTATAGCTTGGCTTTAATCAGGATTAGGTTCTGCCAGGCCAGTATGATGGAGGGAGTTAGGGGCAAGAGAATGGTTATAATGATGGGTTGTGAAATGTAGCTCCGTTAAAGAGAGGCGTGAGGACATAAGCAGACAGGGACAGGGTACAGATGTAGAGTCTATGATTTGAGGGATGGAAGAATTGTTGGAGTCGAAGTACTAAGGAAAGGGCCAGGAAGTTAGGAGGTGGTGGTCAGAATTGTTCCTTGAAATACAGTTTGCGGAGAGGGATACTGTTACTGATAACGAGAAAGTTTTACAGTATGTAAATGTAGGGCTGATTTGAATCAGTAACTTGGAATATGATGAAGAAAAGCCACCATCTTTCCCCTAAAGACTTTGTTAGGGAATACCGCTTGTGATCGCTTGGTAGAGTAGGCTGCTATCTGTAGAACATAATTTTCTCTTTGTGTTAGAGTAATTGACAAGAAGGTTCCCTGGGGCTAAAAATCAAAGACAAGCAAGAAGCAAAGGCTCACTTGTTAGGCAGTATTTCAAGATTGAGGCCATGAGGGAATAATTTACATAGTTCAAGGATTCAGGGTTTTATTTGATGTTGTAACAGTATTTGTCCAGATCAGTTTCAGATCTTGTATTTAGTTCTGACAGGTAATGTTGACATTTGCTTCTTTGACTAACCAGTATCCTCTTGCTCTGACACTGTAACAGCACTTACTTAGTGCTCCCTCTTCAGTCTGTGTGATTCTAATGGCATTGACTGTCCCTCGCCAGAGGTGTCATTGACTCAGGCTGACAGTGCAAGGATCTCATCTGTGGGTTCAGTAATAGGCCCAAAGAAGGACACATGACCTAGTCAAAGCCACGAGAGACAATTACAGTTCTGCTGGGGATTTGGGGAAGGAGAACTCTTGCTCTTCAGGAGCGGCTTTCAGCCATCTTGCTACACAAGGGGGAAGGCTGTCAAAGAAATGAGTCAGTGTGGTGAGAAGAGATGAGAGATGGTGAAAGAGGCCTGGTTACATCATTTGAGCCCTTAATCAAGCCACTTTAAAACTGCCTCTGGAATTTTTAGTTACTTTTGCCAGTAAATCCTCTGTATGACTAAGTGGGTTTTCTTCTCGTTGGTAATCAAAGGAGACCTAATAGGTAGATACAGTTAGCAGAAGGAGTTTGCCAAATCCTCTAAGCGTGCATGAATAAGTGGAGTGCAGTGTAGTTGAAACTTTAAGATGTGGAATCTTCAAAACCCCTTTTCCTTTAGGACCTTTTACATACTCTTATTTAGTTGTATAACAAAGAGAGCATCTGACCGATCTGGAGGCCTCTCGTGGCTGACACTAGCTAACCATGTTATTTCAACCCCCTGAGCCTCGGTTTTCTTATATATAGAATGAGGAGAGCGGCAGCAATTTTGCAGGGTGATTGGGAGGATTAAATGGCATAGTGGGTGTAACATGTGTAGCCCTGTACCTGACACTGTTGGCTCCCTTCCCCTTCATCTTTTCTAGCATATTGTCTGACACGGTAGTTGTTCAGTATAGTTCAGTGTAAAGAATGAACAAACACCATTAGGGTCTTCTTTTATTCTTGAATTTTTACTATATCCAGAGCACTGCTGTTTGTTTGACTAATGGTCAAGTGGTTCTTTTTGCAAAAGAAATTGTGCTAGATAGAATTTTTTTTTCCTTTCCAGCCTTGGAAGGTCTCTCTGACTCAGTTACACATTCATGTTCATGTTATCATTCCAGGATTACTATGGGAAATAATAATGACACCTGACGCTCACTGAATGCTTGTTTGTGTGAGGCATTATGCTTCATACTTTACATGTACATATAAAGCATGGAGCATACCTTAAAAGTACGCACTGATTCCCGAGTTCAAACTACTTGTTAGAAGAAATGAGATAAGGTCCACAGTAGACATTCAGCATATATTCCCTTAATCTTTTTGAGAATGAAAACCCTTCTGATTACATATATCTAATGTCAGACACAACACAGTTAAGAACATAGATGCTGGAACCACACTGCCTGGGTTTGAATCCTGGCTCCTCATTTGCTAATTATATACCCTTGGCTACATTTTATAATCCCTGGGTGCTCCAAATTCATAATCTGGAAAATGGGGATATTCCCTGGTGGTGCAGTGGTTAGGAATCCGCCTGCCAATGCAGGGGAGACGGGTTCGAGCCCTGGTCTGGGAAGATCCCACATGCCGCGGAGCGGCTAGGCTTGTGGGCCACAACGACTGAGCCTGTGCTCTAGAGCTCACAAGTCACAACTACTGAGCCTGCGTGCCACAACTACTGAAGCCAGCACGCCTAGAGCCTGCGCTCCGCAACAAGAAGCCACTGTAATGAGAAGCCCGCGCACTGCAAAGAAGAGTAGTCCCCGCTCACCGCAACTAGAGAAAGCCCACATGCAGCAACGAAGACCAACGCAGCCAAAAATAAAATTAATTAATTAATTTTTAAAAAAGTTCCCTGTAGAGACGTGAGGTATAAATGTATAAAAAATGCATATAAGTGTCAGGAAAGTACTATTATATAACTGCTAGCTGTTATATTGAATAATTTCTTTTATTTCAGCAGATCCTTCATCATATTGGTCAGTTATAATCTTATACATAATAAATATATGTAAAATATATAAAAATACAAAATACGACTTTTGAATCATCTTAAGCTCAGTAGTGTCTCTAAATAATATCATGTCAGGTGGCGCCCTGGTAGCGCAGTGGTAGAGAGTCCACCTGCTGATGCAGGGCACATGGGTTCGTGCCCTGGTCCGGGAAGATCCCACATGCCGCAGAGCGGCTGGGCCCGTGAGCCATGGCCACTGAGCCTGTGCGTCCGGAGCCTGTGCTCCGCAATGGGAGAGGCCACAGCAGTGAGAGGCCCGCGTACCCCCCCCCCCCCCCCACACACACACACACACACACAAATAATAATAATATCATGTCAGAATGTTATGCTCCTCCAAGAAGCCTCTTTTGGTAGCCTTTCTCATCTCTGAACTTTTATTGGACTTATCTGGGAACATAAGTTAGCACTTCATTATTGTTAAGTTATATGACCAGTTTTAGTTTTGTGTCATCAACTCGACTGACTTTAAACACTGAGAGCTAAAATCATTTCTTACATATCTTAGTACCTCTTTAGTGCAAAACATATAATGAGAGCTTGCTACTTAATTAGCAATTATTACAGACAAAGTATATATAGAAGCCGTATATCACTTTATGTTTAAAAAGATTTGTTAGCATCTAAAACATAGTCTAATAGTGTCTTATTTTGTTTTAGGTTCCTAAATATTTGTCACAGCAATGGACTAAAGCCCCTGGAAGAGGTGAAGTTGGGAAACTGCGGATTGCCAAGTAAGTTATTTATGAATTTTTGACATTTTATAAAACTTTTTTGAATTTTTTTGTACAAGTGCTTTTAAATGTAATTAGAGTTCTTTTGCAAACTGAGAATTTACCTGAAAAATAAGAAGTAATGAGCATGCCAAGGCTTGTCAAGAGATGATTAGGTGCCCTGTAAGGATTAGTGTGTACACACACACACACACACACACACACACACACATTCCTCTAATGAAAGGTGTAAATATCAAGTAAAATGTATTGGTAAAGCCTATTGGCAGTGAAGAGCAGAGTATGTAGTTCCCTCATCCATCTATCCGCTCCGCATCTTTGAGGAGGTATGCTTGGGCATAACTGGATGCACCAAGTTAAGGGCTTCAGGAGAAGGATTTTGCCATTGTGCCACCATACCTATTTACAGAGGCTTTGGAAGAGGGTAGGGAACACCTAGTAAACAATCTAAGAGTATTGTTTCCTGGTTGAGAAAATAACCTTGTTTGAAAAGGAAGCCTCCATAGCTCAGCTGGTGTCAGCCATAGGCCTTGTGTTCCCCTCTTACTGTCCATTCGTTCTTAATCCGGCTCTAATCAGATTTCCATGCCCACTACTCCATTCAAATGGCTCTTGTATACCACCAATATCCACCTCTTAATCACTGAGTTTTTGTTTCATAACAAACCACCCCAAAGTTTAGTGGCTTAGAACAAAACCATTTTATTAGCTTATAATTCTGTGGGGCCGTTCTAGACTGTTCTGGTTGAGGCTGACCTGGCTGGTCTTCCTGTCTAGAATGGCCTCATTTATGTGTCCAGTGGTTGGCTTGCTGTCAGCTGGGGCAGTTGCCACGTGTTTTTCATCTCCAGCATGCTTCTCCACATGGTGGTGAAAGAGTTCCTAGTAGCAAGAGAGAGGGAAGCCCCACTACACAAGTGCTCTGCAAGCTGTGCTTGCATCATGTTTGCCCAATGTAAATGTAACTTGAAGTAGACTCTACCTCTTGATGGGATTTGAGGCAAATAATTTGTAGTCCTAAAATTTTTTTTTTTTTTTACAATCTACCACATCCACATTCTTTTTTTTTAAAAGTTTTTAAAAAAATTTATTTTATTTTATTTTTGGCTGTGTTGAGTCTTCGTTGCTGTGCGCGGGCTTTCTCTAGTTGCGGAGAGCAGGGGCTACTCTTCGCTGTGGTGCGCTGGCTTCTCATTGCATTGGCTTCTCTTGCTGTGGAGCACGGGCTCTAGGCGCGCGGGCTTCAGTAGTTGTGGCACGTGGGCTCAGTAGTTGTGGCACTTGGACTCTAGAGCGCAGACTCCGTAGTTGTGGCACACGGGCTTAGTTGCTCTGCGGCTTGTGGGACCTTCCCAGACCAGGGCTCAAACCCGTGTCCCCTGCGTTGGCAGGCGGATTCTTAACCCCTGCGTCACCAGGGAAGCCCCTACCACATCCACATTGTTAAATCTAAGAGTCAACTAGCAGCTCTTCTCAATTGACCTTCAACAGAATTTGACATAGTTGATCACTTCTACCCTCAAACCCTTTTTTTTCACCTCACTTCTGAGACATCACTCTCTTGCTGGCTCCTTCTCATCTTCTCAATTTCTAAATGTTATTTGGACACCCTCTGGGTTTTGTTCTTTGGAGGAGCAATCCTGTGTTCTTGGATGATGTCATGTCTTTAAAGTAAGAAGCTTTGATACTTTCATGGTTTATGCCCTAAATATCAACATTTTTGTTCTTTATCTTACTTGCATTTGTTTCAGACAGATCTTTTAATTCTCCCTTTTGTTTTCACAAGATATTTATTGGAAATGGGCATGCTTTTATATCCAAAGTTCTAATGTTAGGTAGAGAGAAGTAACATCTTCTTTTCTTAAGAAACAGCTACACGTTTCATAGCAGAACTGGGCTTAAATTCAGTCCTTTGAGTGGTAAGAAAACTCCAACAGGTTCCAGTGCCAGCTCTGTCACTTGCTATCAGTGAGACTTTGGACAGATACTCAATCTTCTGAGTTTAGATTCGCTACCTTTCCCTACCATGAATATTGCATTCCTGAAAACCTGTGTGAAGAAAATACCTAGTTGAGGAATGTAAAATCTTTTGGTGTGGGGAGGAGGGAGCTGGTATGGGAAACAGAGTTAAGGGAGCCAAGCTCTAGGGAAACCTATGTAAGCGCTAAGTACTGCTTTCATCCCTAAGGTAAATATTAAAGATAGCATGCTAAATAAACAGTAGTGGGTGTGCTGTGATCACCTTTTCTTGATCACCCTTTGTTTGGAAGAAAATTTCAAGCTTGTCCTTAGTTTAAAGCAGATGTTTTATATAGTTACATCTAATATGCATAGGGAGGCCGTATCCCTAGGTCGTGACCAATTTACATGTTTTACAGCGCTGGTTTACATATTTTTCCTGTGTAATTATTAATAGTGTCCCCTCTTTCACTCTCCAGAGTGTCCTGGTTTTGGCAATAAACTGTATGTTTGCCCTTAATATTAACAGATGTGTGTATGTGTATTTTACATGTAAATAAAAAATCTAGCAGATTTTCTACCTAACATGAAATATAATCTTGCCGCAGAAGAGCTAGATGCTTTTAATGGTGGGAACAGATTTTTAGTAGTTGGTATCCTAAGATTGCTATGGAAATGCTTGAAAACAGCTTGTTCTAGAGTAGGTCTACTGGCTATCTTAGTTATGTTTCTAATTTACTTAGTTTTCATTCTTCTTACTGATTACTAGATTCACTATTAAACAAGTGTAGGATGAGCAAGGAGTGGCTTAGCAGTGCCTGTGACTAAGTTATCAATACTTTAATTTCAGCTAAATATAACTCATCAAGGTTTTGTGGCTATAAACAGAAGGCTCCATTAATAGATGATTGTTGTTTAGAATGAAGTGGGATGATAGCCCCACTCTTCTTCGCCAGTGAGCTTCCAGAGCAAACACTGTGTTCAGTTTTTAGTGCTGCACTTAAAGACATGGACAAATAAGTTCATTCAGTGGAGTGAGACGAGGACAATGAGAAAACTAAAATCAATTTCCTGTGAGGAACGTTTGAAGGCACGATGGCTGTTTAATGAGAGAAGACTTAGGGCAAACCAGTGAAACTGTCTTCAAGTGTTTTTAAAGACTAGAAGATGTATGATCAACTATTGATCCTTAGAGGCAGATTAACCATTTGGTGGGTTATCTGTGTGGTTGAAAAAACGTATATTTGGGTAAAAAATGAAAAATACCTAAGGTTTTAAAAAGGCAGTGTGGTATACCTATAATGAGTATGGACTCAGGAGTCAGTCAGCTCTGGGCTTTTATCCGGGCCTTGTCATTTACCAGCTATGTGACTTTGGGGAAGTTGCTTATTACCCTCTCTGTTTCCTCATCTGTGAAAAGGAGATGGTATTAATACCTCATAGGTTAAGTGCATGTAAAATACTCCGTAAGTGTTCACCTGCTGTCATGCCCCACACCCCACAGAGCACAGGCAGTAGACCCTGCATCATGTCTGGCGCTTCCCCTCCCCGTCAGCTCTCCCAGAGTTAAGCAGCAACACCAGCTTGCTGTGCAGTAGGCCAGAAGCTAGGGAGAAATACATGGTGTGGACGCTGATTCCAGCAGAGACAGGCACTGTGGAGTAAAGGAATCAAGAGAGGCAGAGGGGAGGGGAACACATGCTGCTGGGAGTGCAGCTCTTCCCAAATTTGGTTCTTTTAATACCTGAAAAAAGGAGAGTCCAGAATAAGATGAGAGTAACAGCTTCTCTTAACAGTTGGTAACATTTGGGCCATTTTCGTCAAGCAATTCATGCCATGTCCCTAAATCACTGTACTTGGACTATTCTTATACCTTTGGACATCTGATGTGTACTGCATTTTAATTGGTTTATAGTTTTGCTTTAGTTTGTTTAATTTTAAAACCAGCCTTTCTACATTACCATCCTGCCTCAGCAAACTTCAGTTTTCAAAATGTTTGATATATGTCCTATTTTACTGACAGTCATACAGTTTGTACTAATACAGCTTCTTTCAGAGACGTTTAATTTCTTGTTTTATTTCTAAACACACTTAACTTCCAAGGTCATATCGGGGCCCACTAATAATAGAAAATATGCAAATAAAAAACATCAATGAGATAATTTTTTGTTATAAAAATTGACTAAGTTTAGAACAGTGTTATGCTGTTGATAGGAGTTTAAATCAGTACAAACTTTCTGAAGGGCAGTGTGGCAAAACATATATGTATATCAATGCACATATATATATACACACATATACGTATATAATACACACACATAGGCACAGATACACATTGCTGATCAAAACAAAGTAGAATAATAATCCTACTGTTTCCTCTGCCGGTTAGTTCACAGTGCAAGCATTATGTTCAGTTCTTGGTGCTGCCCTTACAGAAAGACAGTGAGAGACTCAATTTATCATCATTTATTCTGATGTTCAAATTGTCCAAAGTTTAGCCAATGGAAGCTCCTTCTAGCTGGCACTCATGATCTTTGTTTTCTTTATTGTGGTAGAGAATACATATAAAATTTACCACCTTAACCATTTTTAAGTGTACAGTTCAATAGTGTAAGTCCCATGGACTTTGGGCATGTCTTCATCATTCTTTGAGTACTTACTTTTTGTTAAGGAAAGATGTTTTAGACTCATCTTGTACATTTCTGTCTGAGCCCTAGAGTCAGTCATTTCTCCAAAGAGGCTTGGTTTCCTCTAGAGGAAAATGGGATTTGGAAACTAAGCTCTGGTTACCACAGGTGCTCATGGCTGCTCCCAGACCCTCTAAGTGGCCGTATATGTACACACACATACCTCTAGGTCTGCATTTATTTTTATATTTACATGTGTTGAAGATCATGAATTTATACCAATACCCAGCTCCAGTTCAGCACTACAGGGTGTGTTCTAGTTTCCTCCCTTTTCATATTCGTACCTCTTTTCTGAAAGTGAGGAACCTGGTTCCTGTTATTCTTAATATATTCACTTATTTGTTCAGGCCTTTGTTCTTACTTGTTCAGAGTCCCCCACTCCTCCCCGCGTTGGTGATTGCCCTCCTCACCCTCCTTGCGCTATAGCAACCCTTGTTAGGCTGTTGTTAACCTTTGCTGCCCTCCACAGGGATGCTCTCCTCAGCCCTTCTAGGCTTCCACCCCTGTTGTGAGGCTGCCCTCTCCTCAAAGGCATGCCTCCTCACCCTGCTAGGGCTCCAATAGCCTGTTGCAGTGTGTCCTTCCATGTGGATGCCCTCGCCTCACTAGGCTCTGACCCATTTCTTGTTGAGCTGTTCCGTTATGGGGTGCCCTCCTTTACCCCATGGGCTCTGGCACCTTGCCCCGGCCTGCCCTCTCTACCCCAGGCGCTTCCTTTCCACTTGGGCTATGACTGCTCTGCTCAACCCGCTCTGCAGATGCCTACCTTGCTTGGCCTCCCCTATTGGTTTTTGAGCTATATTATTCAAGAAGGGGACATATGAATAGGAATTCAAAATGAAACAAAACAAAAACCACAAAAAATCCTGTGGGAGCACAGGGCTATTATTATTATTATTTGGTTGGTTTTCTTATCCTGAAGAAGCAGGTGATTTATTGGTTATCAGTGATTAGTGAAAAGTCTGGCCCCATTGGTGTCAAATCTAAGATGTATTTTAAGAGTGTAAGAAAAAGGAAATACATTAATTTTTTTTAAAAAAGGCGAGAGGAACGAGGTTGGAGTCTAAAGAAGTATCTGTGGAGTATTGAGAAACAGACTCAGAGTAACGAGAAACATTATGAGACTTTCGGTGAAAGGGTGGGCCAGGTGTTTACTTCATCCATTTCTGAAGCCATTACTGTGTTTTACAATAGTGGATGTTTATTACTTTGACCACAGATCATCATGGGAAGGGTACATTTTAGTTGTAATGTAGAATGACAAAAGGTCATGTATACTTCATACATTCATATACCAAGACAAGGCAATACATAATCCTTTTAAAATAAATTTTAAGTTTTCAAGGGTTAATATTTATTCTAGAAAATTAACTCATCCAGAGTTGATCAATCTCTTATCATTCCAACTAAGGTGCTATTATAATATATACAGTTGTCCCTTGAACAATAAGAGTTTGAACTGCACAGGTCCACTGATTACATGGGTTTTTTTCAGTCTACTGACTGAATGCTACAGTTCCACACGTTTGCTGTTGGTTGAATCCATGGACATGGAACCATGAACATAGAGGGTGTCGTCTGCCCTAACTCCTGCATTGTTCAAGGGTCAACTGTATATGAAAAGGAAGTTGACCTCCCTTCCTGTGTTCCCTAATTGCATCTGGGTGATTTCTAGTCACTGATGGGAAATGGCAGCATGATCTTAAATCCATCCTTTTTCCTTTGCTGCCCACTTTCAGTCATTTCCTCTTCTATCAGTGGTTTTTTTTTTTTTTACATCTGTATTGGAGTATAATTGCTTTACAATGGTGTGTTAGTTTCTGCTTTATAACAAAGTGAATCAGTTATATATATACATATGTTCCCATATCTCTTCCCTCTTGCGTCTCCCTCCCTCCCACCCTCCCTATCCCATCCCTCCAGGCAGTCATAAAGCACCGAGCTGATCTTTCCGTGCTATGCGGCTACTTCCCACTAGCTATCTACCTTACGTTTGGTAGTGTATATATGTCCATGCCTCTCTCTCACTTTGTCACAGCTTACCCTTCCCCCTTCCCATATCCTCAAGTCCATTCTCTAGTAGGTCTGTGTCTTTATTCCTGTCTTACCCCTAGGTTCTTCATGACATTTTTTTTTCTTAAATTCCATATATATGTGTTAGCATACGGTATTTGTCTTTCTCTTTCTGACTTACTTCACTCTGTATGACAGACTCTAGGTCTATCCACCTCATTACAAAAAGCTCAATTTCGTTTCTTTTTATGGCTGAGTAATATTCCATTGTATACATGTGCCACATCTTCTTTATCCATTCATCCGATGATGGACACTTAGGTTGTTTCCATCTTTGGGCTATTGTAAATAGAGCTGCAATGAACATTTTGGTACATGACTCTTTTTGAATTATGGTTTTCTCAGGGTATATGCCCAGTAGTGGGATTGCTGGGTCATATGGTAGTTCTATTTGTAGTTTTTTAAGGAACCTCCATACTGTTCTCCATAGTGGCTGTACCGATTCACATTCCCACCAGCAGTGCAAGAGTGTTCCCTTTTCTCCACACCCTCTCCAGCATTTATTGTTTCTAGATTTTTTTTTTTTTTGCGGTACGCGGGCCTCTCACTGTTGTGGCCTCTCCTGTTGTGGAGCACAGGCTCCGGATGCACAGGCTCAGCGGCCATGGCTCACGGGCCCAGCCACTCCGCAGCATGTGGGATCTTCCTGGACCGGGGCACGAACCCATGTCCCCTGCATCGGCAGGTGGACTCTCAACCACTGCGCCACCAGGGAAGCCCTATTGTTTCTAGCTTTTTTGATGATGGCCACACTCCTCCTTGAATTCTACAGCTGTCTGGTTCAGGCCTTCATTACTTTTTATATGCGTTTCTGCATTAACCTCAGTTCAATTCAGTAAACATTACGTGAGTGCCTTCTGTGTCCTTCCCTTTGCTTTGCCTACAGTGCCTCTCTCTTAGGGTAGCTAAATTCAGTTCCTCTACAAGGAAAGTTCTGGAGAGATAGGGAAGGGACTGTAGTGAATTCAGTGCCTGACTGTCTGCATGTTGAGGGGATTGTTGTCATGCTGAACTGGGAGCACATTGTTGCCAGATCTTCCGGTCTTGTAAGAGAAGCTGGAAATTCATTATTTTTATGTGAAATCTTAAACTTTTTTCACCTCTCTTCTAGGTACTTCCCCAACAAAAAGAAGATTGACATTGTATTTTAATGTATGAAAGACTGGGAATTCCTACAGTAAACAAATCTCTGTAAGAATCTGGAATCCTTAGTCTGGCCTAAAAGGCTCTTTACCACTTGACTCCAACCTACCGTTCACTGATGTTAGAAGGACTATGCTGGATACTTTCTCATTTCTGGTGTTTAGTTGGATTCTTCTCTTAGCCTGGAATGGCCACTTGTTGTTGATCTCATCCCCCACTCAGTTCATCTTTTCCTAGCTTTCATATCTGCATTTCCATGACAGTTTGTTATACCTCTGTCTTGAAGTTATTGTCCTGTTTGTAGTTGTTCATGGATTGGAGCTGTTTTTTTTTTCATTAGACTGGGACCTTCTTGAGGATAAAGACCTATACTCATACTATACCATGCACTTGTCACAGTGCCTAGTGGATGTATAGCAGACACTTAATGACGGTGAATGACTGAACCACTGAAGGAAGACAGGTTGGAACTCAGCCGGGTGTTATGGAGAACTAGTAGTTTTCTAACTGGTCTTCATATCCATTCTGTGTATATTTTCTGATGTCAGTTTCTTGGAACATGTCTTTGTACTTGTTATACTTTGGTTCAAACAATGCTTGTAGCTCTCCATTGCCTAAAGAGTGAAGTCCATGCTCTGTGCTGTGATATTCAAGATCTTATATGGTCTGGCCCCATTTCTCCTTTATAGTTCATCTCCTACTATTCTTTATTTTGTACTTTCCCTCCCAGCCAAATCTGATCACATTTTCCTGGCTTTGCTTAGCAATTTACTTTGCTTTTTTTTTTGGCCCTGTCACGAAGCATGCAGGATCTTAGTTCCCCCGACCTGGGATCAAACCTGCGTCCCCTGCAGTGGAAGTGCAGAGTCTTAACCACTCGACCGCCAGGAAAGTCCCACTTAGCTATTTACTTTTTTTTTTTTTTAACATCTTTATTGGAGTATAATTGCTTTACAATGGTGTGTTAGTTTCTGCTTTATAACAAAGTGAATCCGTTATACATATACATATGTTCCCATATCTCTTCCCTCTTGCGTCTCCCCCCCTCCCACCCTAGGTATCCCACCCCTTTAGGTGGTCACAAAGCACCGAGCTGATCTCCCTGTGCTATGCGGCTGCTTCCCGCTAGCTATCTGTTTTACGTTTGATACTATAGCTCAAAAGCTGCCTCTTGTTGAGCCAGTCCTTAACTCTTAAAATGGAAGAAGTGGTGTACGCCTACCTAATCCTAGCACATTGTGGCTCTCTTAATTAAAATTAAAATTCATCTCACTTTATAGTTATGGATTTAGCTTTTTTTTTTTTTGCGGTATGCGGGCCTCTCACTGTTGTGGCCTCTCCTGTTGTGGAGCACAGGCTCCGTACGGGGTCATGGCTCACGGGCCCAGCCGCTCCACGGCGTGTGGGATCTTCCCATACCAGGGCGCAAACCCATGTCTCCTGCATTGGCAGGCGGACTCTCAACCACTGCGCCACCAGGGAAGCCCCTGGATTTAGCTTTTATATCTTCTGCTGGCTGGGGATAGGGGCCTTCCACTCAGTACTTTGCAGGTATTTAATACATGATTTTTTTAAATTAGGCTATTATTAGGGTGTACATTGATCCCATATTTATTAAAAAAAGAAAAAGAAAAATTTTTAAATGTAATTCAAATAAATTAAAAATCGTATGGAAGGATATTTACTGGGGATAGCAGTAGATGTTAACAGTAGAATCTTGGCTAATTTAAAACTTTTGGCTTGTCTGTAATAAAATTATTTCTACATGGGCATATATTATTTTTATAGCAGAGAAAATTGCTTATAATTTAAAAATAATTTTTGATCTTTAAGATTTTGTTAGGTAAGTGAAACTTCTTCAGCTAGACAAAATAAATAGTAAAATTTGTTGAAGTTCTATATATCTGGTATTAAATATACCATTCACATGCTGCTGAATGCTAAAAATACTCAGAGGGCTTCTCTGGTGGCACAGTGGTTAAGAATCCGCCTGTGAATGCAGGGGACACGGGTTCGAGCCCTTGTCCGGGAAGATCCCACATGCCGTGGAGCAGCTAAGCCCGTGTGCCACAACTCCTGAGCCTGTGCTCTAGAGCGCACAAGCCACAACTACTAAGCTCGTGTGCCACAACTACTGAAGCCAGCATGCCTAGAGCCATGCTCCGCAGCAAGAGAAGCCACCGCAATGAGAAGCCCGCACACCGCAACGAAGAGTAGCCCCTGCTCACCGCAACTGGAGAAAGCCCGTGCGCAGCAACGAAGACCCAATGCAGCCAAAAATAATAAATAAATAATAAATTAAAATACTCAGAAATTAAAATAAGAATTGTAATAAGATCATTATTTGGATAAAATATTATTAGGTCAGGTTGTAATAGTGTTAAGAGACACAAACTCATAATATCTAAAATACTCATGTGGGATTAATGTGTATTTGTTTTTCCTATAGGATTACAAATAGAATAGTTTAGGAGAGCCAAGGATAAATATTAGTTAATCTCTGTAAATGTAATATTTTTATGTAAATATGAAGTAGCATTATTTCTTTTAGTTCTTAGCTTACATTTGAAAATAAAATGAAATTAAATAATTGAAAATTTTTTCTTTCCTCTCTTTCAGAAATCAAGGAAGGACCGAGGTAAGATTACTTCTATGGAAATTTTATTTAAAACATTAGATTATTTTACTATGCCTTAGTAATAGTAAAGAGAGGGTAGTGTTTGCATTCTGGAAAACTCCACATCAAGCTGGTGGCTGGTCAGGAACACATACTAGTATAAACGCCACTCTTGTGTGAATGAATAGGCTCCTTTCTAGTTGTTCATGCTTAGCATTTTTCTACTTTGACCTAAACATCCCCGCTCTGGTACTATGAAAGTTAGTATTGTTTCAGTAATACTTTAAACATTATTTCAGGTTGGCAAATGCATTTGATTTGGATTTTTGAAGGCTTTAGATTTTGACCCATTAAGTCCAGGACATAATTTGCAGTACCTTTCGCATAGTAGAGAGACATTTAATAATACTTCATAATCTTTCTACGTGGTTAAGAGATCAGTATGTTAAGTTTATAAATCCCTTTGATGTAAAATTGGGGGAGATATGGTAAAAATCATTTTGAAAAAACACCTACTGTGTCTTTTTATTCTAAACCTCAATATTGAGTTATCCTTACGAATATTTAGTTGTATTTGTTGAAATATTCAAAAGTAAAACAGCACCGTGTACTCATACAGTTACTGGATCTAACAAGAAAGACATCCTCTGCTTATGGGAGTGTTTAAGCTTCCTGAGTAAATAGCTCACTTCCCCCTGCTTCAAGTACAGTCGCTTTCTTAATACTTTTAAAATGTTCAGTCATTCAGCAAACACTGTTTTCCTTCTGTGTGCCAGGCATTTTGCTAGGAGATGGATGGATGAATGGATGAATGGATGGATAGATCTGTCTGTCTGTCTATCTATCTATCTATCTGTCAATCCATCCATCCATCCACCTAATACTTATCTAATTTATTTAGGGGTATAAATATAACAAGACATGGTTTCTTCCTTGACCTCAGACACCTTAGGAAAAAAAATTTATTTCTATTGTGTAAATAGAAGTTTTTCAGCCATAGACCAGAGAAAACATTTGAAAGCTGTCTATATAATGGTAGATTAGCCCCATTATTCTGACAAAAGGGGATAGATTCTCCTATTAGGACTAATTATTAAAAATTTTTTGATAAAGTTTTAAAAAAATGCTTAATAAAATGACTGGAAAAGATTCACATTAAAAAAGTATTTGATTTATAGTTAGAATTTCTGTACAGATACTTTGAATACAGAAATCTATTGTAATAAGCTCCGGTTAATGTGTCTCCTAGGTGTCATTTACTTTGAATGAGGATCTTGCAAACATTCATGATATTGGCGGGAAACCAGCTTCAGTCAGTGCTCCTAGAGAACATCCATTTGTCTTGCAAAGTGTTGGAGGACAGACATTAACGGTGTTTACTGAGAGCTCATCAGGTAAGTGGGAAGAGAATTATTTAAATGCAATTCCTGTACATGTTGTGTAGATTTTCTCTCTCAGCACATACTCTAAGGTCATTACCAGGGCTGTTCCACCTGTTGTTCTTTTTACCTCTTATTCATATCATACTACTTCTCTGCGCTAAGTACTTTCCTGTGACTGATGAAATTTTGGCTGTTACTGGAAGGGTTTAATTTCCATTTGGGGCATGAAGAAATAGAACAAAGCAGATGGAAGAGTGTGGTGCATCAAGCTGTCTTCTAGGATGTTGAGGAAACAGTATTATGAGTTTTGCCAAGATAAGGTCATCCTTGCCTGTTTTGGTAAATTAATATTCAGTAACTATAAGTTGTGTTAAAAAGTACTGCTGAATATTAGGGAATATTTAGTCAAAATTGAGGGAATATTTTGGCTCTTGCATGCTTTCTGTACTTTTTAATGCATAGGAATTAATTTCTTTTCATTGGTATCAACTTCTAAGAAAACTGTGTAGTTTTTACTTTTGTGTGTTTGCTCTCAGATGTTTTAACAGTTCAGTAAATGAGAGCAGGTGTTTCAGTTTGTGAATTAAATATAAAGGGAACTTTTTTTGTGGCATATGTAAGAGTATATGTTTATTTTCATTGTTTCTTGGTTTTTAAGCTTCACTGAATTTAGCATATTACTCGTAAAGCAGCAGGCCACCTCACTTTAACAGAACTAATTTCTCTTACCTGATTCAGAAAGTTTATTGGTTGTTTAAAAGAAAAACATCCGTGGTTTTGTTGTATTTTCATTAAACATTACAAAGAAAGCTGTAAGATTGAGGACACGGGGAGGGGGAAGGGTAAGCTGGGACGAAGTGAGAGAGTGGCATGGACTTATATATACTACCAAATGTAAAATAGATAGCTAGTGGGAAGCAGCCGCATAGCACAGGGAGATCAGCTCGGTGCTTTGTGACCACCTAGAGGGGTGGGATGGGGGTGGGTGGGAGGGAGATGCAAGAGGGAGGAGATATGGGGATATATGTATATTTATAGCTGATTCACTTTGTTATAAAGCAGAAACTAACACACCATTGTAAAGCAATTATACTCCGATAAGATGTTAGAAAAAAAAAGAAAGCTGTAAGAAATTATAATATGTTAAGAACATTATTGTTTAAATAGAGTATACAGTTGATCCTTGAAAAATGGGAAGGTTAAGGGCAGCAGCCCTCACGGAGTTGAAAATGCGCATGTAATTTACAGTGGGCTCTCTGTATCCAAGCTTCCTCCATATTTGTGGTTCTGTGTGCTCAAACTTAACAACTGTAGATTGTGTAGTACTGTAGTATTTACCATTGAGAAAAATCCACATATAAGTAGACCTGTGCAGTTCAGACCCATGTTGTTCAGGCGTCACCTGTACTCAGATAAATTTTTTGTGGTGTCTTGGATTGCCAATAGCTGCATAAATTGATGTCAAAAAAATTAGTCTTTTTTTCCCCCTGGGACGTAGAATTTAAAAAATGGTAAGGTAAAAGATTTGTATTATTACATTATTCTGTTACCATAATAATTTGTAGTGTATTATTATGGGAAGTAGAAAATGTTAAACGTATGCATTTTCTCCTGGAGAAGATTCAACCATTCAACAAATATTTATTGTATGCTACATTGTGCAGGGCATAGCATAGGCACATCCAAGGAATCTGAATTAGTCTTGCAACTGATGGGATTTAATAAGACCTATTGAACCTGTGAGGTTTTCTCTACTTTTGTGTGTGTCCCTGGAGTAGAAGAGGTGTTGGCACCAATATGATAAAAAGGAAGCAGTCTGGAAAAAAGCTTGAGGTAGGGAAACTTGAGCTTCCTTGGTAGAAAAAGGTGCCCTATTTCAGATTTTTTACCTCTTACCAAGTTGCTCATTTTTCCAAAGCATGATTCATTGCTGGTACGTATACAGAGGACAGTGGTTTAGAAAGCTAAGGTTTGTTACCCTCAAAATTAATCTTTCATTTTTAATCTCGTAAATCCTTTGGTTAGCATTGTGATCTTTTTGAACATTTTGTATTCACATTTCTGGTTACAGTGTACTCCAAAGTGAACATGGTATTATAAGGATTATCTTGCCAGGAATATGGAAAAAGATCAAGATTGTCATCCTTCTTCTGGAGTTTGTACAATATGTTCTTGCTTTGTAGAACTGTGATAATACAAGTGCAGGTCTAAGTTGCTATTAGATGGTGCACACTATAAGGGAGGTCTAAGTTGCTATTAGATGGTGCACACTATAAGGGAGGTCTTTGCTGCCTAATCTCAGTCATTTCTGTTTCATGTCATTGTTCCTTAACTCTCTTTGCACCTTTTTAGGCCTTAATTTCCTTATTTATGAAATACGGATAATAGTTATTTACATTAGTGCATAAATATGAATATATTTAAAACACTTTGAATAATACTTGGTATATAGTACATGCTCAGTAACTATTAGCTGTTATTACTATTATTAATATTAGATTTTACTTTTAAACATTTTAGGTTTCAAATGTATTTTAAGGTGTGTGCATGCATTTTACCTATATCTGGGTGTATATCACTTGATAAAATTCAACCAGAAGAGATTTTTATGTTCAGTGTTTTTAATTGCCCGGAGGACCAGGAAAAATGCTCTAGAATCGTTAACGGTTCATTTCCTTTTCTGAGCCTTGCGTCATTTGCTATTTCTACTCATTAAGGTATCAGTTGTACAACTGGGTTCCTTGGCTCTCTAGGAAGTCATAAATAGACAACAGGGACTCTGTGACTGCTGTGACATGTTTAAAATGCTAGCTAAGTGTATATCTGCATGTTTTTCTGCAGGACAGGACCCTAGCTTTCATTGGGGTCTCAGAGGGATCTGGGACCCAAAAAAGCTAAAGAGCCACCACTCTAGTATTAGCTTGGTTTGTCATGAACCTGCCAAAGTGTAAGTGACTGAGTCATCTTACAATGAGCAAGCCATTTATTTTACATTGAAATATACATGGAGGCGGACATTATCCTGAATATTTTTCCATTTTTCTCTCAAGCATAGAACTGTACCTTCTTATTAAAAAAAAATTGCTTTTCTGGGCTCTTTATTTCTTTTTACTAGTGCCCAGGTCTATAAAACAGAATTTTATAAGAAAAGATTAGACCTTCACTTAAGTTCAGTGTGTTGAGTTTAATTTTAATAGCTTTATTTTCTCAGCTAACATACTTTTGTCGGTTTTTGAGAGACCTCTTTTGAGCCAATTTTTCTAATGGTTGAATTCTAAATATTTGAGTGTCTTTGGGGTGATGGGGTTAGAGGGGCCTGATGATATGTTTTACAATGCTTTCTCCTTAATTAAAACAATCTGCATTTTATGAGCATTTGATGAACACAATTCATTTGTTTCTAGTTGAGCATTCCTATCTCAGAGAATGGGTTTCATTTTTAAGGGCCATTTAGATTAGCCCTTCTTCCACCTCCAGATTTCTCCGTGGAATTCCAGATAATCTATTTTCTCTATTAAATATTTCCATGGGGATCTCTATTAGCTTATCTCTCTACCCTCATCTACATGGAAAAGCCTCATGTGTTTGGCCTTTTTTTTAATTTTCCTTGGGTCTTCAGTTTAGTATTTTTATCTACTATTTTCTGGTAACCAGATAACTTCTGTTTCTTTTGTCCTTTGTACGACTACCTTTGCTCAAACTTATGTTTTCATTTTACAATTGCCAATTCTAGACTAAAAGTTGTTCAACAGATATTTTTGATGCTAGGCTCTACGCTAGAATAAGACTCGACTCCTGTCCAGTTGGGCAACTGATATGTGAAAAAATAATTCCTACAGAAAGTGCTCTGTTAGAGTTATGTACAAAAAAGAGTATGTACTTTGCCTGAAGGAAATGGGAGAGGCTTCAAAAGTGGAGAAAATATTTGAACTGGACCTCAAATATATGAATAAGTGCACATCAATAGGAGGGAAGAAAGTGAAGATAAAATTTATTTCTCTCACCTTCAAGTATCCTATTCTTCACTTAGCTTTCTGCTACCTGTCATACTCTGTCATCATCTAAAGTCCGTTCAATGGTCCTGGTTAGAGCAAAGCAAAAAAGCTCAGTTGTGGATTTCATAGTCTAGTTTAGAGATGAAAATCTTTGTACTGGTACAGTGGCAGTGGACAAGAGGGCTCCTGTTCTAGAGATATTAGAGGAAATTTGACAGCTTTTGGTGATGAATTGACTGGGCAGGGACTGGAAGAGTGAGAAGTCTAGGATGGTTTCCAAGCTTCTTTGACTTGAGAATCTGGTTGAATGGTGAGACCATTACTGAGTTAGAAAGTATTGGAAGAAATGGGCAGGCTTGGAGCTGATAGAGACAAGGTGACTTTTTTGATCAAGTTTTCATTTTCTTTTTTTTTTAAATCTATTTATTTTAGTTATTTATTTTTGGCTGCGTTGGGTCTTCGTTGCTGCATGCGGGCTTTCTCTAGTTGCGGTGAGCAGGGGCTACTCTTCGTTGCGGTGCGTGGGCTTCTCATTGCGGTGGCTCCTCTTGTTGTGGAGCATGGGCTCTAGGCGCATGGGCTTCAGTAGTTGTGGCTTGCAGGCTCAGTAGTTGTGGCTCATGGGCTCTAGAGCGCAGGCTCAGTAGTTGTGGCACACGGGCTTCGTTGCTCCACGGCATGTGGGATCTTCCCGGACCAGGGCTCAAACCCGTGTCCCCTGCATTGGCAGGCGGATTCTTAACCACTGCGCCACCAGAGAAGCCCCAGTTTTCATTATCTTTGACCCCTTTTTAGCAGCTTGTTGTTAATTTAAAAAATTGGTATTTGTACCTAGCTTTTGCAAGCCCTCTTTTACTTAGGCCTGCGATACTTCAGTGAGCAAAATCTCAGCTTTCATAGTGCTTACATTTTAGTAAGAGGAGACAGTAACAAATAGTAAACATAATAAATAAATTGCATTGCAGCCTAGAAGGTGGTAAGTTCTCTGGGAAAAAAGCAGGAAGTGGGATCAGGAGTACTAGGTTGAGGGTGGGGCTTGAAATTTTAAATAGTGTGGTCAGATGTGGGCTCGTCGAGAAGGTGGGATTTGAACTAAGTCTTGAAAGAGGCAAAGGGTAGCCTTGTGGAGTTAGTTATCCAGCTAGGAGTCTTCAAGGCAGAGGGAACACATTTGCCCTAAGGTGGGAGCAAGCCTGGAATGTTCTAGGAGAAGCAAGGAAGTCAGTGTGGGCAGAATCGATGGGCAGAGGGAAGAGGCCATTAGGCTGGAGAGGAAGGGGGTTGGCGGCGGCAGATCATGAAGGGATTTGTGAACCATTATAAGGGTTTTGGATTTTACTGAGTGAAATGGGGAGCCACTGGGGGGTTTTGAGCAGTGTAGTGATATACTCTGACTTACATTTTGAAGGCCCTCTCTGGCCAGTTGAGAAGAGACCATGAGGACAAGGGTAGCAGCTAGAGGCTATTGCAGTAATCCAGGGAGAGATGACAGAGACTTGGACCAGTGTGGCGGCAGTGACAAAGGTCTATTTTCTCATCTGATGTTCATTCCATCTTTAGTTGTCTTAACAGACAATCCACTTGGATTTCTTATCACCTGAAACTCGGAAGTTATGAAATCAAATTGACTTCTACATTCCTTTATTCTCTATGTATCCATATTTCTGTCAGTGATAACATCATTCTTCTGTTCTCTTGGCCATGATAGTTCTTGGCCTCCTCTAACTCTCACATTCAGTCAGTTACCCACTTGGTCATTCCCATAGTAGACATCACACATATACATTTCTCGATACCACTTAATCCAAAATCCTCTGAAAACTTCACCAATCCTCTCTACCCTCTTCTAGTCCAATCTGTTGGAATCCCTTCTCTCTCATAGTAGCTTCCTGGCACTGCTGCCTCTCCTTTTCCCCTTGTTTTCCTCTGCAGGAATTTGTTTGCCTTTTACAGTCATAACCATTCTGCCCTTTATGGCTGTAGCCTTTTGATTTGATTGATTCTTCCTTCATCTGGACTTGTGTGGTAGTAACGTTTGTATTACTCATTTTGTCCCGGAATTAAACCTTATGGGCAGGGGACTGTGGCTCATGCTTGTCTCCAGAGTAGGACTGAGCACATAGCACATGGGCTTGTTAAAGCAAATATGTGTTGAAGTAGTTTGTTTTCCTTTATTTTCTCCTAAGAATTACTAATACTCTAAAGGTACTCTTTAGCATGTTTTTAAGTGAGATGGCTTGTTAGTGACAAAAGGGTAGATTTTCTTCCTTCTTTTTCTTAGGACACTTGAGGTTCAAAATTGAATATTAAATTCCTTTGTTCCCTACTTTATTTCTTGCTCATTATATTTTTATTTTGGCACAGATGATTCTTCTACTTTCTCTTTGCTAATCAGATTAGTTCAGTGCTGTGTGATGTGACACTTGGTTAGCCACTGGACACATTATAATAATGCTTGGTGCATTTCCCCTGTTTGTTGAGAGTCAGTTGGTTTGAATTAAGCTTTATGTGTATCTGTGTGTGCTTTATAGCTTTCAAACTACAGCTGTTTTCTTTTTTGAATTTTTTTCTTATCACTGCTTTTACATGAATTATACTGTTGCATAAATTATCACCATCTGTATATTACTAATTGCCATTGCAGTGGGACTCTGAGATTTTTTTTTAACCGAAGTATAGTTGATTTATAATGTTGCATTAATTTCTGCTGTACAGCAAAGTGATTCAGTTATACATATATATATATACATTCCTTTTAAAATTCTTTTCCATTAAGATTTATCACAGGATATTGAATATCCCTGTGCTATACAGTAGGACCTTGTTGCTTATCAGTTCTATATGTAATGATTTGCATCTGCTAACCCCAAACTCCCAATCCGTCTTTCCCTCACCCCCTTTCCCTTTTGGTAATCATAAATTTGTTTTCTATGTCTCTGAGTCTCTTTCTGTTTTGTAAATAAGTTCATTTGTATTATATTTTTAGATTCCACATATAAGTGATATCATATGATATCTGTCTTTCTCTGTCTCACCTACTTCACTGACTGTGATAATCTCTAAGTCCATCCATGTGGCTGCAAATGGCATTATTTCATTCTTTTTTATGGTGGGTAGTAGTATTCCATTGTATATATGTACCACATCATCTTTATCCATTCATCTGTTGATGGACATTTAGGTTGTCTCCATGTCTTAGCTATTGTGAATACTGCTTTTGTGAACATAGGGGTGCATGTATCTTTGAATTATAGTTGGACTATATTCTTGGTTACATTTGCTGTGACACATAGTGTCTCGTTTTATATTCTCATAACTATTTGGTTTAGAAAAATTGAAGGAACTTTTTACTAAGGTTTATGTCTTTCTTGTCATTAAGCAGTGATAGCTAAACAGAAGTAGGTAACCTGTTGAGCACTTATTTTTTCACTATGTTAAGCAATTTACAGGAATTATTTATTTCACACAACAAGCCTATGAGGTAGGCACTATTGTTATTTTATTGATGAGAGAAATGGAGTTTACATAGGATATAATTTGACCAACATACAGCTTGTAGACCTGTGCCCTTAATCATCATTCTAGCGGTTTTCAGAGTGTAGGTGCAAAATCAATTTTGTGAGTAATTGGCACCATTAAAAAAAAGAAAGCGAGAAATAGAATGGAAAAAAATTAACTTTTTATTTTGGAACATTTCAAACATATACTGAAGTAGAATATTATAATAAACCCTGTGTACTGTCCCCACCCAGCTTTTTTAACGTGCTGTCAGTGATAAAGAACAAATTACTTTTATAAAAAGGTATTTTGCTTTTTTCTTAAATATTTGCACCCCTCATTGCCCTGCTGCATTTTGTCTCCTAAGCCTCTGTAAGGCCTATCATTGTGATTTTATCAAAATGATATATAGCTTCACTTATTCTAAACCTCAATTCCTTCATAAATTCCCTATTGGGTTTGCCCTGCAGAAACAAAAATAATCTGTCTGATCATTGTCTGTCTGCAGATTATCAATATGTTTTTAACCTGCCTCTTTCCAGATGGGTATTTGTGTTTATGTATTATCTAGTGCAATGGTTTCCACCTGGAGGCTGCTTTGGCAGCATCCAGAGACGTTTTTGACTGTCACACTGGCTGCATGTTCCTGGCATCTGGTGATTGGGGATGCCACCAAACATCCTGCTGTGCACAGGGACAGCCCCTCGCAACACAGAATTACCCAGCCCAAATGTCAGTAGTGCCAAGGATGAGAAACCCTTGTCTAGTGTAAGAGAAGCTGTTATTTTTAGTGGACAAGCTATTTGGTATAACTACGGATCAGATTAAAGTTATAAAATAAAAATGCCTTTTTTTTTTTTGACGGAGCCAACAGGAGTGACCAGAACCTGTTCACCTCCCCAATAGTTGGTTTTTGTTCTTCTCCTCCTGTTCTTCCCCTTCCCGTCCTCCTTCTGCCTTTTTTCTTCCTTTTGTTGTATCAGAAGAAATTTCTGTGCTTTTAGGAGACTGCTCTTGAGACAGCTTAACTTTTGGTTGGAGCATTTAATCCATTTACGTTTAAGGTAATTATCGATATATATTTTCCTATTGCAATTTTCTTAATTGTTTTGGGTTTGTTTTTGTAGGTCTTTTTTCTTCCCTTACTCTTTTGTTCTCACCTCTGTGTTTCCCACCTACAGAAGTTCCTTTAGCATTTGTTGTAAAGCTGGTTTGATGGTGCTGAATTGTCTTAGCTTTTGCTTGTCTGTAAAGCTTTTGATTTCTCCGTCAAATCTGAATGAGAGCCTTGCTGGGTAGAGAATTAAAGTGATGAAAGGTTTTTCCTTTTCATCACTTTAAATATATCATGCTACTCCCTTCTGGCCTGCAGCTTAACTTTTCATTGTGGAAAAAATTTTAAGCATATACAAAAGTAGAGAAATAGTATAGTGAAACTCCATGTGCCTGTCATCCAACTTCAGAGGATCAACATTTGGTCAGTCTTGCTTCAGCTGTAGCCCAGCCACTGCCCTTTGTACCTCACAAGGTTATTGTATCTCACACAGCATATCATTCCATCTTTAAATTCTTAGTACATGTCTCCATAAGGATTCCTTTTTAAAAAATACATAACCACAGTACCATTATGGTACCTAAGAAAATGAACATTAATTCCAAAATATCATCATAGATGTAGTCCAGACTCCAGTGTTTCTTGATTGTTTTTCCTCTTTACGTTCTGTTTTCTGATTTGTGGTTCAACTTTATCTGAAATCACAGTGGTTTGCAATTTAACAGCTTACAGTGTCCACTTACGAAGGCACCACTGGAGAAAATACAGTTCATCAAGTCATTTGTATTACTGTGAAGGCATGAAGCAGTCTTTCTGCAGAACTGTTTCAGGAATTTGGCTGGCAAAGAAGTGACAGAATAGGAAATCATTTTTAGAGCTGTACCAAGGCACTGATGTCAAATTTGTAACACTGTTGGAGAGGGAAATACTTAAACTGTGTTTACCGAATGTCATGGATTATTTTCAGATTGCATAAAGTTAAAGTTAACAAATAGATACATTTAGAAAGAAGAAAATGTTGTCAGCGCAATATGACCAAACTCTAAAGGCATAGAGGGCTTTTAAAATAAAAGTTAACAATAAAATAGAAGCTGTGTAAGAATTTATATGATGAATGGACTAAAAAATGTTATTTAATCCAATATAGTTACTATGAGTAGGGAAGTACTAGTTTATCTCAATATAAACAATAGGGGGGCTTCCCTGGTGGCGCAGTGGTTGAGAGTCCGCCTGCTGATGCAGGGGACACGGGTTCATGCCCCGGTCCGGGAAGATCCCACATGCCGCGGAGCGGCTGGGCCTGTGAGCCATGGCCACTGAGCCTGCGCGTCCGGAGCCTGTGCTCCGCAACGGGAGAGGCCACAACAGTGAGAGGCCCGCGTACAGCAAAACAAAAAAAAAACAATAGGGACATATACAATTTGTGTACAGACCTCAATTTAGAATATCAGTTTCTTGGAAAATTAAAGAAATTGATCAAGAAGACTAGAGAAACCGATCTCATCTAAGTTGAGTTTAAGTTTAAAATAAACCTCTTGAAAGTTAGGTCAATTATATGTCTTTAATGCCAAATGACTTAATAAACATTTTTAAGTTCTTAAATAAAACCTTATTCTTACATGTTCTTACCAAATGTTAGACATAGACAGCTGTGGCCTGGCCAGAGGTGAAACACTGATGGAGAGCCAGCGTATTCGGAAAGACTGTGTTTGAAAAGAAATTCAGCTGAAGTCTGTTTTTTAGTTTATTGTAAGAACCATGTGTATGTGTATCAGTCCTCAGTTTCTTGCTTATATTGTATCATTAGCTATTCCAAAAGAAGAAGGGGAAAACTCTACAGACATACTGTTTTTACATTTTTTTCTCTTCTCTTTAAAAGTGCCTTTCTGGAGAATATTTTATGATTGGAAGTTGTGGCCTTCTCTGCTCATAGAGAAAAAAAGCACACCACCCAGGGTCGTTTACAGCTTTGGTTTCTTTTATATAACTATGCAGAACTTAATAACTATGAGGATTTGGCAGATTTTTTCTTTGTAACTTGTTATGTATCATAGCTAAACAATGTCTTGAGAAGAGCACCTCTACTGTTTAGCAAAGGAAAATGTCTATTGATTTAGAGCAGTTCTCAGTCCTTTTTCTGCATCTTCTAGGAGAAGGGTGATGTTTCTTACATTTCCAAGTTAGGGACAGATTCCCCTGGTTTAGGAACTGTGACCTACATGCCCTAGATGCTCTCAGTGCCCTCCCAGAGTCCCTCAGCCCTTGCCATTTCTGTGCACACTGGCCAACTTCTAAATCCCAGTATCTGTATCTCTGCCTGAGAGCTTTCTCTGTTGCCAGCTCCTCTGCTGGCCTGGAGGACGGGTCAGAAATGTCAGGGTATTAACCCTCACTCTGGGAGCGGCCCTCAACCAATATCTGAAAGGAGTTGGTGGGTAAATACCCAGCTCTCTTAACCCTCAGGTGGGGTGACCCGGGGCACGCGTCCTACACTGTCTTGCAGAGTTCTGCAGCAGAACTGCAGTTGTTCTGCAGTTGTCCACAGTGGCATGCAACTGGTACCCGTTTTCTAGACTGGGCTCTTTATTGACTTCTTTCTTCTTCCTGTCTCTTTTCCCCAATCCTCTTCCAGTGTTTCCTGGGATCACCTTACAAATAAACTACCTGAACTTTAAAACCTTGTCTCAGTCAGCTTCTGGAGGAATACAAACCAAGATAGAGATAGTAAACTATAGCCCTACCTTTATTCAGAAAGTGAAAATGATGTCTTTATAGGGATTACCTTGGCACCCGTGATCAGGATGACTGATCACGCTGCTGTTGCCTTCACTGGGCTTTTACCACCGTCTCCCCTCAGCCCCCAGGGTAATCCTGTCTTTTTTCATCCCTGCCCCTCTCTTCATCTGGACTTCTCCAATCCCTCCATGAACTGTGGTTATGATTCCAATAAAGTTCTCTTAGAGACTGCCTCTGATCTTTTTGGATTTCAGCATCTAGTTTTTCATTTATGCAGTTTCTCTGTATTCTCCAGCTTTTTGAAATAACTACTTCAAAACCGTAGAACTTTTCCATTAGAATATAATTTACTCAGGAAGACAGTTGCAAGGGGAAGATAATACACGGTTCCTCATTAGCTGAAAAAACTATCACTTGTTGGAAACAATTTCATTTCAAGACTATAAAATTCATGAAAAGTAATTCAAATAAATTAACTGCATCACTGCTTCAACTGACATTCACTTTCCACAAAAGTCTTTACTTGCTTGAAGTCTTGTTGGAAGAAAATGTTAAAAGATATTAAGTGGGAGAAAGAAAAACTAATTGGAGCCTATGTGATAAGTTTACCAGACTGTGTGTCTCACAAAGATAACCACAGTCTCTTCCCATTAAAAAAAGAAGAATAGATAGATAGATAGATAGGTAGATAGATAAAATGATGGAACCATGACTCTGGTTGGTTTCTTTTTAACATGTTAGTCCTTAAGAAGTTTAATGTTTCTGATATTGCAGTATTTCTAAACAATACTGGTTGTGTCCAATAAGACCTATGCTTGAAAGATAAAAAACAATCTATATTAGGAAGGAAACAAAGTTACTCAAGATATGTAAGCAATTAGTATAGAAAATTCAGTTTTGAATCCATGAATTCAGAAAGCACAGCTACCAGTGTTTTCTGTTTTGATAGGAGTGGTGGTTACATGAATGTGTTCACTTTGTGAAAAGTCATCAAAGCTGGAAACTTATGATTTGTATACTTTTATTAAACGTAGGTTATATTTCAGTACAAATTGTATTAACAAAGCAAAGCACAAGGAGAAAACACATTTTTCTAAAAATCCAACCACATCTTTTAGTTTGTTCAAAAATTTTTAATCGCAGGTATTAAATCACATTGTATTAGTTTGCTAGGGCTGCTGTAACAAAATATCACAGACTGCGTGGCTTACACAACAAGTTTATGTTCTCACAGTTCTGGAGGCTAGAAGTCCAAGATTAAGGTGCTGGCAGGTTTGACTTCTTCTGAGGCCTCTCTCCTTGGCATGCCCCCTTGCTGCCTCTTCACATGGTCATCCCTCTGTGAACATGCACCGCTGGTGTGTCACTTTATGACCAAAGGACACCAGTCGTGTGGCGTTAGGGCCCACCCTAACTGCAGAGTACAGTAACTGTAGAGTTACAGTTTACTATTTTTGTCTTGATTGGATTTCTCCAGAAGCTTACCCTGTGGGTTACGATATTATGACATTTGATTGGGAACCTGAGAATGACTCTGCAGCACACGATTATGTCTGTCCCATAGTTTATGCATCGTTGGAGAATAGTATATACTTCAACCAGTGGAATCCTATTGGGTGAATTTACAGAATTAGAAGGAGTGCTATTTAAATGGTAATCTTCTCACATTATTAGTGGAGAGGGAGACGCCTTATGAACCAGACCATTTCTGAACAGGAGTTGTGTGTGCGCGTGTGTGTGGGGTTGTGGTGGTATTGGGATATTGGTTGGAAGCGACCTTCGTTTATGAATAAACGTATTGTAATTCTGACATTCAAGGATGGTGGCTTTGCTGCACAGCTAAAAGGAGAGTACAGGACTTTCCTGGTGGCACAGTGGTTAAGAGTCCGCCTGCCAACGCAGGGGGCACGGGTTCGAGCCCTGGTCCGGGAAGATCCCACGTGCCGCGGAGCAGCTGAGCCCATGCGCCACAGCTGCTGAGCCCATGTGCCACAGCTACTGAAGCTCATGCGCCAAGAGCCCGTGCTCTGCAACAGGAGAAGCAACCACAATGAGAGGCCCCCGCACCGCAATGAAGAGTGGCCCCTGCTCGCCGCAGCTAAAGAAAGCCCATGCGCAGCAACGAAGACCCAAAACAGCCAAAAATAAAAATTAATTAATTAATTAAAAATAAATAAAGTATACAATTCGATTTTTTAAAAAAAGAGTATATTGGGAGAATAAAAAGTCATAGACTGAAGGTAGAGTTTTAGTACTAGGCCAAAGATGTTTTAGGACAAGACATTCAAAGATATTGGTTCATTATTAGAGTAAAATAGGGACCAGCAACTCTGGCTTGTTGAAACTATCTCCCAGCCATAATATCTTTAACTTGGAAAACATGGCTCTCATGGTCCTTTTTTTTTTTTTTTTGAGTTAAATTTCAAAGGTAGAAGAGGCAGTGCTTAAAGATTATCAGGATCAGCAAGGAACTCACGAATATGACTCACTAATTTATGTGTGTTATGGCTACTAAAATACTGCTGGTGTAAGAAACTGAGTCCAGCCTTCAGGTGTATTTTATTTGGCTAGCTTTTTGTTTTGTTTTTAGTGAATATTGAGATTTTTAGGCAGGACATTTCTTCTCCAGAGGGCCAGGATAGTAACCATTATTCCTTATTAACTACTCAGTTGTTTTACATAACTCTTTTACCTGCCCCAATTTGAGACTGCCTAATTTTAGTCCAGTCTCTCTTATTTTTTCAGTCTTTCTTTTTGAGGTAGCAAAATTGTTTTGAATGCCTTTGAGAAATAGAACTAGAGGCCAGTTTTCTTATTCTGTATCCATGTCCTTCCTGCCATTGAAAGGATAGGAAAGAAGTGAAGAGATGAGTAAGAAGCCAAGTTGTATCTCTTTGGACACAGGACAGAATGATAATGTGCTCTGCAGTTTTTGCTTTAGGCGTCCAGACAAAACTTTGAAAGAAACAGGTTTAAGTGAATTGGGGGGTCCTGCCTGACTATTCATTTTGCACCTCTGAGGCAAATAATAAACACTATAAATTTTCCTTTATATCTGAGGTTAGGGGATATTAAACTTTATTTATTTATTTAATTTATTTATTTTGGTTGCCCTGAGTCTTAGTTGTGGCATGTGAACTCTTAGTTGCGGCATGCATGTGGGATCTAGTTCCCTGACCAGGGATCGAGCCCAGACCCCCTGCATTGGGAGCACGCAATCTTTAACCGTTGCGCCACCAGAGAAGTCCCTAGGGGAAATTAAAAGAAAAAATTCCTGAAGTGGGAATCTTAATATTCCTGAAGGTTGTCAGATTAATCTTAGGGATGGAATCGTTTCGTTTATTTGATTAGGGAATTAAGAAATTCGACAGTAGAGACTAACAGGGTGTCTATATTTCCCAACTATAATTTAGGATGAAAAGCACTGTGATTCACTGTCTAAAAGATAAGTACAGCCTATACAAACCCATCATTTGTACAGTGCTTTTACAAAACACTTCTGCAGTACTATCACATGATCCTCAAGAATTCTGATAGGAAAAATAAGTAACTCAAGGTGGGTTAAGGAGATATAATTTGACCACCTACTATGAGATCGTTATACCAAGCCCTGAGAACAAAATGTTTTGGCAAGACACACAGTTCTTGTCCTCAGAGAGTTCGCCTCTGAAATGGGGGTGGTTTACTGGGAGCAAAAGGGAGAAGCTGCAGCCGATTATCCTGGATGAGTGAGAGAAGCTTCGCTGAGAACCTAGCCGGAGTTAAGACCTGAAGTATTAGTTGGGGTTCTACATGAGCAAGCAAAGCATGCCTGTGGCCTTCGGAAACAGCGTGTGCAGAGGTGCGAGAGCAGGATGGGTTTGGAACTTTGCGAGTGTAAAGGATGAGGCGCGGAGTGAGGAGACTTGGGACTAGATGTGCATACACATCAGAGAGTGAGTCGAGCTCTGATGATGAGTGCTTTCCCCTACTTTGCTGAAGGGAAATGGTAGCTCCTGGAAGTGTGTGCATCTTGGGGAAGATGGTTTGGGAGCGTTAAAGATTGGTAGCATCCTCACAATCCAGGAGGTAGGGAGGGGCTGTGGTGCAGAGCATCTCAGACTGAGCAGTGCTACTAGAATAAAGGTTTGAAGAAAGGAGGGGAAAAGAGACGTGATATTTAATGCCTGGAATTTGTCAGACATGTAATTCCAAAGGGGCTCATGAGAGACTCAGTATCATTTTGCAGTTAATTGTCATGCAGCTATAAATATTTTATATGCATTTCTATTTCATCTTCTTATTGCTCCTACTGAAGAATGAGGAATGTTTTGATCATTTGGGGGTACAGTATTTTTCACAAGACAACTATTATCTTTAAGTGCCTCTTTCACGAATGGTGACTGTTTTTCAGTATTATCTCTCATTACTTTTATTCAGACAATGCACAGTACTTCTCATACTGTAGCACTTGAATATTTGTCATTCTAAAATTTAATTTGCTTTGAATACTTTTGTGAAGGATTTCACATTTTATGATCATTTGTTTCATGGCATTACCCTTCAGTGAAAAGAATTAGCTTTGCTAGTGTTTATAATTCTGTTTAAGATCCTTTTCAGTTATGTTAATCATTAGCCCTTATTTGGAGCCAGTTTTTATTTATTTATTAAAAATTTTATATATTTATTTATGGCTGCTCTGGGTCTTAGCTACAACTTGCGGGGATCTTTTAGTTGTGGCATTCAGGACCTTTTTTAGTTGCGGCATGAGAACTCTTAGTTGTGGCATGCGGGATCTAGTTCCCTGACCAGGGATGGAACCCAGGACCCCTGTGTTGGGAGCATGGAGTCTTAGCCACTGGACCACCAGGAAAGTTCCTGGAGCCAGTTTTTAGTTGTCTTGGTTGATATATTGTCTAACTGACTATGCAAATCGTTAGCTGGGTATAGTGATGTTTTATAAATAGTAAGAAACACATTTAATCTGCTTTAGATCTAATCAGATGATGCATATTTGATATAAGTTGGTAAGAATTTCCATTTTAAAACACTCTGCCTTATTGTGGAGGATACTATAGTGCTGTCTAAGCTGTTTAGGAAATCAGATTTATTTGAAAACCATTTGTACCATTTCTGCAGAACCATAGATATCATTGTAAAACTGATTTTATAGTATTATTTATTTATTTATTGGCTGCCTTGGGTCTTCATTGCTGCGCGCGGGCATTCTCTAGTTGAGGTGAGCGGGGGCTACACTTCATTGTGTTGCACGGGCTTCTCATTGCAGTGGCTTCTCTTGTTGCAGAGCATGGGCTCTAGGCACACAGGCTTCAGTAGTCGCGATGTGTGGGCTCAGTAGCTGTGGCACACGGGCTTAGTTGCTCTGTGGCATGTGGGATCTTCCTGGACCAGGGATCGAACCTGTGTCCCCTGCGTTGGCAGGCGGATTCTTAACCACTTCGCCACCAGGGAAGTCCCTGTACTATTTTAAATAATTCTTTGGAAGTTTGGTGCTTAAGGTTATACTTTTAATTTTATTTATTTATTTTTCTGATATGATTAATGTATTATCATCATAAGAGTCTATCTCAAAACCTCCAGAGCTAACCATGGGGTAATTGGATATCTGTCAGTACCAGGTAGAGGGTGGGGCAAAAGCGAAAAATGTGCACCTTAATTGTATCCTCTACTGCTTCCTTTGATCTTCCCTTCTTTCCCAAGGTGTGTGGTCCAACTAAGTCTGCATTAAGTGATTTGGGGACTGTTTACCCAGCATTCATACTAATAATGGAATTGGACAGAGCTGATGTCCAAAAACAAATAGCTGGTGAAGTAAATTATGACATATTGTATTAGAATATAATATAATTATTGATTTATTTTTAGAAAAATACTTTTTAGTTTCTAATGGAAAACTTCAAACATAGTAGAGAGAGTAATAAATGAATCTCAATATGCTTATTACTTAGCTTCAAAAATTGACAACAGCCAGTCCTGTTACATTTTTTATCTCCCTTTCCTACCTCCCTTATCCACTGCTAGATTACTTCAAAGCAAATTCCAGGTTTATCGCCTTTTCTGTGCATATGTTAGTTTGGTCCTCAGATCCTACTCCTTCTTTAAGGATTGCTCTTATCCCTCGTATTTAAAATAAAATAAAATAATAAATAGCTCCAAAATGAAAACTTGTCTGTTTTCTGCTTAAACATTGTATTGAATTTCTGAATTTTTCATAATTCCCTATTTCGTCTATAAGTAAACGTGATGTCATTTAGTGGTCTTGTAAATGAAAAAGTATTTGCATTATATTGCCTTTTTAAATAGAACAGCTTTATTGATATATAATTCACTTAGTAACAATTTACCCGCTTAGAATGTACTACAATTCAGTGCTCTTTAGTATATTTGCAGAGATGTGCACCCAACACCACAATCGATTTTAGAACATTTTTATCACTAGAAGAAACCCCATACCTATTAGTAGTCACTTGTTATTTTCACCCCAAACCCCCATCACATAGGCAACCACTAATCTACTTTCTCTCTCTATAGATAAATCTATTCTGGGTAGTTCATGTAAATGGAATCATATAATATTCGGTCTTTTGTAACTGGCATTTTTCACTTAGCATAATGCTTCAAAGGTTCATCCATGTTTTAGCATTAATCAGTACTTCATTCCTTTTTATTGCTGAATAATATTCTATTGTATGGATATTCCATATTTTACTTATCCATTCATCAATTGATGGATGTTTGGATTGTTTCCACTTTTGAGCTGCAATGAATAGTGCCGCTGTGAGCATTTGTGTACAAGTTTTTTGTGAACTTATGTTCTCATTTCTCTTGAGTATATACGTAGAAGTAAAGTGCTAGATCGTATGGTAACTTTATGTTAAACCTTTTGAAGAACTGCTCAACTATTTTCCACAGCAGCTGTACTATTTTTCATCCCACCAGCAGTATATGAACATTCTGATTTCTCCACATCCTCATCAACACTTGTTATTGTCTGTCTGTTTTTTGTTTTTTGTTTTTTGTTTTTTTTGGCCGCACAGGGCGGCATGTGGAACTTCCCCAACCAGGGGTCAAACCGTGCCCCCTGGAGTGGAAGCACGGAGTCTTAACCACTGGACCACCAGGGAAGTCCTATCTGTCATTTTGATTATAGTCATCTTAGTGAGTGTGAAGTGGCCTCATTGTGGGTTTGATTTGCATTTCCCTGATAGCTAATGATGTAAATATCTTTTCATGTGTATGTTGGCCATTTGTTGTTTGTTTTGGGTTTTTTGTTTGTTTGTTTGTTTTTTTGGAGAAATTTCTATTCAGATCCTTTGCCCATATTTAAACTTGGTTGTCTTTCATTATTGAGTTGTAAGAGCTGTATACATGTGTATTATTATCAGTTATATGATTGGCAAACATTTTCTCCCATTCTGTAGGTTCTCTTTTCACTTTCTTGATGGTATTCTTTAAAGCACAAAACTTTTAATTTTGAGGAAATCCACGTTGTCTGTTTTTCCTTTTTGTTGCTTTTGGTTTTGGTGTCATATTTAAGAAGGCTTTGCCTAACTCAAGGTCATAAAGAATTACTCCTGTGCTTTGTTCTAAGAGTTTTATAGTCTTATCTCTTACATTTCGGTTATGGTCTACTTTGAGTTAATTTTGTATTTGGTATGAAGTGAGAGTCCAACTTCATTTCTTGCATGTGGATATCCAGTTGTCCAAGCACTATTTTTTGAAAAGACTACCTTTTTTTCCCTATTGAATTGTCTTGGCACCATTGTGGAAAATCAGAAATTTTTTTACAGACTCTCAATTCTGTTCCATAGCTCTATATATCTATCCTTATGCCAGTACCACAGTCTTGATTACTATAGTTTTGTAGTAAATTTAGAAATTGTGAAGTTGAGAGTTCTCCAACTTAATTTTCTTTTTTCTTTTTTTTTTTCTTTTTTTGCTGTACGCGGGCCTCTCACTGTAGCGGCCTCTCCCGTTGTGGAGCACAGGCTCCAGACGCGCAGGCTCAGCGGCCATGGCCCACGGGCCCAGTTGCTCCGCGGCATGTGGGATCCTCCTGGACCGGGGCATGAACCCATGTCCCCTGCATCGGCAGGCGGACTCTCAACCACTGCGCCACCAGGGAAGCCCCTCCAACTTCATTTTACTTTTCATGATTGTTTGGCTATTCTGGGTCCTTGAATTTTCCTGTGAATTTTAGGATCAGTTTGTTAATTTCTGCAAAAATACCAACTGGGATTTTGGGAGGGATTGTGTTGAATCTGTGGATCAATTTAGAGAGTATTGTCATCTTTTTTTTTTTTTTTTTGCGGTGCTTGGGCCTCTCACTGTTGTGGCCTCTCCCGTTGCAGAGCACAGGCTCCAGACGTGCAGGCTCAGCGGCCATGGCTCACGGGCCCAGCCGCTCTGCGGCTTGTGGGATCTTCCCGGACCGGAGCACGAACCCGTGTCCCCTGCATCAGCAGGCTGACTCTCAACCACTGCGCCACCAGGGAAGCCCGAGAGTATTGTCATCTTAACAATATTGTCTTCTAATCCATGAACATAGATGTCTTTTCATTAATTTAGGTCTTCTTAATTTTTTAATAGTGTCTTATAATTTTAAGAGCATAAGTTTCATACTGTATTGCCTTTAAAAAATTAAGTAATGACTTGTTATTTTTCTAAAAAGAGATGCCTGTTATAAAAAATATTATAACAGTATAGGAACATTCAAATCACCCAGAGTTACACCATCAAGGAATAAGTGTTGTAATTATCATTTAATGAACATCATCCCAACTGTACATCATAAAGATACACAGAGACAGAAAGAAAGGGAGAGAGAGAGAAATTGTGTTTGTTCTGTTTTTGAAATTACTTTAATTACACTTTTAATTTCAGATAGTTGTAGATTCACATGTAAAAACTAACACGGAGATCCTGTGTACTCTTTACACAGTTTCCCCCAATGGTAATATATTGCCAAACTATAGTACAGTCCACTGACTTTGATATTGACATCCTTTGATCTTATTCAGATAGCTGTCCCCAGTCTTACTTGTACTTACTTGCGTGTGTCTAGTTCCATGCAGTTTTATCACATGTGTAGTTTTATGTAGCCACCGCCGTAATGAATATACAGAGAGTTCCATCCCCACAGAGATCCCTTGTGTTACCCTCTGTAACCATGCCACCTTCCTCCCACTCCCCAGCCCCTGCTTACCCCAGCCCCGTCGTCATCCCCTGGCAACAACTGATCTGTTCCCCATTTCTATAATTTTGTCACTTAAAAAGTATCATAAATGTTGTGCAAATAAACGTTATATAAATGCTTTCTTCACTTGGCATAAATTTCCTGGAAATTCATCCAAGGTTTTGCATGTCTCAATAATTTATTCCTTTCTTCACTGAATATTCCATAGTATGGATGTATCACGGTTTGTCTAGTCGTTCTTTGAAGGATATCTGGGTTGTTTCCAGTCTTTTGCTATTATATAAAGCTGCCATGAACATTTGTGTATAGATTTTTGTGTGAACGTAAGTTTTTCTTTAAGCCCGAGAAGGCATTTGCTGGGTCATATGGTAATGCATGTTAAATTCTGTGAGAAACTGACAAACTGTTTTTCAGAGTGGCTATTTTTAAAAATAACAATATGGATAATTTAGAAAAACATTTAAAATTTTTTAAAAAATTATTTTTGGCTGCATTGGGTCTTCGTTGCTGCGCGCGGGCTTTCTCTAGTTGCAGCGAGCAGGGGCTACTCTTCGTCGTGGTGCGCAGGCTTCTCACTGCGGTGGCTTCTCTTGTTGCGGAGCACAGGCTCTAGGCGCGTGGGCTTCAGTAGCTGCAGCACGCGGGCTTAGTAGTTGCAGCATGCGGGCCCTAGAGCACACGGGCTTTAGTAGTTGTGGCGCGTGGCCTCAGTAATTGTGGCACGCGGGCTTAGTTGCTCCGCTTCATGTGGGGTCTTCCCGGACCAGGGATTGACCAGTGTCCCCTGCATTGGCAGGCGGTTTCTTAACCCCTGAGCTGCCAGGGAGGTCCCTTAAATGTGAACACTAACATACAGAAAATTCATTTTTTTTTAAATGTGAACACTAACATACAGAAAAAATGCATTAACATAAGCAGTTGAAATAGAACATGGATATCTTTCCTCTGTCATAGCTCATTCCTTCCTTCAAGGAGGTAGCCATTATCATTGACATTTATGATAATCACTTTTTTCCCGTAATTTTAGCATTTAAGCCTTCATCCCTCTGCAATATATTTTATGTTGCCTGTGTTTGGATGTTAAATAGAACCACAGAGTATGCACTATTTTTTGGCATGGCTTTTTCACTGAACATTGTTTTCTAACACTAATCCATGTTATATATAGCATCAGTTTATTCATTTTCTTCGCTGTATTCCACAGTGTGTATTTAACTCAGTTTATCCATTTTTACTGTTGCTGGATATTTGTGACTTATTAACAGTGCTGCTGTCGCATGTTTATACTTGTGCCCTGGTACATGAAATTTTAAAGGTATGTTCCTAAGTGTGGACTTTGGTCACAGAGTTTATGTTCGCTTCTAGTTGATCATGCCGAACTGTTTTCCGAAGAAGTTACACCAGTTTATAGTCCCATCAGCAGTGTATGTGAGTTCTTTTTGTTTCAATTCCTCTCCAATGGTATTGTCCTTTTTTTTTTTAATGTTAACTGGTATCGTGATGTGTAGTGACTTGTCTTTGTGGTTTGATTTGACATTTCCTTGATTTCTAATGAAGTGGAACCCCTGTCATGTATTTATTGTCCATTTGGATTTTCTGTTTTGTGAAATGCTTGTTCATATCTCTGTCTTTTTTTTTTTTTTTTTTTGCGGTACGTGGGCCTCTCACCGTTGTGGCCTCTCCTGTTGCGGAGCACAGGCTCCAGATGCGCAGGCCCAGCGGCCATGGCTCACGGGCCCAGCCGCTCCGCGGCATGTGGGATCCTCCCGGACCGGGGCACGAACCGGCGTCCCCTGCATCGGCAGGCGGACTCTCAACCACTGCGCCACCAGGGAAGCCCTCTTGTCTATTTTTTATTGCGTTGACTTTTTCTTTTTGAGTTGTAATTCTTTATATATTCTGGGTATAGCCCATAGTTACATGGGTTACAAATGTCTTTTATTTTGTGATTTGCCTTTTCACTCTCTTAAAGGTGTCTTTTGATAAACAGAAGTTATTGTCTTTAGTGCAGTCCAATTTATTAGTCTTGTCTTTTATGGTTTGTGCTTTTTGTGTCCCATTTATGAAATCTTTCAGCTTCCAAGATCATAAAGGTATTCTCATATCATTTTCCAGAAGCTCTTTTGTCTTTCACATTTAGATCTACAGTCTACCTGGAATTGTTTTTTCTGTATGGTGTGAGATAGGGGTCAAATTTTATTTTTCCTCCTTATGGATGAATATCATGTACTTTTAAAAACCATCTTTTTCTCACCGTTATGCAGTGCTATCTTTGCCTTAAGTATCTACTGAAGCACAGGTCTGTTTTTAGACTTCCTCTCCGTTCTGTTAATCAATTCATTTATTCCTGTGCAATACCACACTTTCTTTCCTATCCTAGCTTAATAATTCTTGATATCCAGGACAGCAAGCCCTCCCACCTTGTTCTTCTTCAGGAGTTTCTTGGTTATTCTTGGCCCCTTTCCATTTCTATATAAATTAGAATCATCTTGAAATTTTCCACAAAGCATTTGACTGGATTTGGCCGGGGTGGGGGATGTCTTGTATAGCAGCTTAGGAAAAATTGACATCTTTTATTGACTCTTGCAATATATGTACATTTATGAAGTCTTCTTTAATTGTTCTCAGTAATGTTTATAGTTTTCTCTGTAGATTTCTTATATTTTTTAATTATAATTCCTATATATTTGATATTTTTGACACTGCTGTATAAAGTATCTTTAAAAAGATTATCCTCTCTTTGTTGCTGGCATATAGAAATACAGTTGAATTTTAACATTGATCTTATATCCAACAACCTTGCCAAACTGCCTTTATACATTCTACTCATTTATCTATAGACTTTTAAAAAATTTTATAACTATATAATTTTAAGATCTGTGAATATAATCACAGTTTTATGTCTTTCTTTCCAAATTTTATACCTGTCATTTCTTTTTCTTGCTCTGTTTTACTAGTTGGGGAAGTGATAAGGTCACTTTCTGTTTAACATTTATCTTTGTTTGCTGTAACTTTTAGTTAGTTTGCTGTTTTTGGTAGTTAGTCCTCATCGGATTAAGGAAATTCCCTTCTCTTCATAGTTTGCTAAACGTGTCAATGAATGGATGATGAATTTTATCAAATACCTTTTCTGTATCTATTGAGATGATTATAAGGTTTATCTTATTAATGTGGAAAATTATGTTGATTTTTTTTTTACTGCTAATCAAACGTCTATTCTTAGAATAAGCCCAAGTCAGCTTTGATTTATAATATTTTTAAATATTGCTAGATTCAGTTTGCTTATCTTTTGTTTAAGATTTTTACATTTATGTTCATGAGTAAAATTGGCCCATAATTTTCCTCTCTCCTAATGTCCTTGTTAAGTTTTGGTGTGTTGAGGTTATACTGTCTTCATGAAATGAATTGGGGAGGTGACCCCCTTTTTTGTTACCAAGAAGAACTTATATGAGACTGGGTTTATTTCTAACTTAAATATTTAGCACAATTCACTGATTAGTCTGAGTGGGCATGTTTTAAATTATAGAACGTTAGGGGACTTTTCCACATCCTGTTTACTCTCACCCTGTGGGTATAGTCTTTTGGGATTTTAATTTTTAAAGTAAGGAACTTCTGTTAGGCGTTCCACCTTGTGCGCACCCTGGACTTTGATTTCTGTCCACCCACACTCGCCTTGGACATCTGTCTAAACAAAGGGTCTCGTGTTCTTCGGATTGGCCCATGACCTCAGAGAGTCTTGTTTTCCCTATCTTTGGAGCTTGGTGATTACTTATTATCTTGTAGTCTTTTTAATACTTTCAAAATTTTATTCAACTTTTACAGTTGTTTTTGGTGTGAGATTTGATCTAAATAACTTAGCTCACCATTATAGGGAATAGGAAGAACTCTAGTTAATTTACTTGAATTAACAGAAGAAAGATAACAGAAAGAATTGCTGAATGTCAGATAAATGCTTCTTTTCCACAAAAACTATGAGTTCCCAAGAGCTCCTTCTAAAGTTGGGGGTTGAGGTTGTGGATGTGAGGGGAGAGAAATTAAGGGATTGGAGTCATTACGTTGTTTATTTTTTTTAACTCCAGGTTTCATTTTTTGACAATCTGTTGATTCTCTGTTACGAAAAATTAGGAAATTATTTTCCTCAAAACACAATTTCTCAAATTTCATTGGTTGTATTTTCACTTTATTAAGATTAACATTCTGTTCTGCAGCTAATTCTCCTGTTATTTCACCTTAGTATTGTATAAATAGATTTGTACTTTTTGTTTAGTCTGGTTGCAGAGCATGGGCTCTAGGTGCGTGGGCTTCAGTAGTTGTGGTTCTCGGGCTCTAGAGCGCAGGCTCAGTAGTTGTGGTGCACGGGCTTCGTTGCTCCGCGGCATGTGGGATCTTCCCAGACCAGGGCTCGAACCCGTGTCCCCTGCAATGGCAGGCAGATTCTTTTTTTATTATTATTATTTTTTTAACTTACTTTATTTTATTTATTTTATATTTGGCTGTGTTGGGTCTTTGTTGCGGTGTGGGGGCTTCTCATTGCAGTGGCTTCTCTTGTTGCGGAGCACGGGCTTTAGGCGTGTGGGCTTCAGTAGTTGTGGCACGTGGGCTCAGTAGTTGTGGCTCTCGGGCTCCAGAGTACAGGCTCAGTAGTTGTGGCGCACGGGATTAGTTGCTCCGCAGCATGTGGGATCTTCCCGGACCAGGGATCGAACCTGTGTCCCCTGCATTGGCAGGCAGATTCTTAACCACTGCGCCACCAGGGAAGTCCCAATTCATAGTAGTTTTAAGGAAAGTCATTGTCATTATTTCAAAATAATAAATCAGAGTCAAAGAGCTTGGCCCAGAGAGATTTGGGGAGAATCTTCGAATGAATAGCTATAAGACTATTTAAAATGTGTCAGTTACTTACATATGTAAACATCTCTAATGTTCTTAAAAACACTTTTTTGATGAGCTGAGCACCTCACCTCTGAATCATATTTACGTTGTTTGATTTAAGTTGTTTGATGAACACTATTTTTCATAGATGGAGGAAAAAGTCAATTTTCTACTTTTCAAAGCTAGAAGGAGAATGTAGGTTGACAGAATGTATGTGGTAGTAATTGAGAATGGGTTCTAGAAACTGACTGCTGAATTAAAACCCTCCTCAGTCTCTCATTAGGAGATCGGAAGTCTGACACACTTCTTTGCCAGACTTCAGTCTCTCCATTTGTAAATGAGTTGTAGCAATAACAGTGTTTTTAGCAGAGTGCCTGGCATGATTTAATGCTCATTTTAACCTTTTATTCATCTTTATTTTAATTTAATTTATTATTATTATTATACACATATAATATGAGCCTGTAATTGTGCAGGCTAGGATTTTGAACAGAGCTGAGCAATAAACTTAAAGGTGTAAGGGTCTTCAGCTACAAAGACAATTTTAAATAAGCGTCCGGTGTAAATATGTTTTAAAGATATGGGTCTAATTGCTTTGGCCTGTATCAGATTACAAGGACATTTGAAAGCAGTCTGTAATCAATGTGAAGCCAAGCAGAAGATACTATTAGCAGCTTTAGTTAGGTGTGTGTTCAATCCAGAAAGTTGGACCACGCACTGACGTTGGTCCTGTGCTTCTCTATTTAATTTTATAAAAGACTGGTAGGGAACTAGGGTAGCGGGCATCTTCCTTGAATGTTTTAGAATAAGAACATTTCTCTGTCTGTCCTCATCTGTTTAGTTATTTAATGCACTATAAGTGACCAGAAGCTAAAAGTTGCAGGGCAACATTCGGGTCTATTTAATTGTATTGGTCTTAGTTGACATCGTTCATTTATTTGTTTACTAATTTTCGAAATACTTTTTTCTTTGATGAACTCTTTTACGCTGTGTTCTTGTGTTTAAGTCTTCTAATGATTTATAAATAATTTGCCTCCCATGTGGCTGTGTAAAATAAAGTTTTAAGCAACAATAACTGTATTTTATCTTTTAAAGTTGTGCAATACAAAAAACAAGTAGTATGTAAATATAAAATAAATCTGTTAATATGTGCATGAGTACGTTTTGCCTCTTAAGGGATCGTCGAATTTGGGTTATATAACCAGAAAAACTCACTTATCCGTGTCCTTTAGGTCACTTTTTATCTGGTTATTTTAAAAAGTATGTGAGCTTTATCATCTGTGCTCCAGTATTTTAACTTATGTGTAAAAAAGCTAGCAGTAGCTTTTCTTGATCCTTCTGTTAACATGTTCTTGGGGAAAATGTCTAATTATTTGAGTAGTTTACTACAAGCTTATTAATTTGGATAATTGAAGATAGTACTAGCTACTTAGGGAACAAACAGCCGCCCTGCTGGTTAAAGCCTCAGGCCCCTCTCTGTGTCTGGAGGTAGCTCCTTATGTAACTCTTCATTCATTCATCCCTTACTGTTTCTAAAAAAATGATCATTATGTTTCCCAGCTTCCACAAGTTCAGTTTTTCAGACTGTTTCTCTTTCTCAGTTTTTTTACTTCATTCCCTCCCGGAAGACTCTAAAACAGAGCATGCAAGATGCTTTTTCATCCTAAGTATTTTAATTGCTTGATAACGCAGGGAAACAGGAGGATTATGCTCTTCTCCATTCCACCCTCACACTCCCCCTCCACCCCCAAAGCAGGGGAGGGGGTGGTAGTATAAAAGTTGACTATATCTCAGAAATCTGTGAAGTTGTTCCTGTGCCTACCTGGTATATAAACACCCTTCCTCTCCTCCTATTTGCATAAAGATATTCTACTTTTTCTTAGATGTTCCCATTAAGAATTTTTAGTTCATTTTTAGAAATCAGTTGGGTGGTTATTCCCAGGTAGCTGTTTTTCTGGATTTAATCCAGTAATGAATCTGTACCTGAATGAGGAAAAATCTGCCTGGCTCACAGAGGTTTCTCTCCAGGTTACACTTGTTCCCAGACCTATCAGTTACCCCTTTTCCGTTCTGTGGTTGTGGCCCCGCACCTCTCATCAGTGGATTCTCTGTTCTAGTGTGGTTTTTCTGTAGCAACTCACCAGGCTGACTGGATGCCCTTTTCATTAACTTTGGCGTCTTCCAGTATTTTAAGCCAGGTTTTGGCATAGTCTACTGAGTAGAGGTGCCCTCCTCCCTTCAGCGTTATCCTGCCCATTTTCAAGGCTCACGTCCTCTGCTGAGTCTCCCGCTCAGTTCCTGGTGCCTGGGTGAAAGTGGTCTTACACAGTGGTGTAAGTGGAGATTGCTTGCTAGCGGTGCGCCTGAGGCAAGTTGTTTAACTCCGTGGGTCTCTTTTCTCATCTGTAAAACGGGGGCTTTAATACCACCCACCTCCATCTAAAGTATCAATGACTTAATGCGTTTTTCTTCTTTGTACAGAAGTTCTGAGGTAAGAAGTGCAGGTCTGGTATGGCGGTTCCATGGTTATCAGCAACTGTCTGCCATCATTAGTTTGTGGCTTCCATTCTCAAGGTGATCCAGAATGACTGCTGTGGTTATAAACATCACATGTACATTCCAGGCAGCAAAATGGAGCAGGAGGGCAAGGCAGAAAGGCTCACCCAGCTTTGTGAGAGGACCATATCCAAAAGTCACACCCTCTCAGTTTTGCTTATATTCCATTGGTCGGAACTCGATAACTTGACCTTGCAGCCACAGAATATCAGGAAATACAGGTTTTTATCTGGGTACAGTTGCCACCTCAATGGAATTAGGGTTCAGTTACTAACAAGTAAGGGAAGAATGAGGGTTGGGGAAGTAACAAGCAATCTGTGTAGCTCTACTAGAAAGGAGATAAGGCAAATAAAGTACTAAGTACTGACTGACAAATCGTAACGCCTCAGTGAATGCCAGGCATTTTTATGACTTTTGCTAAAAGGTCATATTACCAGCATGTCCCACTTTTTCTTATTCCTTTCCACCCATTCATATACTTTTCAGGGTAGTGATCTTTTATAATACCGTAATACAATAGCTGAAACTTACAGAAACAACCATAGATGATTTCTTTGAAGGGAAGAGCTAGGTAGGTAGTGGTTGTTCCCTTGTTGGAAAACCATTAGTCTCTGTAGAAGTTTCCTCTTTTTTTGCTTCATTAGCAGTTCTTAACATTGGTGGAGTTGATATGTCTTTTTTTACTTTGATTGGTACATATTCTTTTTTTTAATAAAGAGAATTAATTCCACTTAAAAATGTTTTTATTACATCCTTTAGTTAAATGCAAAGTCTTAGGGTGATACAGAATGAAGATTGGGAATGATTTTACTTAATGCTTATTAGCCTTGCTTCAGTAAAGCACCTCATTGTTAACTACCAAATTTTTAACTTAAAATGTTTTTATTACATCCTTTAGTTAAATGCAAAGTCTTAGGGTTAAAAATGTTTTTATTACACTTAAAAATGTTTTTATTACATCCTTTAGTTAAATGCAAAGTCTTAGGGTGATACAGAATGAAGATTGGGAATGATTTTACTTAATGCTTATTAGCCTTGCTTCAGTAAAGCACCTCATTGTTAACTACCAAATTTTTAACTACCAATTTTTTTAAGCTTTGCTGTTTTACTGTATATTCATCATGTAGTGAATTTTACAATACACAGATTTTTGTTCTATAATAGAGCTATAGTCGAGCCTTCTTTTCTTGCCTCTTATTAAGTACAATTTGCCTTATATCCAAATAATCTAAATTTTGATAAGATAGAAAAAAGAGGGAAGGGATATATAACTGGGAACCAAAATAACATTTTGATAAAGCCTGCCTCCAGGTTTCAAGGTAGCTGAATATTTTTATATTGAATCCCAATGTGTTATTTTCTGGCTGTGTTGTAACAAGTAAGCATATATGTGTCATAAGTGCCTGTGGTTGCATTGTTTTGTTGTTTTATAAATCAGTCACCTGTGACTTTTAGATTCTTTTGATGTTTTTCTCCAGTAATCATCAACCTTTATTAATAATTATTTCTGCACACAGCTGTAATTAGTCTTTCCTTTTTTTTTATTAGAGTATAATTGCTTTACAATGCTGTGTTAGTTTCTGCTGTAGAACCAAGTGAATCAGCTGTACGTGTACATACATCCCCTGCCTCTTGCGCCTCCCTCCCACCCCACGCCCCACTGCGCCCTGCGTCTTTCCTTTTTCTTTCCATGGTGGTTTCTTTAAAAATATCTATACATGGATAGAAAAGATATGCAAACCTCAAAGTAGTTTTCTTAGGATGTCTGCATGTATATTTAATTTTAATGTTTTTTTTAAATAAATCTAAATAAAAATTCATCAAATGGTACGGTACCTGAAGTTAATGCTAAATGTTGTAGTCCTTTGTAAAACCACGTTAAGTCATAGAAGGTTATCAAACTCAAGCAACCATTGAGGTTAAAGTTAGTATCATTCAACAGTTTTAAGAACCTTTAAAATTAGTTAATAAATCTCTTTTATAACGAGGCAAAATCAGTAGGGTGGAATTGTTTTTAAAAAAATCAGTAAATTTGCCCAATTTTACACTTTAATGATGTAGAAAAATATGTACTGAAGATTCTAGAAGGCCATAGTCAAAATTACTTCTGAAAAGTTGGCCCTTTCTTCAAAAAGAAATTTATAAAATTAACTAGATCTTTAAAAAAAATAGCTAGTAAAACTTGCTTTTAAATGTAACTGAATATTCTGGAATCCTTGGTTTGGAAAAACCTGCTGTACTATTAGGTTAACTGTGTTATATTTTATGCTAGGGAACAGTTTTTTAAGACAGATAATAAAGAAGTATATTATAATTGTCTAAGTCTTTAATATCCAGTTCAGTATTTTTTTCTAAAATAAGTAGTAATTTAGATAAATTTAGAATTGCCATATTTTACGTACAGAATGCTTAATATTGTATAGTTTTTGCATTATTGGAAAGATTTAATTAAATTATTTATAATAGCTTATAAGACTTCTATCAGTGACTTTTGTTTGATAGAAACTCTTGAACTATTGTGTATCTTTGCAAAGAGAAGAAGTAGGAATACAGTCACCTCTTTATAAATTAGGCAAATTTAAAATTTCATCTTATGGGCTTCCCTGGTGGCACAGTGGTTGGGAGTCCGCCTGCCAATGCAGGGGACGCGGGTTCGTGCCCCGGTCTGGGAGGATCCCACGTGCCGCGGAGCGGCTGGGCCCGTGGGCCATGGCCGCTGAGCCTGCGCGTCCGGAGCCTGCGCTCCACAGCGGGAGAGGCCACAGCAGTGAGAGGCCCACGTACCGCAAAAAAAAAAAAAATAAATAAATAAAAAATTTCATCTTATAATGGATAAAGAAGATGTGGCACATATATACAATGGAATATTACTCAGCCATAAAAAGAAACGAAATTGAGTTATTTGTAGTGAGGTAGATGGACCTAGAGTCTGTCATACAGAGTGAAGTTAAGTCAGAAAGAAAAACAAACACCGTATGCTAACACATATATATGGAATCTAAGGAAAAAAAAAAGTTCATGAAGAACCTAGGGGCAAGACGGGAAACAGACCTACTAGAGAATGGACTTGAGGATATGGGGAGGGGGCAGGGTAAGCTGTGACAAAGTGAGATAGTGGCATGGACATATATACACTACCAAACGTAAAATAGATAGCTAGTGGGAAGCAGCTGCATGGCACAGGGAGATCAGCTCGGTGCTTTGTGACCACCTAGAGGGGTGGGATAGGGAGGGTGGGAGGGAGGGAGACACAAGAGGGAAGAGATATGGGAACATATGTATATGGATAACTGATTCACTCTGTATAAAGCAGAAGCTAACACACCATTGTAAAGCCATTGTACTCCAATAAAGATGTTAAAAATAAATAAAATTTCATCTTAGATATTTCCCTCTGCCCAGCACATCTTCCTTTATCCCCACCCCCTTGGTGTTTATTCACAGAAGCAAATTAATTTTAATATTAGCTTAAGGAAAATATGATTAGGAAAATAAGTCTGCTACAGAAGTAGCCATTGTATATTTCAAAGCTAAATACAGCGGGAGCGGGAGAGGGGGGAGGGATGGACTGGGAGTTTGGAGTTAGTAGACGCAAACTATTACGTATAGAATGCATAAACAACAAAGTCCTACTGTATAGCACGGGGAACTATATTCAGTATCATGGGATAAACCATAATGGAAAAGAATATAAAAAAGAATATATATGTGTATAACTGAGTCACTTGGCTGTACAGCAGAAATTAACACAACATTGTAAATCAACTCGACTTAAATAAAAAATATTAAAAAGCTAAATACAAACAATTTCTAAGTTGCATGCTGTTTTGGATAGTCCATATTACATTTCTGCTTTATTTGCAAGATAATTATGATTCAGATACTCAGATTTTAACCTTGACTGACATCATTGCAATTTAAGGCATTTGATCGTAATTTATTAGACAGGGATATCTTTAAGAGTATGGTATCATATATTATTGCTGACTGATTTTAAATTGCTGATAAAACAGCTGCAGTGATTATTTTGATCTTGTAGATTTTGTGCATGAAGCTAGAAGATAAAAGTCCCAAGAAAAACTCATTATATGTATTTTTAAACTAATAAAGTTGAAAACTGCATTTGCCTGGAGCAATTTAATTTAAAGTAGATTCTTGTATCTTATAGTATTCATCACAGTAGTAAGCATGCATTTGTCAAAAGTTCTCTGTTCTGTTCATGTCTAAGTTGAAAGCCTAGTTAATGTAAATGTGCATTTTTGTTCTTCATGGTTATGTCATGAAGGTACCTTTACACTGGATAAGGTAATAACCAGTGCTTATGGGAAGTCTGTGATGGGTGAGGCATTTTACATGTAATTTAGAATTTAAGCCTTATAAATGCTCTATCAACTAGTCATTATTATCTCCATTTTACTGTGAGGATGTTGAAGTTCAAAGAAGTTAAGCGTCTTGCTTCTGGTCATGTAAGCAAATTAGTGGAAGTTAATTGAATTTGAACCCAAGTCTGACTCCAGAGCCTGTGTGTGTTTCACTGTGCCATATTTTTTTCCTATGAGGAAAAATATGTCAATTCTGTGGACTGTATAAGTCATAAAAAGTAACCCCCCTTTTCAGCAAACCTGACATGTGAAAATCTAGATTTGCCAATATACAAATTTGGGATATTCTTTATTCTTGTGAGATGATTCATCTCATGTTCTATAAATGACACGACATGACATTTAAAATATTATTTGCTTTCCCAAAATTCAGCTGCTTTACTTAACATTTTAAGAATACCTGCATTGTGAAATTTTTATCAAGTGAGGCAAACCTGTATTTTGGTATGCTTTATTTAGCATGTTCTTCACGAATGCCTGTTTTAACCTGTTTAACACCAGGTTCTAGGTGCTAGAGAGATAAGTGACCTGCAAAAGCAGACGTAGTTCCTGCTGGCTCTGGAACTGGTATAGCTGGGTTTCAAATGTGGGTTCCACCTTTACCTCTCAATAACTGTATGATCTTATTAGCAGGTTCCTTAGCCCTCTTAGGCTCTTTCTTCATCTGTGAGAAGGAAAAATAATAGTACCTTTCTTAGGGTCATCGTGAGAATTAATTGAGATAATATATGTGCATAGCATGATACCTGGCATGTAATAAAACAATAAATGTTACCTTTTTATCTTAAAAATAACACTTTAAATATAAGTAATTTTCTGTAAAAAAAAATAACTGAACAAGCTTAATTGGTATCATGATCTTCAGTCTGGGATGGTAGTCATCTTTTTTGTATCATTTGAAAAGTCTCATAAGTGTTTCCCTTCATTTGTTCTGCACACTGCACACATTTTAGAAATATAGTACACCGTAAGCTATGTGTTTATTTTTAATATTTTAAGGGCAATGCCAGAATCACTGTGTGGTGTAATTCCAAATACAGGCGTATATATGTTTGGCTCATGGCAAGTACAGTAACCTATTTTTTATTACCTTTCTTCTGAAAAAGAAGATGACGAGTCACTTTGTGATTTATTCTTTGGAGCAATATATACTTACGAGAAAAGATTTGAGGAAGAAATTCTTCATTGACTGCAAACAAAAATGTTATGACAGCTTCACTCTGACTTACAGTTGGCATTTTGTATGATTTCTTGAATTTTTTGAATGGAAAGTATTTCTAAGTTTTTTTTTTTAATAGTGAAATTTAAAAACTAGATACTTTCTGTACACTTACAATATTTAGGCACTTGAATATGTAAATACAAGTTCAGGTAATTTTGAATTTAAAAAGGTACATTTATGAAAAGTTACACAAGAGTTATCAATCTAGCCATATTTCCTTGTAGATTCCTAAATTGTTTTAGGATATTAGGATTTATCAAAAGCTTGAGGAAAAATTGAATGCATTCCAGAAACGATTTTTTAGAGATATACAAAAACACAAGTGACAAATTTCTTTAAGTAATGGTTTCCATCAATAATTTTGTTATAACAGTTAAACTTTCTTTTTGTGAACTGATGCAAAAACCTCACTTATAATACTTTTAAGGAGATTTGTTCAGCTATATTTCCTGTAAAAAGAGATGTCAGGGCTATTTTTATTATCTGTAATGAAACCCTGTTAGAGAAAATCTTGCTTTGACATTAAATCACTGCCCTTTTTTTCATTACGAAGTCTAAATGCCAAGGAAAAGTCAACTTGTAAGCTGGAGAGGTATATAAACAGTTCAATTATAGTGACTGCTAAAATAGATTTTATTACTGTTTTCTGTTTTCATAGTTCTTTTAATTCTTGATTAAGCCATTTTTAAGTACATAAGAGATAATTTGATGCTTTAATAGAAACATTTTTTTCTTATAATACAAAAAGAAGATTGCGTGGTTGATGTAGAGATTTTTGTTTTTAATGTGAATTTTTAAGGGACTTTTTTGTACAAGAGGTTTTTAAATATTTCTTTTAGTATGTACAGCCAACATTTGTATTACCTCAGATGTTGTAATGGGACATCATTTTTACTTCTGAGAATGAATATTAGCTTTGCTGAATTTTTATGTGTAAGCAAACTTTTGGCTTATATGCTAACTTACGTAACCTCAGTCAAGATTTTCAGAAATACTTTGTTGAAGTTTGTTAAAGTTAAGATTTAATTATCAGTTTTAATGGTTAAATTTTAAAGGAGCGAATTTAAGATGTAATTTGTTCTTAGAAGCCAAAGAAAATAAATGGCATAGAAATAAATGATTTAGTTGTTCTTTGGGAGGAAAAAAATACACTCACATTTAAAGCTAAGTTTCTAGATTATTTAATTGAGAGCCATATATAAAACTTAATTTCTAAAAATACCTTCTTATATAGTATGAAGCAAAAAAATTACCACAACTCACTGAGTCTGAGTTTTAGCATCAGAAGAGGTGCTGAGAAGAATAAAGTTCTTTCATAAGGATGTTTAGTGATGTTCATCTAATATTTTTGAGCTTGAAAAATGAAGATAGGACGATTCTGAAAATGAACTCTTTCATTATTCTAATACCATGTACTACTGTATTGAGACTAAGTTATCCATGCTGTGTTGGAGCTCAGCCTGCAAAGAAATGAACTGGCTGATTTTTGTCATTTGCAAGTCCAGCCAGGGTTACTGCAGCCTGCCAGTTGACCACATCAATGCATAATTTTGTGTGAAGTCGTCAAAAGGTACTATTTGTTTTAAAAGTGACACATTTAACTTTTTACTATAATTATTAATACAAAGCAAAGAAGTTAGTAGTGCTTTCTTTTTTTTTTATTGTCATCAAGCCGTTTTCTAGGAATTTTCAGCAATATATCAATTCAGCTGTAATTCTAGTATGAAATACAGAAACTATGAACAAGCTTTTGGTGCCTACCATTAAAAATTAAATCCATAACTTTAATTCTTACAACCTCATTTTGTTTCACCACAGCTCTGTTTTAGTAGATCTGCATATCTGTCTTGGTCTCAATGGTTAATTTTACCAGTTCAGTTTTCTTTGTAGATTTTTGCCATAAGTAGCAAGGATTTAAAATCTTACAGTCCCTTAAAATATTTTATTACCATTTACTTGAAAGAACGATAGATAATGTACATGCTTGTTCATTGTGCAAATACTTAAGACATTCTGATTGAAAGACAGCTTAAGGAAAAATAAACAAATAGCAAAAGCATTCAGTCTTTATTTACAATATGTAGAAGATCACTGTTTTCACTTTAAGTGTACGAGTCTGATCGGCAGGAACACCCTAGAGAAGGACATCTTTAGCGATAGAATTTACATACCGTTAGCTCACAGTAATTGATTAGCAGCAGGTCTCTGAGTACAGAGCTAGCTGGGCACGTTATTTGGGATGCCTTTGATGCTGTGGTTTTCCGAAGCTTGCTGGCTGCATGCTTGTTGCCTTTGTTCGTGACACAGGTAATTACTTGATAAAATGAAGTGCATCGCTGTGAACAATCGACCCTTTGGAGCAATCCAGGCTGGTCAGCAGTCTAAAACCACACTTTAAGGCCATCATTATGGCCTCGAACTTAAGAGTTTCCAAGGTGCAGACAAAGGTGTTGTCTTCCTTCAGTACAAGTCGAGTGCCATTTTCAGACTTTATGAAGTATTTAAATTGAATGATGTTTGCCGATATTGAAAACTCCTCTGGAAAGCCATCCAGCCTGCTTTTGGACACCAGAACAATGCGAGATTTTATTTTTGATATGAAATCAGGAGCATTACAGAAGATTCTCAGTCCTTGTGAGCGATCATGGTTATCTGTTATTTCCAGGAAAGTAGTCTCCCTGGGTGTTAGCTGTTCTTTTTCCCACCTGGACTTCACTTCCTCCGCCAGTCCCTTGAGCTGAAAGAATTCTGCTTCTTGTGCGAGAAGTTGATTTTCTCGAAACCCTTCTGGCAGTAGAAGTTCTCCGTTTCGTAGGAAGTTTAGAACATGCCTGAAGAGGAGCCCATCCCTGTCTATGAAATAATGACCATCGGCATCAAATGGGCAGAGGATTTTTCCATTTACTATACCTTCAAGGAAAGTGTCTGGGTACTTGGTCAGTGTTTGTTTCTGAGTAATGTATAGGTATCCACCAACGTTGAGGGTCATCAGGGTGGATTTGCAGTTCTTTCCCTGGTCAGCATCTTCCAGGCTGTTGTGTTTCCCTTCATACTCCTTTTCTTTTTCTCTTCTGTTTATTTTACGCTCCATTTTTGAAAATGCTATTTCAGCTTGTTCTTCTTGGCGTTGAGATTTTTTAAAAAGAAACACTACCACACAAACACGCCTTTATTCAGCCCCAGCCTGGTGATGGAATGGAAATGCTGGCAGCGTTGCCTGTGCTGTCAGCTCGGTTTTGCAGTAGGTGGCGTATCAGCTATGTATGCAGGAGCTTTCTGGAGTAAGAGGGGAAAAAGATAATTTGCATTTAACTGTATCAGGGAAGGAACTCGCTGTGAAAAGGTTTTCATGTGTATTCTTTGAAGTAATGAAAGTTACTGAATAAATTGAATTTCCTATTGGCAGTTAAGCAGTTACATATGTTTAATTCTCCAGCTAAGTGTGAATTTTTATCCACTTCTAAATGTCTTTTAAGTTATTAATCAGGCAGGCTTAATAATGAATAATAGTGTCACCTTTTGGAGAATAATGTATGTTGAATTAGTATCATTTTTTAAAGTAAATCATAAGTAGGAAACCCAAAGACAAAGGACCTAGGTGTATAGCAGTTTTTCTCCTAAAAAAAGTCACACATTTCACAAGTGGTGTAGTCATTTTAGAGACACAAGTGAGAATATTTAACCTGTTGTTTGTGACATTGTACTTGAATTTAATTGGATTTGCCTGTGATTCTGCTTTGTGGATCTTTAGCGAGTGAGAAGAAATTTTCTTCATGTCCTTTAACAAAAGTCTCTGTTATTTTGGCTTTTTACCCTAAAGGTAAAAAATCAAATATACAGGTTTTACAGTAATCTTTTTTTTTTTTTGGTTAAGATTTCCTATGGAAAATTCATAAGCTTGTTTCACCCTAAACGTGCTTCACTGCTGAACAAAGACTTGGACTGCTGTGGAAAACACTGTAACCGTGTGTCTGTGTGTGTGTGCACGCAGGCATGTCCTCCCTTGAGAAGATAACAGAGAGACACATTCAAAATACCTGCTGTAAAATAGTGTCATGGGCTAAGTTAGTTGGGTTTCTTTTGCCGCTGTTGGCTTTTTTTCAGTGTTCACATAGGGGGAGAGAAAAGACCAAAGCCTAGCTGCCCTTTTTTTTTTTTTTTTTGGAGCTGGAACAGTGTGAGTGTGGTGTTTTTTTCCCCTTTCTTTTTTTTCCTCCTTCCGCTGTAACTTGCCTTCCAAAACATTTTAGGGATCTTGAGTCTTCGTTTCTAGAATTTAAAGACCCAGTGGTAAGAAATGTGAGCGTTGTCCCCAGTGCACTATTATTTGGCTGATCTACCTGCCAGATTATTCTGAGGAGCTGCGTTGTCCTGAGAATTAGACTTTAGATTTTGTTAAATTGATTTATATTTTTATTACATTAAAGGTATTTGAAATTTTTTCAACTTTGTGTTGATAGAAATATTGGTACAGATTCTTCTAAAAATGCGTGCCTTGCATTTTCTCTAAACAATGTTAGATTTTCTTCAGATATAAAAATTTTACTTTTAATTATAGCGCATTTTGAATTTAGTATTTACGTATCCTTGAGCTTATCAAAATTTCATTGAAATTAAACTAGGAATCTAAGACATAACATTCTTAGGGCTGAGTTTTTGTTTTGAGACCATGAAATAGAACCAAAGGTAAGATTGAATTCTCGAGAGTTTTTAGTGTTTTATATAGAACTTTACAACTTGTTAATAGTAAGCCAACATTTTGACTAAAACTTCCTCTCAGTACTGCATCATTTAAGAAGAGTTTACTATTATATTCTAACAATTTCATATGTGTTGATTTTGTGGTTTTGGAATCAGGTCTTACCTATGGCTATGACTTTTTCTGAAATATTGAATAGATTTGGGGGGTACAACTTTAGAAATGGAATTCTTGTGTTAATAGTCAATGCACGTGAGTAGTACCATGTAATGGCAAAACCAGCAAAGGCATGCCAGTTTCATTTACAGTTATAGTCCTGTGTCAATGAACTTCGTGGGACACCAGAATCAATAGAACATAACTGTAGTATAGTGGTGGAGACTGTGCTAGAATTTTCTTTGTATGTTTAAATAAAGTGATATAGTTGAATTCTATGTAAGGCTTAGTCTGCTTCCTGTTACACCGTTTGGCCTGTTTATAGATGCCTTCCTGGGGGAGCCCTAAAGCTAGTGCTGCTGGAGGATTTGCTTCCATGGGGTGGGGAGGTGAGGTAGGACTGGAGGAAGTTGGACTGCTGATCCCTTCAGCCGTCACCCCCAGGGCCACCTTACACTTGCAGACTTGCTCACTTCTGGTTTCTGGTTTTTAAAATTCCTGGTGTGTGTTCTTTGTTTCTGCTGGCTTGCCTTGACAGACGTGTGCCTAGACATGTGCCTCTAACCCTTGACCGTTCTTTCTCTGTAGACTTCACTCTGATGTTCTTGGCTTCTGCAGACCTGACCTGTGTGATTTGTTTGCCAGCCGTGGCCTGGCAGCAATAGTGTAACAGAAGCCTTGTCTGACTGGAAGCTGATAAGAATCCGTAGGACTTTTCTTTTATGTCCTATTGCTCCCAACTTGCCGTCTTGAGAAATAAAAATGGTACCCAGTAGGTCCCAGCTTCTCTGCGTTACTCCGCTCCATCCCCATTAAAGCAAGATGATTGCAGTTTACAGAAATCACGGGGCTTTGTTGATCATTGCTGCTGTGGTGGTTCATATGCCCCTTAGGAGAAAGCCAGGTTGTCTTCTTTTTAGTCTTTTTTAAGCTTATATTTACCTGCTTTGGGGGGCTGTAGGGTGGGGAGAGTCATGTCAATCAAATCCACACATCCCTAAAACTGTAAAAATGGTGCTTCAATAACTATTCCAAGGCAAACATCCATGGTTTATGTGACTACATTTCTCTGCCTCACTGCAGATACCAACTGGAAGTAATCAATTCAGTGGTTTCAGCAGAAGGGCTTAACCTACACATCAAAGATTAGCTCGTGGGCTTCCCTGGTGGCACAGTGGTTGAGAGTCCGCCTGCTGATGCAGGGGACACGGGTTCGTGCCCCGGTCCGGGAAGATCCCACATACCGCGGAGCGGCTGGGCCCGTGAGCCATGGCTGCTGAGCCTGCGCGTCTGGAGCCTGTGCTCTGCAACGGAAGAGGCCACAACGGTGAGAGGCCCGCGTACCGCAAAAAAAAAAAAAAAAAAGATTAGCTCGCTTTAGTCCACTTGACCACTAGACTTGAAGATTTCATCTGCTTTACAGGCAGAAAGATATATTTTTTAAAAAGTGTCTGTCATAGACATCTGTAATCACACATATAAAAGAACCCTTTAGTCAACTTTGAAGATTTATTTTCATATATATATATATATATCTGTTTCTTACTTTTTTCATTCAACTCTGTTTTTTGAATTAGTTCATGCTGCTGTGTATACATCTGTTTCACTACTTGTGGGTGGCACACGGTATTTCACACTTAGGTACCCAATAAATGTTGTTTTTGATTCCCTAGTGATGGACACCCAGGCTGCCTCAATCCCTTGCTGTGATGAACAGTTTCAAGCACGTCCTCTTATGGGTGTCTGTGGAAATTTGAGGGCTTGCTGGCCGTGTTCAGTTTCACTTAGAACTGCCAGATGACTCCCGAGATCAGCTCTATCAGTGCACTCTCCCACCAGCAGTGCCTGTGGTTTCCTGTTTCCCCACATTTTTTCCAACACTTGGTGTTATCTGCCTTTCTTTTTTTGTTTTGTTTTGTTTTATTTTTTACATTTCACATATAAGTGATATCATATAGTATTTGTCTTTTTCAGTCTGACCTCTTTCACTTAGCATAATACCCTCCAAGTCCATCCATGTTGTGCAAATTTCATTCTTTTTTATGGCTGAGTAGTATTACAGTGTGTGTGTGTGCGTGTGTGTGTGTGTGTGTGTGTGTGTGTGTGTGTATGTATCTTCTCTATCCATTCATCTGTTGATGGACACTTAGGTTGCTTTCATATCTTGGCAATTGTAAAGAATGCTGCTATGAACATTGGGTGCCTGTATCTTCGAATTAGAGTTTTCTCTGAATATATACCTAGGAGTGGAATTGCTGGGTCATACGGTAGCTCTGTTTTTAGTTTTTGAGAAACCTCCATACTCTTTTACACAGTGGCTGCACCAGTTTAATTCCCATCAACAGTGTATGAGGATTCCCTTTTCTCCACATCCTCGCCAACATTTGTTATTTGTGTTCCTGTTGATGATAGCCAACTTTGAGGATGTAAACAGTGTCATTGTCAGGTTCTTGTTATGAGTATATTCATTGGTTAGGCCCAATGCCTAACCAAATTTTAGCAAAACCTTTCCATTATATGGTGATGCTAATCTTCCACTGTCTGCATTAGGCAGAATTTATTCCAGGCCAGTGGGAATTTCCATCTTATCTACCAACTCTTGATAGGAAATGAGGTCATCATCATCAACATTATTGACACAGAACATGACCATAATATATGCTTGCTCCATTTATATGCCAGAGGTATTCTCCTGCCATGGAAGGAAGTGGAACCTTACCAAGAAGGTATTTCTCTTGGTTGGAAGATAAAAGATGTGATAATTCCCCTAGACTCAACCGATCACTTTCTGAAATTCAAGCACTTCTTTCCAAGGAAAAGGGATGGTCTCAGAAGCTGCCTTTATTAAAAACACTGGGCTTCTGTTTCCTCATTCTCTGTCTCTACCAAATCTTTTTTGGTTATTTTCACCTGCATACATTAATGCCTGTTTTTTAAAAAAGATTATTTCCCATTACCTTAGGAAGAAAGTAAAACCAACTGCAGAAAGAGCAGTAGCTGTCAATTTTCACTTAAAGCTGGCACTATGTCTCTGCCCTGGTCTTTTGCAGATTTTTTAAGGCTTATTGATCTGGGTCTTTCTTCTTCACTTGAATTTGATACCCATCTACTTGATTCTGCAGTGATATCTTTATCTGTTCATTTTCCAAAATCTGGCTAACCTCTGGCCATCTGACTTGCATGTCCTCTCATTCCTGTTTGCCTTGATCTTCCTATAACTTTTACAAGCTGAGTTTCTCTTTTTTAATGTGTGGCTTTCTTGTTCTTCATAGCCTCCCGTTAATAGCATTGAATGTGAGAAATATTCACTTTGATATTCAGCTGTAATCCTGTTATTTTAGCCTCTTTTTTGGTGTTAAAAAATATAAATAAATTACACAGTGTAATGTATTAACATATTTTAAGAATCAAGGATTTTTCTGTGTTAATCTAATTCTATTTGAACATCAAAACTTTAGTTTCGGGCTTCCCTGGTGGCGCAGTGATTGAGAGTCCGCCTGCCGATGCAGGGGACACGGGTTCATGCCCCAGTCCTGGAAGATCCCACGTGCTGCAGAGCAGCTGGGCCTGTGAGCCATGGCCACTGAGCCTGTGCATCTGGAGCCTGTGCTCCGCAACAGGGGAGGCCACAACGGTGAGAGGCCCGTGTACCGCAAAAACAAAACAAAACTTTAGTTTCATTTTGAAATATAAAATTTTTTCTGCAAAATTAGATGTTGTCTTGTACTGGGCTTCCATCCCCACAAGTACTACCTCACTACCTTATGGAGCTGACTGACCACAGTATCTCACCACCTGTGCAGAGTGCTGAAGTCCTCCTAGGACACATTCAGTATAGCTTTGGCAGGAAGGTGATGTGGATGTGTAATTCCAGTCAGGTGAATAAGCTTGTAAATGTTTTGCAGTGTTGAACTGAGTCTTCAGAGAAGCCCAGGAAACTTTGCTGCATCAGCAAATTTTTAAACCTCACTTGAGGAGTGTAGAAAAGATGAAAACACTTTGTATCAAAAGGAGCACAAATAAAAATGACAGACTAAATGAGAAGTTCTGGCAAAATTCCATTCCACGTTTCTTTGCTTTTCATTACAGAGGTAATCTTGAAAACAATTTACAAATTACATTAATTCATATTTTAAATGTACTTTGGGAGATGAGTATTTCAGGGAAAACTGTATTTTATAATTCTGTAGGCAGAAGTCATTTAAGTTTTTAAAAATGAGTTTGCTTTTCTTTTTTTTGAAATGCAGACTATGCATTATTATTCACTGGAAAATTTTATTGTAACTAGATGAGCAAAGCACTTCTATGAGCCATCAAATGAACACTGAAATTATATTGTGTAGAACTCATTTTTATAGTGCTATTTGGCAAAACGGAACTTTGCCTCCTCTTTCAGAAGGAGATGTTTTAAGTTAATAGCCATTGTCTACAATCTCAAAATGAGGTTTCATGACTTTGAAAAGTTGTAAAGTTAATATTGTTATGAAATCAGTAACCCAAAGAGTCTCCGCTGCTGATGCGGTGTCCTACCAATGTCCCTCCTGTTATCATCTTGATTTTAGATTCTCTTGTGTCTTCAGTGATGACATGGTGTTGAGGAGAGAGGGGGTCCTGAACCAGCAGGACGGGATATCATGGTTCATAGGAGGAAATGGAGTTCTTACGCAGTGTAGAGTGATTGCAAATCAGGGATGGAGAAGTCTATCATATTGCACACTTTTTCACATTTAACATTTCTGACATCAGGGTATGTCTTAAAATCATTGGCTTGTAAAATTCTCATGGTAGTATTGTGTCTTTCTTGGGGGCACATAAAATGATGGTGACTATTACAATTGATGGTATCTTAGATTTGATGAAATATTTGAGCAGTTCTGTAAGCTGTTATCCCCATACCACCAGAAAATAAAATTACCAGAGATACAGGAAGAGGAAAAGATGTAGGGGAGAGGAGGAGAGAAATATCAGGGCAGTAGTTCTCAACCCTGGCTGCTGCATATTAGAATTATCTAGCGAGGTTGTAAAAACACCTCTTGCCCGCACAGTGCAATTAAGGGAGAATCTCTGACAGTGGGCCCAGTAGTTTTTAAAAAGCTTCCCAGGTGATTCTTAGGATCAAGCAGAGTTGAAGAACTACCATATACAGGAAATTGATGAGCTCAGGAAGGGGAACTTATCCCAAAAGAGTTCTTAATGATGAGGGCATAATTTCTACTCTGTAGTTATGGGGATCACTTACTATTAAAGTGTCTTGAAAATTGTAAAGAACTAAACTAGTATGTGGTATTACTACTGTTCCTAAACATGGTGAAGAGAACAGGAGTTATTGAGGATGAAAGTAATGAAACTTGAATCATATTCAGTTGATTTAAAAATGTGTCATCAGATGGTCTATATTAATATTGTATCCCTCAACTATATTACGGGCATTCTAAGTGCAGGGGTCTGTAATTTTCTTCCTTTGTACCCCTCATCACATCTAGCACAGTGTTTGGCACTACTTAACTGTAATGAAGCACTATAGTAAAAGTCTTTTCTCCAGGAGACTTAATCTTTCCTAGAAGGATTTGTTTTTCTGTCCATTTAATCACATTTGCTATTGTTTTTGAATTCTCTCTAATTTCAAGTGCAACAGCCAAAGCTGCATTGCACCCTTTGATGAAGGTCTAACTAAGACAAACTATCACAGTACTCTGATTTTCCTTTTCATTTATTATTACAATGCAGCATTACTTCATTTTTTTAAATAGAACTATATTTTATTTCTGGGTTCTATTCAACCTCTTATTTTTTTTCTTTATCCATTTGTCTATTTTTTTTTTTTTTTTTTTTTTGTGGTACGCGGGCCTCTCACTGTTGTGGCCTCTTCGGTTGTGAAGCACAGGCTCCAGACACGCAGGCTCAGCGGCCATGGCTCAGGGACCCAGCCACTCCGCGGCATGTGGGATCTTCCCGGACCAGGGCACGAACCCATGTCCCCTGCATCGGCAGGCGGACTCTCAACCACTGCGTCACCAGGGAAGCCCCCCATTTGTCTATTTTTTGTTAACATCTTTATTGGAGTATAACTGCTTTACAATGGTGTGTAAGTTTTGCTGTATAACAAAGTGAGTCAGCTATCCATATATCCCCATATCCCCTCCCTCTTGCGTCTCCCTCCCACCCTCCCTATCCCACCCCTCTAGGTGGTCACAGAGCACCGAGCTGATCTCCCTGTGCTATGCGGCTTCTTCCCACTAGCTATCTATTTTACATTTGGTAGTGTATATATGTCCATGCCACTCTCTCACTTCGTCCCAGCTTACCCTTCCCACTCTCTGTGTCCTCAAGTCCATTCTCTATATCTGCGTCTTTATTCCTGTTCTACCCCTAGGTTCTTCAGAACCTTTTTTTTCTTTTTCTTTTTAGATTCCATATATATGTGTTAGCATACAGTATTTGTTTTTCTCTTTCTGACTTACTTCACCCTGTATGACAGATTCTGAGTCCATCCATCTCACTACAAATAACTCAATTTCATTTCTCTTTATGGCTGAATAATATTCCACTGTATATATGTGCCACATCTTCTTTATCCATTCATCTGTCGATGGACACGTAGGTTGCTTCCATGTCCTGGCTATTGTAAATAGTGCTGCAGTGAACATTATGGTACATGACTCTTTCTGAATTATGGTTTTCTCAGGGTATATGCCCAGTACTGGGATTGCTGGGTCATATGGTAGTTCTATTTTTAGTTTTTTAAGGAACCTCTATACTGTTCTCCATAGTGGCTGTATCATGAACAGTGGCTGTATCCCATGAACAGTGAAAGAGGGTTCCCTTTTCTCCACACCCTCTCCATTATTTATTGTTTGTAGATTTTTTGATGATGGTCATTCTGACCGGTGTGAGGTGATACCTCATTGTAGTTTTTTGTTTTTTGGTTTTTTTTTGCGGTATGCGGGCCTCTCACTGTTGTGGCCTCTCCCGTTGCGGAGCACAGGCTCTGGACACGCGGGCTCAGCAGCCATGGCTCACGGGCCCAGCCACTCCGCGGCATGTGGGATCTTCCCAGACCAGGGCACGAACCCGTGTCCCCTGCATTGGCAGGTGGACTCTCAACCACTGCGCCACCAGGGAAGCCCCTCATTGTAGTTTTGACTTGCATTTCTCTAATGATTAGTGATGTTGAGCATCCTTTCATGTGTTTGTTGGCAATCTGTGTATCTTCTTTGGAGAAATGTCTGTTTGGGTCTTCTGCCCATTTTTGGATTGGGTTGTTTGTTTTTTTGCTATTGAGCTGCATGAGCTGCTTGTAAATTTTGGAGATTAATCCTTTGCCAGTTGCTTTGTTTGCAAATATTTTCTCCCATTCTGAGGGTTATCTTTTCGTCTTGTTTCTGGTTTCATTTGCTGTGCAAAAGCTTTTAAGTTTCATTAGGTCCCATTTATTTATTTTGGTTTTTATTTCCATTTCTCTAGGAGGTGGATCAAAAAGGACCTTGCTGTGATTTATGTCATGGAGTGTTCTGCCTATGTTTTCCTCTAAGAGTTTTATAGTGTATGGCCTTACATTTAGTTCTTTAATCCATTTTGAGTTTATTTTTGTGTATGGTGTTAAGGAGTGTTCTAATTTCATTCTTTTACATGTAGTTGTCCAGTTTTCCGAGCACCACTTATTGAAGAGGCTGTCTTCTCTCCATTGTATATTCTTGCCTCCTTTAGCAAACGTAAGGTGACCATATGTGTGTGGGTTTATCTCTGGGCTTTCTGTCCTGTTCCATTGATTTATATTTCTGTTTTTGTGCCAGTACCATACTGTCTTGATTACTGTAGCTTTGTAGTATACTCTGAAGTCCGGGAGCCTGATTCCTCCAGCTCCGTATTTCTTTCTCAAGATTGTTTTGGCTATTCGGGGTTTTTTGTGCTTCCATACAAATTGTGCAGTTTTTTTGTTCTAGTTGTGTGAAAAATGCCAATGGTAGTTTGATAGGGATTGCATTGAATCTGTAGGTTGCTTTGGGTAGTATAGTCATTTTCACAATGTTGATTCTTCCAACCCAAGAACACGATGTATCTCTCCATCTGTTTGTATCATCTTTAATTTCTTTCATCAGTGTCTTATAGTTTTCTGCATACAGGTCTTTTGTCTCCTTAGGTAGGTTTATTCCTGGGTATTTTACTCTTTTTGTTGCAATGGTAAATGGGAGTGTTTCCTTAATTTCTCTTTCAGATTTTTCATCATTAGTGTATAGGAATGCAAGAGATTTCTGTGCATTAATTTTGTGTCCTGCTACTTTACCAGATTCATTGATTAGCTCTAGTAGTGTTCTGGTAGCATCTTTAGGATTCTCTATGTATAGTATCATGTCACCTGCAAACAGTGACAGTTTTACTTCTTCTTCTCTGATTTGGATTCCTTTTATTTCTTTTTCTTCTCTGATTGCTATGGCTAAAACTTCTAAACTATGTTGAATAATAGTGGTGAGAGTGGGCAACCTTGTCTTGTTCCTGATCTTAGTAGAAATGGTTTCAGTTTTTCACTGTTTAGAATGATGTTGGCTGTGGGTTTGTTATATATGGCCTTTATTACGTTGAGGTAAGTTCCTTCTGTGCCTACTTTCTGGAGAGTTTTTATCATAAATGGGTGTTGAATTTTGTCGAAAGCTTTCTCTGCATCTATTGAGGTGATCATACAGTTTTTATTCTTCACTTTGTTAATATGGTTTATCACATTGATTGATTTGCGTATATTGAAGAATCCTTGCATTCCTGGGATAAATCCCACTTGATCATGGTATATGGTCCTTTTAATGTGCTGTTGGATTATGTTTGCTAGTATTATGTTAAGTGTTTTTGCACCTATGTTCATCAGTGATGTTGGCCTATAGTTTTCTTTTTTTGTGACGTCTTTGTCTGGTTTTGGTATCAGGGTGATGGTGGCCTCGTAGAATGAGTTTGGGAGTGTTCCTGCCTCTGCTGTATTTTGGAAGAGTTTGAGAAGGATGTGTGTTAGCTCTTCTCTAAATGTTTGATAGAATTCACCTGTGAAGCCATCTGTCCTGGGCTTTTGTTTGTTGGAAGATTTTTAATCACAGTTTCAATTTCAGTGCTTGTGATTGGTCTGTTTGTATTTTCTATTTCTTCGTGGTTCAGTCCAGAAGGTTGTGCTTTTCTAAGAAATTGTTCTTTTCTTCTAGGTTGTCCATTTTATTGGCATATAGTTGCTTGTAGTAATCTCTCATGATCCTTTGTATTTCTGCAGTGTCAGTTGTTACTTCTCCTTTTTCATTTCTAATTCTATTGATCTGAGTTTTCTCCCTTTTTTTCTTGATGAGTCTGGCTAATGGTTTATCAATTTTGTTTTTCTTCTCAAAGAACCATCTTTTAGTTTTATTGATCTTTGCTATCATTTCCTTCATTTCTTTTTCATTTATTTCTGATCTGGTATTATGATTTCTTTCCTTCTGATAACTTTGGGGGGTTTTTTGCTCTTCTTCCTCTCATTGCTTTAGGTGTAAGTTTAGGTTGTTTATTTGAGATTTTTCTTGTTTCTTGAGGTAGGATTGTATTGCTCCAAACTTCCCTCCTAGAACTGCTTTTGTTGCATCCCATAGGTTTTGGGTCATTGTATTTTCATTGTCATTTGTTTCTAGGTATTTTTTGATTTCCTCTTTGATTTCTTCAGTGACCTCTTGGTTATTTAGTAGCATATTGTTTAGCCTCCGTGTGTTTGTATTTCTTTTTCCTGTAATTGATATCCAGTCTCATAGCGTTGTGGTCGGAAAAGATACTTGATACAATTTCAGTTTTCTTAAATTTACCAAGGCTTGATTTGTGACCCAAGATATGATCTATCCTGGAGAATGTTCCATGAGCACTTGAGAAGAAAGTGTATTCTGTTGTTTTGGGATGGAATATCCTATAAATATAAATTAAATCCATCTTGTTTAATGTGTCATTTAAAGCTTGTGTTTCCTTATTTTCATTTTGGATCTGTCCATTGGTGAAAGTGGGGTGTTAAAGTCCCCTACTATTATTGTGTTGCTGTCGATTTCCCCTTTTATGGCTGTTAGCATTTGCCTTATGTATTGGGTGCATGAATATTTACAATTGTTATATCTTCTTCTTGGATTGATCCCTTGATCAGTATGTAGTGTCCTTCCTTGTCTCTTTTAATAATCTTTATTTTAAAGTCTATTTTGTCTGATATGAGAATTGCTACTCCAGCTTTCTTTTGTTTTCCATTTGCATGGAATATCTTTTTCCATCCCCTCACTTTCAGTCTGTATGTGTCCCTAGGTCTGAAGTGGGTGTCTTGTAGACAGCATATATACGGGTCTTGTTTTTATATCCATTCAGCCAGTCTATGTCTTTTGGTTGGAGCATTTATTTCATTTACATTTAAGGTAATTATCAATATATATGTTCCTATTACCGTTTTCTTAATTGTTTTGGGTTGTTATTGTAGGTCTTTTCCTTCTCTTGTGTTTCCTGCATGGAGTTCTTTAGCATTTGTCGTAAAGCTGGTTTGGTGGTGCTGAATTCTCTTAGCTTTTGCTTGTCTGTAAAGGTTTTAATTTCTCCGTCGAATCTGAATGAGATCCTTTCTGGGTAGAGTAATCTTGGTTGTAGGTTTTTCCCTTTCATCCCTTGAAATATGTCCTGCCACACCCTTCTGTCTTGCATAGTTTCTGCTGAAAGATCAGCTGTTAACCTTGTGGGGATTCCCTTGTATGTTATTTGTTGCTTTTCCCTTGCTGCTTTTAATATTTTTTTTTGTATTTAATTTTTGATAGTTTGATGAATATGTGTCTTGGCATGTTTCTTCTTGGATGTATCCTGATGGGACTCTCTGTGCTTCCTGGACTTAATTGACTATTTCCTTTCCCATATTAGGGAAGTTTTCAACTATAATCTCTTCAAATATTTTCTCAGTCCCTTTCTTTTTCTCTTCTTCTTCTGGGATCCCTATAATTCGAATGTTGGTGCATTTAATGTTGTCCCAGAGGTCTCTGAGACTGTCCTCAATTCTTTTCATTCTTTTTTCTTTATTCTGCTCTGCAGTAGTTATTTCCAGTATTTTATCTTCCAGGTCACTTATCCATTCTTCTGCCTCAGTTATTCTGCTATTGATTCCTTCTAGAGAATTTTTAATTTCATTTATTGTGTTGTTCATCATTGTTTGCTTGCTCTTTAGTTTTTCTAGGTCCTTGTTAAACATTTCTTGTATTGTCTCCATTCTATTTCCAAGATTTTGGATCATCTTTAGTATCATTATTCTGAATTCTTTTTCAGGTAGACTGCCTATTTCCTCTTCATTTATTTTACCTGGTGGGTTTTTACCTTGCTCCTTCATCTGCTTTATATTCCTCTGTCTTCTCATTTTGTTTAACTTACTGTGTTTGGGGTCTCCTTTTCAGAGGCTGAAGGTTCGTAGTTCCCGTTGTTTTTGGTGTCTGTCCCCAGTGGCTAAGGTTGGTTCAGTGGGTTGTGTAGGCTTCCTGGTGGAGGGGACTGGTGCCTGTGTTCTGGTGGATGAGGCTAGATCTTGTCTTTCTGATGGGCAGGACCGCGTCTGGTGGTGTGTTTTGGCATGTCTGTCAACTTATTATGATTTTAGGCAGCCTCTCTGCTAATGGGTGGGGTTGTGTTCCTGTTTTGATAGTTGTTTGGCATGGGGTGTCCAGCACTGGAGCTTGCTGGTCGTTGAGTGGAGCTGGGTCTTAGCGTTGAGATGGAGATCTCTGGGAGAGCTCTCACCGATTGATACTACCAGGGAGGTCTGTGGTGGACCAGTGTCCTGAACTTGGCTCTCCCCCCTCAGAGGTTCACGCCTGACACCTGGCGGGAGCACCAAGACCCTGTGAGCCACACAGTATGTGTTAGGCGTTCCACCAGACTCTGGGAATACCAGCAGGGAACTGCTTCTGCCTTGCTGAAGACAGCTTTTCCTGAGACACAGCTGCCAGCAAACCAGAGGTCCTGCAGTGGGGCAGCCGTACATGTATGGGGCCAGAGGCTGGTTCTGGGGGCTCAGAGTCAGAGGACTGGAAGGGCAAGAGGAGAAAGAGGAAGAGGGAATTGGGAACTAGAAAGCTGGTGTGGAGAGGTAGAGCCAACCTCTTATTCTTGAAAGCAACTTTTAGATTAGGAATTATGTCTGTTTATACAGCATTACAACATTATGCCCACATCTGTATTTGAGGATTTATATTGATTAATTATATATATTAAATTATTTATATAATTATATATAACAAGCAAAAAGAAGACTACTGTGAAGTATAGGAGGAATGATAACTTGTGAACTTGCCTTGTAAACAGTAAAACATACAAATGTTTGTTTTAAAAATGTCGTTCTCTAAGTTATTTCTTTGACGAAAAGTTTGTTATGGCTTCTGTAGACTCCTAGAACAATCCCAACTCCTTTGTACGCTTAAGGCCTCCATCTTCGATTTTGTACCTTACGTAACCACTCTTCTACTCCCGGACAACCAGTCTTGTCATTCACAGGTACTCTTTGATGAGCATTACAACATCCCTTGTATAGGAATGTACATAAACCTTCTTTCTCCCAGTCCATAGGGGAAAAGTTGAAGAGCAGTAGTAGGCGTGAGGAAGCCGAGATGTTTTCTAATCCGAAGTCTAGTCCTCAAATTATGGTTTCAGTATTTGGTTTAAAATTGGGAATTCCCAGCTATTCAGGCATGTTTGTAATTTGAATATCATTACAAGAAAACATATTGCGTGAACAGATAATTTGGGGGAGTACTTATATGGCTGCTCATTTTGTTGCTTTTGAGGTAATTAATCAAATGCTGACTCTGTAGGTTTACTGAAATCTGAGCATGATCTTTTATTCCTAAAATTCCTGAGTATTAGATAGAGATCAGAACATCAATTGACAAATTTGAATACAGCAAGAAACACCTTCTTAATAACATAGGGATTGCAGCTTTGCCCAGCTGGTTTGTTAAGATGCCAAGTAGCATGTATTAATAGGCCTTGCCCTGTGAACCACAGGCAGAAACTGCTAGGAAAAGATTTTAAATGAGAACAGTGGAGACTGGTAGGAGTATTAAAAATGGTTTATCTTTTAAATGCTCTTGCTCTGTTGAAATATTATTTCTTTAGTCCTTTTCCAGCGAGGGTAGACACAGGTGTGATGTAAGGAAGAATCAGGAAAGTAGCCTCAAATCTCAAGAATCAGTCCAAAATCTTGGTTCTAACCTTGTCTGTGTTTTAACTTGAGTTGGAAGTGCTCTTAAAGGCCTCCACATTGAACTGGATCGAGTGTTCTTGTGGAAATGAACGCCTGTAACTTCCTGATCCCCAACATCTTCTTAACACCTTACTTCTCATTACTTACATGCCAGTGCTAATAGACACCCTTCCTGTTTACTTCCACTTTAACTTTTTCAAACTAGCCAGGCCCTTAACTTGTAAAAAATGCCAGTCAGTTGTTTCTCTTGGGTTCCTCAACATAGAGTATGTTGGAAGGTCCAGCTTAGAACAGAAGTTTGTATATTTTCAAGTCTTGGACAGCTTCTCAACATTTTCTCATCGTCATTTCAAGAAACAGTTCTTCTCTAATTTCTACTCAAAGAAAATTTAATTATATCTAGGTCTTTTAGAAAGTATTAGGGCAAACAAAATAAATACTAATGAAATAATAAAACATCCTCAGTTGGAGGGGAAGGCCAGTTTTGTTTTGTTTATTTTAGTGAGAGAGAATTGGAGGAGATCTCAGAGATCCCAGTGACTTTATTATACATATAGATGCTGAGGCCCAGCGATGTAAAGTAATTTCTCCAAAGTAACACCGCTGTTTAGAGACAGAATCAGAACTAGAACACTTCCATTCTTGTTATAGGATGCACTTTGTGTAACTTACCCTTTAAAACTTTCTCTCAATTGTTTTCTGAAACTAGGTGGCAGGATATAGACCAATAAAATACCATCACCAAAGGTGTATGTTCATAGTCATGAGGATTCTTTGGGTTACAAGTAGCAGAATCCAATAAGCAAACCAATCTAGCCCCAAAAGCGAGGGAGGTGAGAAAATTTAGAAAAAGATCCTGGAATAGTTCCCAGAATCTAAAGAAGAGTTGAATGAATGGCCAAGCCTAGGGAAAGATAGGAACCAAGCCATGGCTGGGCTTTCAGTAGGATGAGCCTATGTGGCTTCTCTTCAGAGTGCTGTCGTGACCATGTCCTTCTAGAGATTTCTGAGGTGGAGTGACTCTGGTATGGGTCCCTTAGTTTAAAATTCTGAGAGAGACAGACAGAGAAACAGAGAAGAGACAAAAGCCATTGCTCATGCTGTTCCCACCACCTTCGGTGCCCTTCTGCTTCACCTCCCAGTCTAAATCCTACCCATTTTTCCAGGTCCAGCACAAACATTGCTTTCTCCATCACAGCTCATCGTAATCCCCAGCTAGACATATTCTCTTCGTGTCTGTGTGTTTTAATCCCAGTACTCTGTGTCTCTGTCAGTAGATTATAACCCTCATAAGCCATGGCAAATTCTGCGTAGTACAGTAGATCCCACAGCCTTTATGGAAGGACTGGCAGTCCTTCCAGTAGTTAAACTAAAAGGTAGGGAATCATAAAAATGATAATAGTATATATTCCTACTGCCTGAAACATTTTAAGACCCACAAATGTACATTTAGTCACCAGTGTACATGAAGGACAAGGCCTTTGCTTTCAGTATAGGGTGCTGACAAGCATCTGATTTCTCTTTCCTGTGAAAAGTAAACCCATAATTTAGTTTCGATTTTCAGTTTTGGTTTCTTTAAAAAGGAGCAAAAACTTAGACACTGCGAAACAGTATGAATGCAGAATCCTTCTAGACTTTTATGTTTCTCTTCTAATCTCTAGTTGTCTCTCCAGTACCTAATTTGACAGATTTTTAGCAACTTATCTTTATATCACATCTTACAAAGCATTAAACCTAGTTTTTGTAGAAACATCTCCCTCCCCCATACTCTTTTTTTGTTTTTTTTGCGGTACACGGGCCTCTCACTGTTGTGGCCTCTCCCGTTGCGGAGCACAGGCTCCAGACGCGCAGGCTCAGCGGCCATGGCTCACGGGCACAGCCGCTCCGCGGCATGTGGGATCTTCCCGGACCGGGGCACGAACCTGTGTCCCCTGCATCGGCAGGTGGACTGTCAACCACTGCGCCACCAGGGAAGCCCCCCCCATACTCTTAATTAATGGGATTATGTAATATAGAATCAAATTGCATAATTACTAACAGAGTAAAACTAGCATAAACAAGTTCTGCATAGTTTGAGCAGAAGTGTGTGGGAGTAGTAGAGATTAACCTACTACCCACTAGTGTATAGTGAGCTGTGGGCATCTGTCGCCATAGTTAAGATGGGAACTGACAGCCTTGGTAATCTAGAAGTGGGTTAAGTGGAGGTCTATCACAAGTGCTTCTTGTGTGTTAAAGTGATTTGTATGCCTATCTCATCATCCTACTAGACCAGAAGCTCCCAAAATGTGATCTGGAAACCACTGGGTAGAGGGGTCCTGGAGACCCTTTAAGGGGCCTGTGAAATCAAAGCTATTTTTATAATAATACCAAGCCTTTTTTTGCCTTTTTCACTCTGATTTTCTAAACATTTTTCAGTTTTAGTTGCTAGTGTGATCAATATCAGTAGTAAACCTACATAAAAGGTTCTTTGGGTTCCTCCCTACTTTTCAGGCATATATGCCACACGTTTGTGAACGGCTGCACTAGCCTCTACTGCTTGAGGGCAAGAGCCAAGTTTCATTTATCTTTGTTATTCCTGATGTGTTTTTGTATTATCTTTTACATAAAGGCACTTAGTAAATATTTGATAAATATATGAGCAATAAAAAGATTATTTTTCAAGTATTTACAGTCTTTCAAACTGGGCCAATGAAGTAGTCTTAAGTCACGATTCCTGTTTTAATGAATATGATCTGTAATTAACAGCAGTGGTGTGCAAGTGGGTGCTTTCAAATGCCTTAAAATGGGATATTTAATAGCTTTCCCCTGAAATCTTAAGCACTGTTTTGGAGAAGAAGAGAAGCATGGTTTCGTGGAAAGAATATGAAAACATGTTCCTGTGAGGCTTTAAAAAGTGTGTGACCCCTTTAAATCTTGCTTAGGGGGCTGTATTATAAGTAAATTGGTTTTTAAAAAAACTTATTTAGGAAGAGAGCGGGAATGGCAAAGAGTTAACAAAGATGTGGGGTTATTTAAGAGCAGCCAATTGGTAGAAGTTTTCATTGCTGCTGATGAAGACTTTTCCTTTCATTTGAGAAGCATTTGAAGGCTATTTTAGATTTGAAAAGGGGATGTGATGGACAGAAAATCATGGTTTGGGGAGGTGAATTTTACTGCTTTGTGTGAGTGAGCTTGATTGAAGAAGAGTGATGAGTGGTGGCCAAGTTGAAATGGGCAGGTGCTTTGGATGCTTTTAACCCTTTCAGGTATTATGTGTGGAACGTTGACAGCAGAAACCTTTAACTAGAAATTAAACTCATCCTGTCCACCAGGAGTAGGTACAGATAAATAAGTGGGGAACATTCACAGGTGGTGTTGAAAGGTAGGTTTTTAGTATTCAGCATTAGTAAACACCTGGATATGTAACTAAATTATTTTCAGAGACAGTATTCCAGATCTATTTTGTTTTTTAAAAAGGATTAATTTATGTTTAAAAAGTGAACTTTTGGGGCTTCCCTGGTGGCACAGTCGTTGAGAGTCCGCCTGCCAATGCAGGGGACACAGGTTTGTGCCCCGGTCTGGGAAGATCCCACATGCCGCGGAGCGGCTGGACCCGTGAGCCATGGCCGTTGAGCCTGCGCGTCCGGAGCCTGTGCTCCGCAACGGGAGAGGCCACAGCAGTGAGAGGCCCGCGTACTGAAAAAAAAAAAAAAAAAAAGTGAACTTTTCTCATGCGTTTAAGACATTATAGATTGGAATCTTTCCCAAATCTTGTTATTGTTATGGCAAGAGTTTTTCTAGATACAACTGTCAGCTTCAGTGGAGAGGCATGCTCAAATATAATACTTGTTTTTGCTTTAAGAAAATTCAAATTTTAATCTTACTAAATTCATTAATAAGAGGAAATTACTTTTAGATATTTAAATTTAATATAAAATAATTGCAGCCTTATTATTATTTCCTTCCTGGCATATTTTGGTGTAAGGTAGACGTGCTTCTCATCATTGCTCTTTGCAGTCATCTGTCAGCCTCTACTTGAGGTTTGTTGCATATGTTACATTGAATTATTGAGTTACTGTGTGTATTAGTACTTAGGGGCTATAATAAGGAGTTCCTAGATTTTGGAGGCAAAATCGAGAAAGGTCACCATAAGAAAAATTTTCTAACATAAATCATGTGGGCATGGATCTATCTGCATTCTATGTTTTGGTCAACTTATCTGTTCCTCCAGTGAACTGTATGCTTCTTGAAGACGATACTGTATTTCAGTCATCTTCGATTCTGCAATGCCTAGATGGTTCCCTTCACATCGTAGGCATTTAGTTAATGTTTGTGGAATGCATGAGGTCATTCGCCCTGAAAAGATGGATCATAAATGCATTGCTGATGAGCCAGAGGAGTTCCTGAATCTCTTCCAGAAACCTGGGTGAACTCTCCTGGAAATACGACTGAACCTAACTGTTCCTAACCATAGTCATACATTTCCAGACTGCAGTAAAGCACATACCATCGTGGGTCAGTCATACATGCATTATCAAATAAGATGAGGTCTTAAAGTGACTTGGTGCCTAGTAGGTATGCAGTAGGTGCTAACTTTTGTTTTCTCTTGAATTCTGTGTCAGGGTCACCATAAGAATTCTTACTAATGGTGGGATAAATTGCCCTTCTGTTTGGACAGATATTCATAGCAGTTAAAGGTCTAGTTTAGACACATCATATTAATCATTTTGCTGGAAAATAGAAGTCAGAGCAACTGGCAGGCAGAACTGGTACACAGTATAACCCAATCAAGGACCTGCCTAGTTCCACAGTATTTTCTAAGCTAGCTGTACTAGTCACCGTGTATTCTAGAATTTTCTTTTTTGCACATATACGTGTGCGTGCCCGTGCATGCATATACGTGTGTGTATGAATTTTTGATTTAGTGCTTTAGGCTAGCTGTGTTTTCAGAACTTACTTCTCTCCCAAAGATGATATAGCTGCCACACCCTTCAAATTTTTACTTGATTTTTATGCCCTTTTAAGCCACTCTCTTTAGGAAGAGCTAAGTGTATAAAAGCTGTTATTGGCAAGGGGCAGCCCAATAAATAAACCTGACAGAAGCCCAGTTTTTTACTAGCCAAGAATAAGGTTTTTCTCTATTCTGACCAATGATATTACTGTAAACTTAAAAATATTCCTTTTCTTTCCTTGATTTTTATTATTAACTATATTTGATTGTAATCATTGTTACCTTGGTTAGTATGTCAAAATACAGTCTTGAACGTGATAAATGTTATTTCTCAATACGTTTGTTAATTTTTGTCTTTCCATTCAAGATAAGCTTTCACTGGAAGGAATAGTGGTACAAAGAGCTGAATGCCGACCTGCTGCCAGTGAAAACTACATGAGATTAAAGAGGTTGGTGTTTTTTAACTTTAAAATAATACCTGCTATTTCTTTTTGGGGATTGAAATACATATATTAGATTGTCTATAGACTGCATGAAAACTATGGTTATTGTTGAAAGTGTTTTCTTCAAAGGTTGTTTGGTTTTAAAACCAAGTAAGAACAAACTTCCAGTTATAAAATAAATGTCATGAGGATGTCATGTGCAACATGGTTACTGTAGTTAATAATACTTTATTGCACATTTGAAAGTTTACTGAGGGAATACATCCGGAAATTTCTTATCCCAAGACAAAAAAAATTTTTTAACTATTACCTATGCTGGTGGAAGTTAACTAGACTTATTGTGGTGATCATTTCCCAAAGTATACAGTTATTGAATTGGTTTCTTGTACACCTGAAACTAATATAATGTTATATGTCAGTTATACCTCAGTTTTTTAAAAACTCAAGAGTTTCTTTGGCAAAAGAACTTTCAGAACCTGGGCTGTTAATTTGGGGTATATTAAGCTACTGTGTTAATATAACCTGGAATCAAATTTTTTAAATGTCTTTTTCTAGTTGTCCTTATAAATCTTGATTCTCCAAAGACATGTAATAAGATCTTTGTACTATTTTATTTTCAAGGGCTATAATTTTCCCATGATGAATATGTATCTAAAATACTGTACATTAAAAAGCAAGTATAGTTAGTTGCTAGAATACCATCCTTTTCTCTTAATCTTCAAAGAACTTTTTAGAAACTTATTACTTTGTTAGAGATTTTGCTTAGGGGTCCTTCCTCCCCACTTTAGTACGTGGTTAACCTTTTGTAATTAATATTTAAAGATTATGATCGTGAATTCTTGATACTTCAAACTTTGTGACTTTCAAAGAGTCAATTTTTTAAACCTGGAAGAAATGTATTTATTGTACTTGCTTTATAGTTTATATTGAATGTATTTCAACCCCATGTAGTTTAGAATTACACATTTTTTCATTTACCCAGCACTTACTATGTGAAATAGTAGTGAACAAAACAAATAAAAATCTCTACCCTCATGGCACTTGCATTTTAGAAGATTGTAGCTGCTCAGAACTGGTAGTTGGGAGGACACTTTCAAGTGACAGCAGCAGCCCTTATGGATATCCAAACTGGCTGAGCTGGATCAGCTCTCAGTTTCACATTTAAAAATTTTTTCCCCTTTTCTCAATTAGATTGGAAGTCTGTCTCCTGGGAATGAAACAAAGAGACTGGCTTTGTCCAATAATCCCTCTAATTTCAATGCCTCCCCAGGGCAAGTAAAAGGATGACAATCAAAATGAAAAATTTTTATAACAGTAAATAACTTTGGAACACAGGCAGATGCTTCTCTTTGTTTTGGGCCTATAAAGTTTATTATATAATACAAGTCTTTTTGAGAATTTTTCTTCAAATAACTACTGAAATTGGAAAATGCAAAATCTGATTACTCTGCTGCTTGCCAAGATACTTTTCTGTGGTCTTAATTTTCTTTAAAAGTTTCTAAAAATTTCTGATGATGAGATCAGGCAAGTCACCTGCTGTGTTTATGAAATGGCTGTTTTTTCCTTACCAAAAAAGACATTAAAATTGTTTAGCCTTTTGGAGTATGCTAAAAGACCAGCCATTATATATTTCAGTTACTTCAGTGACTTGAGGAAACAGGGTGATTCAGGAGATGATAATTATGTGAGTTAGATGCTATATGACATAAGGCTGAGATTTTTTTTGACCCAGTGGAAAAAGACATGAGTAAGAACACTTTCTACACAGAGAGACATGTAGGTACAGAGACCCGGGGAAGGCATCAGGGACCTGTGTGTAGTTCTGCAAGCCTGGAACGCAGGGTTTATTTGGGGCAGAACAAGCAGAAGCTCTAGCCCTTTTTTGAACTGTGAACTTAAATATCCAAAAGCCTGGTTGGATGTCCAGTAGACATTTCAAATATGTCAAAACCTGAACTCCCAGTCTCGCCCCTCAAACCTGCTCCACCAGCATTCGTTCTCATCTGAGCTCATGCCAACTCTGTCCTCCCATTTTTCTCAACCCATAAACCTTGGTTGCATTCTTGACTCCTCTCTCACACCCCACATCCAGGGTGTCAGAAAAATCTTACTGACTGTACCTTCAAAATATTATACGTCTGCAGTCTGACCATTTCTCACCACCCACATGATCTGCCATTGTTTCTCACCTGGATCACGGCGGTAGCCTCCTAGCAGAGTTCCTGCTTCCACCCTTGCCCCACTGGAGTCTGTTGTCAGCACAGTAGCCAGAGCAGTTCTTTTAAAACCTGTCAAGTTGTGCCGTTCCTCTGCTCACATGTCACTTCCAGTGTTTCCTGTATTACTCAGAATAAAATCCAAGTCCTTATAATTGTATACAGGGACCTACATGATCTCCCTACCATTCTCTTCCCCTTCTCCCCATTCAAACTTCCTGCTTCCCTCCCCCTCACTCACTCTGCTCCATCCACACTGATCTCGTAACAGTCCACGAGCACAGGCACAGTTCCATATGAGGGTCTTTGCACTGGATGTTCTTTCCTACCTGGAACACGCTTTCTCCAGACAGCTGCATGGCTCACCTCGCCTCTTTCAATTCTCTCCTCAAATTCTACTTTTTCAATAAGGTGTACCCTGACCACCTTATTTCCTTCTATGCTTGTATTTTTTTCAATAGCACACATCACCTAATGTAATTTATTTACTATATTTATTACCAGCTTTGCCCTAGTGCAGTTTAAGCTCCCATAGTTTGTTTTTTGTTTTGTTTTGTCTGTATGTGCACCTACTTTGTTCACTGATACACACACGCATACCCCCAAGTGTCTAGAATAGTTCATGACATGTAGCAGGTAGTCAGGAAATATTTGTGGTTTTTTGTGTGCTTTTTTTTGGTTTTGTTTTTAATTAATTAATGGCTGCGTTGGGTCTTCAATGCTGCGTGCAGGCTTTCTCTAGTTGCGGTGAGCGGGGGCTACTCATTGCAGTGGCTTCTCTTGTTGTGGAGCACAGGCTCTAGGCGTGCAGGCTTCAGTAGTTGTGACATGTGGGCTCAGTAGTCGTGGCTCACGGGCTCTAGAGCTCAGGCTCAGTAGTTGTGGCGCACGGGCTTAGTTGCTCCGCAGCATGTGGGATCTTCCCGGACCAGGGCTCGAACCCGTGTCCCCTGCATTGGCAGGTGGATTCTTAACCACTGCGCCACCAGGGTAGTCCTAGGAAATATTTGTTGAGTGGATGAATGGCAGGACAAAAGTTAAAATGTTAGTCTCATATGCTTGTTAAATTACTTGTTAAAAGGTCTTACATGCTGTGGTAAGAAATTGGGACTTTGTGTGCTTTTACTATTAGGGAGGCACTGAAGGATTTTAAGCTGATGGAAAGCGAAGGGATTTGTGTGTTACAAGAGTCATTCTGGCCATAGTACAGAGATTGAAACCAGGGAGATAAATTAGAGGCTGACATAATAGCCCAGGTACAAAATGCCAGAATGACTAAACAAGGTGGTTAGGCAGAAGGGAGATGAGAAACTTAGGTTCTGAGGATATTTGGAGGTAGAGTTTGTGCGACTTGATAAACTCATCTCAAACTTCCATGGTTGGGCTTCCCTGGTGGCACAGTGGTTAAGAATCTGCCTGCCAATGCAGGGTACCTGGGTTCGAGCCCTGGTCTGGGAAGATCCCACATGCTGCAGAGCAACTAAACCCGAGTGCCACAACTACTGAGCCTGCGCTCTAGAGCCCGTGAGCTACAACTACTGAAGCCTGCGTGCCACAGCTACTGAAGCTCGTGTGCCTAGAGCCCATGCTCCTCAACAAGAGAAGCCACCACAATGGGAAACCCACGCACCGCAACGAAAAGTAGCCCACGCTCCTCGCAACTAGAGAAAGCCCGCGTGCAGCAACTAAGACCCAGTGCAGCCATAAATAAATAAATAGATAGATAGATAAATAATTTAATTAAAACTTCCATAGTTGTGGGACAGGGGATTTCTCTAGGACCAGACTGATGGTGGTGGCTCTTGTGTTGTGGCCTAGATACATGTCCTGCTGTGAGTCTCAGACTGGCTGCATACCATCCTGTGCAATGCACTGACGAGGTCAGAGGGATAAAGAAGTCCTGACAGTTTAATTTAAATCCTGGTTGACAATTTACGTAAAAACTTAAGGAAGCAGGAAGTACGAAAACTTCAAGAAGCGTAACAATGGGTAAATTCTCAAAATAGGAAAGTAATCTAAGTCATAAGTTGTATCTCATGTGTTTTGTTTATCATTATTCAACATTTTCCAATGTCTGCTGTGATCACTAAGGTAAGATTCAGTTTTAGAAAAATCACTAGATAACTGTTCTTGCTCTAGAGAGCTTTCAGTCTTTGAACCTCAAGAAAACACACACAGAGGATTATTTAAAAATATTTATTGACAGTGTAGTGGGGGAGGAATAGAAATGTTGTGGTACTATTGATGTAAAGTGGAAAGACAGATTTTCAGATGTGGGTGGGTGATCTCAAAGTGGAAGTGTTTGAGAACAGAATTGGCGATTCAATATTTCAGATATCCTGTACCTAGATATTTCATACACAGGCTCAAAGTTTTTCAGGGCCTTCTTCTTCTTTTAATTAATTTTTTTGTTGTTGATTTACAGTGGTGTATTAGTTTCTGCTATACAGCAAAGTGTGTCGGTTATACATATACATGTATCTACTCTTTTTTACATTCTTTTCCCATATAGGTCATTACAGAGTATTGAGTAGAGTTCTCTGTGCTATATATATATATATAGTAGGTCCTTATTAGTATTCTATTTTATATATAGTAGTGTGCATATGTCAATCCCAGTCTCCCAATTTATCCCTCCCTTTCCTCTTCCCCTTTGGTAACCGTAAGTTTGTTTTCTACATCTGTGACTATTTCTGTCTTGTAAATAAGCTCATTTGTACCATTTTTTTAGATTCCACATATAAGCGATATCATATGATATTTGTCTTTCTCTGACTTACTTCACTCAGTATGACAATCTCTGGGTCCATCCATGTCCCTGTAAATGGCATTATTTTGTTCTTTTTTATGGCTGAGTAATATTCTGTTGTATATATGTACCAAATCTTCTTTATCCATTCATCCATTGATGGACATTTAGGTTGCTTCCATGTCCTGGCTATTGTAAATGGAGCTGCAGTGAACACTGGCGTACATGTATCTTTTCAGATTATGGTTTTCTCCCGATATATGCCCAGGAGTGGGATGGCTGGGTCGTATGGTAGCTCTATTTGTAGTTTTTTGAGGAGCCTCCATGCTGTTCTCCACAGTGGCTGTGCCAGTTCCCATTCCCACCAGCAGTGCAGGGGGTTCCCTTCTCTCCACACCCTCCCTAGCGTTAATGGTTGTAGACTTTTTGATGATGGCCATTCTGACCAGTGTGAGGTGATACCTCATTGTAGTTTCGATTTGCATTTCTCTAATAATTAGTGATGTTGAGCATCTTTTCATGTGCTTTTTGGTCATCTGTATGTTTCCTTTGGAGAAATGTCTATTTAGATCTTCCATCAGGGACTTCTTCTGACTGCCTACTCTGTAATGACATTCAGGGTTTTTTTGATAATCTGGCTCTTGTCTCACTTCCTGGCTTCATTTTCAGCTCTTCTCCTTTACATAGATGCCCGATAGTTATATCACACTACAAGTTGTTTTCCCAGATGTACTAGGCACTTGTACATCTTATGGCTGTGTGATATGTTGCATCCTTTATCTGGAAGGCCTTAACTACCTTCTGCTAAGGGCCTTTAAAACCAACCCAAGTGTCGCTTACTCACAGAAACCTTCTCATATCTTCCACTCCCCACTCCAGTCAGGATCTGCCTCCCCTGCCCCTTTCCTATGTTCCCACATACTGTTCTTCTTTAATGGTATATATAAATGTCTATGTTTCTACTACTTAGGTGTACATAGTTGCATCTTCTACAAGATTATAAACTTCATAAGAGCAGGAACTGTGAGTTTTATTTTTCTTCCTTTCTTTTCCGTTTTTCCTTCCTCCTTTCCTTTTTGTATCTCAGCACTTGGCATAGCACATTACAAATATATAAATATCCAGAAGTATCTATTGGGTTGAAATTGATTGAAATAGAAATGAATGGCAAAACTAGGTACGGAAACATGGAAATCAGCAGCACTCAACTGCTTTAATTTTTTTTTTTTTTTACTCAGAGCTACACTTGAAACCTGGACTTGATTTTTCAGTTCATTTACATGTGCATGTGTGTGCACATACATACACACACACATCTTGCTTTGAGAAGAAAGTGATTGTAAAACAAATATAGAAACATTTTGTCAACAACGAAAAAGGTTTTCAAAGTATAAAATAAGAATTGAGTAGTCTTCCATTTACAGAGGACTAGAAAAGAAAGCCTTTGTATCAAAGACCTTTCTTTCCTTGACTTAATTGAGTGAGGTTTTTTCCTGAAACCAGTGAGATTTTACTATATTATATTTTAGCAAATAGCAGCTGAACTATACTCTTAGTAATGTAAATGGGTATATACAAAGTGTATTTTATATTTATAAGTAATACTCTCTAAGAACGATGTGTTGCTTTGGTGGGAATTTAATTTTAGTAGTAGATTCTTATTACAGCTCTCTGTTATTAAAATTTAGCTGATAAATTAGCCAAATGTTATGAGAATTATAACTCCTGTATTCATCAAATGTAAGTAAGATTCTGTTAGTTTGTAAGAGTCTGTCATTCATTTAAATGAAGGTGGAAATTAGTATTGCAGTAAACCCAAGAAATATGTAAACCTTTGAATCAGTGAAATTTAAGCCAAGAAAGAAATGAATCCTGTGCTATAATTTTCTTTTGTCCAAACCCATCACGTATATAAAGTTTTACAAAAATCCATTTAGCCACGCAAGAAAATCTAAAAATCAAATGGGAAAAAAAAAATTTCCAATGCTTCTAGTACTTTCTCTTTATCTGACATAAATTTGGATGGATTTGAATGATATTTTATTAGGAGGAAATTTATTTTGAATTGCTAAATGTAAATATATTTAAAATAGCTCATATCTGATGTAGTATGTAATTAAAATTTAATTTGTATTGTTTCATTAAGTGTAACTTTACTAATCATTTTGAGTTTTTCCTTAATAGTCAAATGATAAATTATGTAATCAACCTATTTATAATTCATATTGTACATTTTTTAATGTAAAGGGACATAAATATAAGACAATCATCCTAACGTGTTTTCGTGTAGGAAATCCTAGTAATAGGAAAATATATGGCTTTTTAACTTCTGCATGTTTCTGTCACTAAGTCATCTAAAAATATTTGTCTCAAAAATTTTTATTTTTAGTTCTTTCAGTGTTTGTGGGTTTTCTTCAAAAACCTAATAAGAAAAAAAAAAAAAAAAACCTAATAAGAAAAGCTTTTCCCTTTGGGAACAGAACATTGACTGTAGATGGGTGGAGAAAAGAAAAAGCAGTTTTTTTTTTTCTATTCTAAGACACCAGACAGAGGAAGCAAGTTGTGATTCATATTCTCTCCTGGGGAGAAGTTACCTTGCTGTACCTGCCTAGATTCCTGATGCTTCATATTATGGTAAAAGATGTCTTAGAATGTCTTATTGTAAGGGAAGTGGAAAGGACCCTCTCACTCAGTAGCTCTTTACGTAATTTGTGGGTGATGTGATTCATGCCCAGAGAAGTTTCTGCAAATAAAATTTTTGCTTAATGCAATAACAGCACTGAAGCATTTTCTTTTCACAATATTTAAACTAGTTTTTGAATATATTTAGTCCTTGTAATTTTTATTTTTTTTCTTCATATATAAATTACATAAAGAATAATTATTTTATAAATGATATTTCTTATATATTAGGATGATTATCTTATAGCTATGTCCCTTTATATTTAAAAAAGTACAAAATGAGTTGTAAATAGGGTAATTATATAATTTATCGTTTAAAACAGGATACTTTTAAGAATGAAAGTAGGCCTAACCTGAGAGCCACACTGAGACAGCAGTGTAAACTGTCCCACATAAACTGCGATGTAAGATCACCCTTATTGTGAATAGCCTGGATATATTAAAATGCTAACTTTAAAATGAGAACTTAAAGAGTCAAATAATGAAAGTTCTGGCAGTTAGGAAACATATATCAGAAAATCTAGAATAGAAACTGCTATGGCTGAACACAAACTGTTGTGTGAGTCCCAGTAGCCACCCAAATCTGGGCATATGACAGTGCGATGTGAACGTTTAAATGTATATTTGTATAATCTTAATGTAAATTTGTAGATAAAGTTTATTAAACAGCAAAATGAATAATAAACTAAACTTAGCTTTGCAGAAAATCACTTTTCTGTTAATTCTAAATAAAAGGTGAGGTTATAGAAGTAACTCAGGGTTCAATAAAGATAATTTTAATGACCAGGGAAATACAGTATTGGATTTTAGCTTTCTGGTGATCTTATTTGAAACAGATTTTATTGAACAGAGTTTCTGGTGAATGTTGAGGTTAATGGTTAATGTACTTGTATTAATTAGATGCTTTCATTTGTAAGTATCAGAAAACCCAGTGCAAACTGGCTTAAAAATGAAAGGAATTTGTTGACTCCCATATATTGAATCCAGCGGTATTGTGGGCTTTAGCCGTGGCTGTACCTAGGAGTTCTCAGCGTCCTTAGTGTTCGAGCTGTTTCGAATTTTCTGGGGTCTGTCTGTCTCCAGCTTGCCTGTTTTCAGACGGGCTTTTCTCCCGGTAGCAAGAGGGCTACTTGCAGCTCCCAGGATTGTCTACCTCATTCTTTATACGGGGCCTCGGGAGTTAAGTGACCTTGTCTTCAACCAACCATTAAACAGAACCCTTCACTTCCTTCTGTGGGCCAACATGGTTCTGAATTTATTTCAGAAACCAATAAATGTGTTAATGAAGGTGGGAAGTGCGCACTAATGCTTGGGGCCCACCTGTGGAAATGTACAGGAGGGGGGGTCAGTCCCATCGAACAACACATGTGGCTGCTACTCAGTCGCGGGGCACAGGGTGGGCGCCAGGGAGATAATCCTGAGATCACAGCGAAACTCCTTTTACCAGAAAAGCATCTTAGGGGTAAGAAACACTCATCAGGGACATTCGCACCCTTCATTGCTTCTCTTGAGGAATGACCGTCTTCTCTCTTGAAAGAGGGTCAGAACTTTTATTAGAAAGCAACTCTGTGAAGATGCCCTAATAATAGGGTAAGATGGTGAAGAGGTTGGGCTCTGGAGTCTCACTGCCTGGTTTCAAAGACTGGATTCCCCATTTACTGGCTCTATGATCTTGGGCAAAGTACATGGCCTTTCGGTGCCTTTGTTTCCTCATCTGTAAAATGTGGTAGTGGCATTTATCTGTGTTATGATAATGATTAAATAACACTATATATTACATGATGTGTCTGACACAGAGTAGGTACTCAATAAATATTACCCATTATGTTTATGACAGTTGCCTGAGTAAGTACTCCTGTCCTAAAACCCTCTGGAGATATTCCCAACCCAACCCGGTTTGTCTTAGTTCTCCTGATAAAAGAGACTTGCACACAAGGATTCTTTTTGAATTCCTGCCCTGAAGTAGATAAATTAGTTTAATCAAGTTTAAATTGGAAATAGAGCAGAAAGAGAACTAGAGCTAAGAAAAAGAATCTGAAGAATTTTTTTATAGAGTTCATGATAATAATCCTCTTTTCAAAACAAAAACCCTAAAGTAGTGGTTTAGAAGTTCCTAGATATTATCGAGATTCAGACCCAAGGAACTGAGTTAACCCTCTCTTCACAGTCTTTTCATCTACCCTGTTCTTGCCCTCAAGAACTCCTTAATGTGCCCACCACCATATATAGATCAGAAACCCATGGATTTTTAGTTTATAAATCTTCTACTGGATGTTCAGAATCTTTACGGAAATTGTAAAGGTTACTGATCCTGAAATTTTCCCAAGTTACCTTTGGAAACAGTCTTATCGTCCCCTCCTGCAGTGATACTTTAGCTGATGACTCTCCTGAGGTACCCAAATGTGTGACTTTTAGAATGTGGGGCTGTAAATCTTCTTCATCAAAGATTTTTTTAAAGGCCAGAGAACAGGAAGTCCTAGAGAGCTAACCCAAGAAGGCAGCTAACCTTCTTTGCCGTAAGTGTGCCCTTGTTCTCACATCCTTTCACCTTGAACTGCTCCTTTTTAACTACCATTTAAAAATGAAGCATTAGGGGCTTCCCTGGTGGCGCAGTGGTTGAGAGTCCGCCTGCCGATGCAGGGGTCACGGGTTCGTGCCCCAGTCTGGGAAGATCCCACATGCCGCGGAGAGGCTGGGCCCGTGAGCCATGGCCACTGAGCCTGCGCGTCTAGAGCCTGTGCTCCGCAGCGGGAGAGGCCACAGCAGTGAGAAGCCCGCGTACCGCAAAAAAAAAAAAAAAAAAAAAAAAAAAAAAGAAGGAAAAAAAAAAAATGAAGCATTATGTGAAAGAAGCTGGATGTCTTCATTGAAGTACAATAATTTTTAAATGTATTATAAATAGATAGCTGCAGTAAACATGCAAAACTACCAGTGGGATAAAACGACCGTGAAAAGGTAGTCATGGTGTTTTATCAAGAAGTTTTTAAAAGACAGATCTTCATGGGGAATGCTTTTCGGTGCAGGGAAGCCTTCTGTTTTTGGCTGCATTGGGTATTTGTTGCTGCGCGTGGGCTTTCTCTAGTTCGGACGAGCGGGGGCTACTCTTTGTTGTGGTGCGCAGCCTTCTCATTATGGTTGCTTCTCTTGTTGCGGAGCACGGGCTCTAGGCACGCAGGCTTCAGTAGTTGTGGCACGCGGGCCCAGTAGTTGTGGCATGCGGGCCCAGTAGTTGTGGCCTGTGGGCTCTAGAGCACAGGCTCAGTAGTTGTGGTGCACGGGCTCTAGAGCGCAGGCTCAGTAGTTGTGGCGCACGGGCTTAGATGCTCCACGGCATGTGGGATGTTTCCGGACCAGGGCTCGAACCCGTGTTCCCTGCATTGGCAGGTGGTTTCTTAACCACTGCGCCACCAGGTAAGTCCCAATAATGGATTTTTTTTTCCCCCTACACCGTGGGGCTTGTGGGATTTCAGTTTCCTGACCAGGGATCGAACCCATGCCCTCGGCAGTGAGAGCACTGAGCCCTAACCACTGGATTGCCAGGGCATTCCTGGTGTAAGAAAGACTTCTTAGGGAGATTGACAGTAAAGATGTCCCTTTTCCCTCTGAAGAGCCCTAGAAGCTGTCCCCACAGCCCTTGAGCTGTAGGCTGCTCCTAAAGATTTACTATTCTGATGAAATAAGGATTTTCCAAATGATTATAAAAAGTTATCAGGAATATATTGATATATTAAAAAATTAAACCATTGGCATAATTAAACAACAAACAAAGGTTCTATGTAATCCTTCTTTCAAGTCCTCAGATATTTTTACCTTAAGATTGCAGGAGGAGAGGGATTTTTTCAGTATCTGGGTACCGTTGTCTCACCCTAAACACAGCTCGTCTTTGGAATTCCCCACCTCTTCTGCCCGCTGTCTTGGTGTTCCTGGGGCTTCTGACCCCTTCTACTCTGCTGCCATTGCAGCTCAAGCGCGCACTAGAGCAAACCCAGTCATTATCAGTCTTCCCCATGTGCTTTCGTGTCCCACTGTCTGCTGTGCTCTTTCCTTGCTTTCCTGCTTTCCAGACTCCTGTTCGTCCTTTAAGATTCAGCTCAAATGTCAACCTGCACAACTGTTTCTCTCCACCCAAGATAAGTACCATTCCACCAAGCTCCTGCTTATACTTTTTCTAATAAACCACTAATCGCATTTTGCTTTTCATTCTACTTTTATTACTTTTGTTTATATCTCTACTAGATAGTGAGCTCCTTGAGGTCAGGGTCTGTAATCTCATTCATGTTTAATCCAACAGCTTTATGTTCAATAAGTGCTAGGGGAGTAATTGACCAAAAATCAGTAGTTTAAAGTTAAGAATTTACAGTGTACCTTAATTAATGAATCTCTCCAGGATGAATACTCTTTTAAAGATGCATTTAGCTGTATTTAAGGTTCAAATTATAGGCCCTGAGAAACAGTATTGGCATGTGGTGGTGTTTGTACAAAGCCTCACAGCTTTGCAGGATAAAAAACCTCAATACACAATTTCTCTTTGTTCACTCACAATTGAAAATCAACAGGGCTAAACCTTAGGCAAAACTGTGAAGTCTGGAAAGTTTATCTTTATTATCCCAGCATCTCCTTTTTTCATTTCTTTTCCTCTTAGTAATGCTGTCTTTACGCATCTATTTACTTTTTTTTTTAACATCTTTATTGGGGTATAATTGCTTTACAATGGTGTGTTAGTTTCTGCTTTATAACAAAGTGAATCAGTTATACATATACATATGTTCTCATATCTCTTCCCTCTTGCGTCTCCCTCCCTCCCACCCTCCCTATCCCACCCCTCCAGGCGGTCACAAAGCACCTAGCCGATATCCCTGTGCCACGCGGCTGCTTCCCACTAGCTATCTACCTTACGTTTGTTAGTGTATATGTGTCCATGCCTATTTACTTTTTATCCTGCTCTAATCTTTTTTATTCTATCAATTCTGAATATATTTTAAGAATGAATGGGCCTAAGTCAAACTGGGTATTTGATTTTAAACCTTTTCTTACTAAATGTGAGATAATAGCCATCAGGTTACCTGTTCAAGGTATTTGAGTGGGCACATTTTTTTCACGAGAAAGGAAGAAAAGTCACTGAAATTATAGCATTTATAGGTTGGCCCTAAACACAGATTAAATATGCCTTTTTGTTTGTCAGGGGGACTTATCCCCAGGATAACCATCTGTGCTTCCTGGCCCGAGTGGGTAGATCTGGCCTAGCTGCATTTGTTGGAGATCTGTTCTGAGAATTTAAAACTTGCTGCTGAATGTGACCCACAGAAGTGGCCAAATGTCCTTAGGCAGGATCAGGACCACCACTAGTCTGTAGGATGTATTGTACACATTTTTAAAGGTGATCCTTCCTCAAGTGTTTTTATTTGTATCTGTCAGAAAATCATAGTAATTTACATATTTTGTTAAATAAGACATTACTACCACCTGCCAGAAAATTGTCATAATAATTACACAAATCTTTGCTCTCTCTGATGCGAATGTGCCCCTTCATGTGGCATCACTGTACACGCTAAACAGAGAAACCTGGGAAGGAGTTCTACTCTCTGGTTTGCTGCAGGCCTTCAGGCCTTCAGGTCCTGTTTTCTTACCAGTTGGCTTAAAATTTAAGTTGCTTGCCCGGTCCTTGCAGGCACTGGGTTTTCATCTCTTGGTCTGTGATTCCCTGAAGCACTTGAAAACTAAGGAAAGATACCACATCTTCCTTTATTAGGGAACAAGGGTCCCATTTAGTATGTTGAATCAGTAGGAATAATGATAATCAAGCCTTTAACTTATTGCTAGGACGAACTAAATTAAACTTTGGGATGATCAGGCTTTAAATATTCTTAGTAGTTAGTCAATCAAAGTACAAGAAAACCTGACTCATAAACATCTTATATACTATCTCTTTTTCTTGAGACTCTAATGCAATTGCCATGGGATGTATTTGTAAAGAAAACTTGGATTTTTTTAAAAGAATCTTTCAATTTATAAGTAGAGAAAGAGAAGATATTGTTTACAGATTTTAAAAGACTGTTTTGGGGAACTGATTTTAGGGGTCACACACTCTTAAATGGCTTCATATTTATATTAATTAGATGTTTATTTTAGTTACTGGTTTTTTTTAGTCTTATTTCCATTTTCACAAATGATCATAGAGTCATAGAGAAGTTGTGATTTGCCCAAGCTCACAGTTTGTAAATGACAAAGCTGCAATTTGAACTGAGATCTGATTGATTCCAATGTGTTAGGTGGCAGGCTGCCTCTTCTGGCTTTTGTAGTTTCAAAACGTTGCCCGGCTTATCCGTAGGGAAAGGGAAGGGAGCTTGTTCTCTTTCTCTCGTCTCTTGCACTGGATGATCATTGCCCTGATGCCCCACAACTTAAACTAATATCGTTAGGACCATAGTTCTGTTTCACTATACAATAGGATAACATTTATGGATTTATTATATAAAATATATAATGGCTTCATTGTTTCAGTTTAGATTTTTTAAATCAAATTTCAGATTCTACAACTTAAAAATGAGCTTTGTTAGCATAACTTGCTTGACTTTCAAAGCTCCGTGTATCTGTAGAAGAGAGGTAGAGTATTAAGTGATTTTATGTCTGTGAAGTTTATTGTTTTACTTTTGTGAAGTTGACGTGTAATTTGTAATACTTTGAGTACTTTTGATGAACTAGTAGTTGTACCATTTTGAAGATCTAGTTCTCTTTAATATACCCTAGTATTACACTTGTCATGTACTGTATACTGATCTGTATGTGACTTTGAAGGCCTCAGGATGTCTGAAACCCTTTTTGTGTAACATGTTATGTATTTGAGGAAAACTGAAAATATGGAATATTTTGATATGGAAATATGGAAAAATGAAAAAAATATGGAAAATATGAAAAAAATATGGAAAATATGAAAATAAAAAAAATTTGAGGAAAACTGAAAATATGGAATATTTTGATATGGAAATATGGAAAAATAAAAAAATATGGAAAAATGAAAAAAATATGGAAAATATGAAAATATGGAATAACAATAATCATAATGTTCAGGCAGAAACTTTTCAAACTGAAAAACAGTAGACATGTGGGAAAAACAGGGGAGAAAGATGTGGGCTTAGTAGTAAGCTTATACAAAACAAAATATGCCAATGAACGGTATTCCCACTAAAATGCAGTTCCATGAGGGCAAGACTTCTCGTCTGCTTTGTTCACTGGTGTATCTCTAATGACTGGAAGAGTGCCTGGCGCCTAGTAGGTGCACAGTGAATATTTGTCGAATGAAGAAAGGAAGGCATGAGACTTAGGTTTTGTCTCACAGGCTGCCTAGGACTTTGATGACAATGAGTCATGCCTTTTCAGGCTGTTGCATGCCAAGTTAATTTATCTACTTCTGTCACTTCCCCATGCTTCATAGCTTCAGAGTGTCATTTATTACTCATTTGCTCAACAGATATTTATTGAGCAGCTAATGTGTACTAAGCAGTGTAACTAACATAAAGCAACCAGAGCTTATTCGTTTTTGAGAATGGATCGTAGCTGGGTCCTAAATAATAATTTAGAGTATTATGTGATTATAATTTTTTATAATCATATTTTTTTGAGAAAAAATTATTTTCCAAAAACTGTGTGCATTGTACTCACGACGTGACTTGTATTACAAAGCACAAATATTCCAGAAAGCACAGTTTTTATTATTAGAAAGGACTGAACCATTTGGGTCACATCATCTTTTACATGAAGAATCACGCGTATTATATTACACAGATCTCAGGATCTACCAGGATGGGTTTCCTCCTGGCTTACTCGGATACAGAATTTCCTGTAGATCTTTGTAACACATTAGCTGATAACTAAGGGGTTCGTATCAGCCAGAATAGCTAGGTTATAGCCCAACATGATTAAAACCAAGGCCTTAAAGCAATTCACTTCTGATTTATGCTCTACGTCTAATGTTTGTTGGCAGTGTGTGTCTACCACAGTTATTCAGGGGCATGAAAGAGAGGTTGGCACAAGCAGTAAATATCAGGTTTCAGAAAATATTGACTTGGTAAAGTCAGAGAAAGGAGTCATAGTGTTTGACTAGATGAAGAGGGGGAGGGAGGGATTCTGGGTGGAACAGCACAGCATAATTTGAGATAAATCAGTGGGAGTGTTCTAGGAAACATAGATCAGCCTGGCAGATTAGACAGAGGGCTGATTGTAGGGAATTTCAGTGTTAGACTGAACAGGCAGGCGAGCCAGTGAATCAACTGATTGAGCATATTTCCCTCTGAGGGAGGTCCCAGGTCTCCTTCATAGCTCTGTCCTTGGCACACTCTCCTCCCTTTGTTACTGTGGTCCTCTTTAGTTTTCCTCTTGCCTTAATAGTCTTTGTAGCTCTTGCTTCTGTCTTGATCTCTTCCCCCCCTACATTATCTCGCTGAGTGATCCCATCCCCTTTCACCATACACACACAGTAACTCCAGAATTTGTATCTCCAGCCCAGACCTCTCTCCTGACCTTCATACTCATACATGTACAACATTCCCCCTGATAACACCACTTGGATATCACACAGGCATCTTAACTTCACATGCCAGAAATTGAATTTTTGGTTTTTACCCACCCTCCCACCCCTAATGCAGTTCTTCCCCCACTCTTCACCGTTTCCACTCAGTTACTCGGATAAAAAACCTGGGAGTTATCCTTGAGTCCTCTTTCCTTTTTTTTTTTTTTGTTTTTTCTTTTTGCGATACTCGGGCCTCTCACTGTTGTGGCCTCTCCCATTGCGGAGCACGGGCTCTGGACGCGCAGGCTCAGCGGCCATGGCTCACGGGCCCAGCCGCTCCACGGCATGTGGGATCCTCCCGGACCGGGGCACGAACCCATGTCCCCTGCATCGGCAGGCGGACTCTCAACCACTCCGCCACCAGGGAAGCCCGAGTCCTCTTTTCTTGACAAGACACATGCAGTCCATTTTCAGGGTCTGTCAGCTGTACCAACACTACACACCCTGCTGCTACACTGTTCTGAGCTGCCTTCTTCAGCTGTGTTTAGGACTGACTACCTAATTTGCAGGGCCTGTTGCAAAATGGAAATATAGAGCCCCTTGTTCGTAAATTATTAAGAATTTCAGAATGGTGCCAACATTGCATTAAATCAAGCGCAAGGCCCTTCTGAGTGCAGGCGCAGGGTGACTGCATGGGGCACTTGCTAGTAAAGCTGGCCTTCCCTCTGCCATAGCAGACGCCTCCTAACTAGTGGCTCCCTGCTTCCCCCTATAGACCATTCTTCACATAGCAGTCAGAGTCCTCAGAGTAGATCAGATCGTACTATTTGCCTGCTTAGAATATACAGGAATCCTCCATGCTCTGGCCTTCCAGACTGTACGTGATGTGATCCTGAAGCTTCTTCAACCTCTTCTTCTACCACACTCCTCTCTCATTCCCTAGGCAGCAGCCAGAATGGCCACTTTCTCGTCCCTCGGAACAAGAACAGTCCCATTTGAGGGCTCTTTCAGCCTAAGCACAAGTGTTTCACCAGATCTTAAAGGGTCAGCCTGCTTTCCATCATGCAGTTCTCAGGTCATATGTTACCTCCTGAGATAGGCCTTTCCTGACCACTCCTATGAAATAGTATAGCCTCCTCCCCGATACTTGCTACACCATTACCCAGTTTTATTGTATTCTTAGCACTTAGTACTGTGTGGCACTACCTTTATTAATTATTAGTTATGACTTATTGACGGTATCCCTGTCACCTAGCATAGTGCCTGCCACAGGATAATGTTCAATAATTATTTGTTACATGAATGAATGTTTTTCATAATATTTTTACCCTCTTATATTTTAGAAATTTATTTTAAGATCGACAGGGTTTTTTCCTTTGTTCAGTCCTAATACTTTTTTATTTGTTGAATTCTCATAAAATTGAATTCATTTATATTTAATTTACAGATATTCCAAAGTTAATTTTAAAATCTCAAAGAAATCATTTTTTCTTTAAAATGGCGTGTCTTTGGTATGACACATACTATATACTGTAGCTTGGACAGGGAATTAAAGATGCTATTACGTGTTGAAATTGAAGTTAATAATATAGAATGAGTAGAGTTTTCCCCCTCAGAATCAGTATTTTACACCATAATACCAAAGGTTTCACAGCTCAAGCTTCACAAGTTTATGTAAAATCATTTATTCAGTAAACATTGAGCATCTATTATGTACCAGACACTTTACTTGTCCTTGAGTTGCTCACTTTAGAAAGCTTGTGCTTTTATATGCAACATTCTGTGTAGTTTCAAAAGAAAAATACTAAATCTACTTTATGAACTACACTCTATCTTCTAGCTTTTAAAAAGCCTTACTGCATAGTCCAGAACGATGCTGCTGTATAGAAGAAACACACACACACATACACTTTATGAAGCTAACATGAATGTGAAATATTTAAAGTTAATTTACAAATCTGTTGTTTACCAGTACTGTCTGGTACACACACCAGTTTTGGAGGGGGCGGGTGTGGTGGCGGCCAAGTGCTATTGTTCACAGAATTTTCAATGCTTTTTACATAATTACATTGAATGCCATATGGCATTTTATTGCAGCTCACTAGGAGTTTATACTTCTATTTGTGTTATCTTTAGTGCATTTCAGTAGCACTATTTTTTGTAATATAAATGTAAAATATTTCTTTTTCATAAAATATCATGGTTCAAGATGAAAATAATTCATAGAATACAGAACCCTGACTTTTCCAGAGATAACCCCCATGTGGATTCTAAGTGGTGACTAAATGACAGGATATATGCTGTACAGTCCTTCAAATATGGAAAATAGGAATAACTGTTGCTGACCATGTCAACCAAGAGATAACAAATTATTTTTTTCAAGGACTGTTTTTTTTAAGATATCTCATTATATATTTTTATTATTTTTTTATTTTAAATTTATTTATTTTATTTATTTACTTTGGCTGTGTTGGGCCTTCATTGCTGCGCGCAGGCTTTCTCTAGTTGCAGTGAGCTGGGGGCTACTCTTTGTTGCGGCGCGTGGGCTTCTCATTGCAGTGGCTTCTCTTGTTGTGGAGCATGGGCTCTAGGCACACAAGCTTCAGTAGTTGTGGCGCATGGGCTCAGTAGTTGTGGCTTGCAGGCTCTAGAGCACAGGTTCAGGAGTTGTGGCGCATGGGCTTAGTTGCTCCGCGGCATGTGGGATCTTCCCGGACCAGGGCTCGAACCCGTGTCCCCTGCATTGGCAGGCAGATTCTCAACCACTGCGCCACCAGGGAAGTCCCCTCAAGGACTATTTTTTAAATTTATTTTTGGCTGCACTGGGTCTCAGTTGCTGCGCACGGGCTTTCTCTAGTTGCGGCGAACTGGGCTACTCTTCGTTGTGGTGCGCGGGCTTCAGTAGTTGTGGCCTGCGGGCTCAGTAGTTACGGCATGCGGGCTCAGTAGTTGTGGCACACGGGCTTAGTTGCTCTGTGGCATATGGAATTTTCCTGGACCAGAGCTCAAACCCGTGTCCCCTGCCTTGACAGGTGGATTCTTAACCGCTGTGCCACCAGGGAAGCCCTTCAAGGACATTTTGTTTTGAAAATTTCCTCTGTTGGTCTGGTACATTAGTATCTTTTTTATTCCTGAAACTCTAGAGAGATGAGTTGTTTCTAATAGTTTTCCAAATAGCTGTTACTAAACTGTTTTTGAAAGTTTGTAACTTTAACATTTTTTAAATTAGCTTCATGAATGAAAATCTTCCTAAAATATATTACACATTATACTTGTAGCCATACCTCACAAAGTTTATTGGGAACATAATTTAGCCTTCTCTTTAACTTGTTTTTTCTCACGAATGCCTATTTTTGAATTATGTGGTAGCTGCCTCCAGATACATCAAGAAGAGTGGGTTGGGCTTCCCTGGTGGCGCAGTGGTTGAGAGTCTGCCTGCCGATGCAGGGGACACGGGTTCGTGCCCCGGTCCGGGAAGATCCCACATGCCACGGAGCGGCTGGGCCCGTGAGCCATGGCCGCTGAGCCTGCGCGTCCGGAGCCTGTGCTTTGCAACGGGAGAGGCCACGACAGTGAGAGGCCCAAGTACCACAAAAAAAAAAAAAAAAAAAAAAAAGAAGAGTGGGTTATTTACCCTTTCATAAGATGGCCACGGAGTATGTACTTTGTGAGTTCTTTTGATTATTTTATGTAGTTCTTCACTCCCCTCTTAGCAACTATCTTTTTGTAATGTTGATTGTGTTACTGTCAGTTGCAGGCCCTCTCTTTGTTCTGATTTAGTGTTTTTAATTTCCTGTGAGCTAGGGAACCAGTTTTAAAATTCTGTTAGAATGAATAATATGTGTAAAAGAGGACTGAATAGACTCTGAGTGAAGGTCTAATGGCCTCGCCTATGAGTCAAGTGCCCAGAGCTGTCATACTTGGCCTTGTGACTTATGTTTTGGTTGCTGAGATGCTCTTTTTGGCTTCTTTTCTGGTACTAGTTAGGACAGATGTCACTGTGTTTTAACAAATCACAAAATAGAAAATATGTAGAATTTGGAACCCTTCCTTTGGATCACTTGGTCCTTGGTACACTGTACCATCTATCTGAAATTCAGATATATAATAAAGTATTGCTAATTAAATTCCCTGACATCTTTCCAAGTGCTTTGCCATGAAACTGAGTCATACAACTTAATGATCTCTAAAAGCTGTTGATTTCCAAATTCAAATTTCTATCATGGATGAAGTATGCAGTTTCAAAATCCATTAAGTGTTGACAGCATATCAGGATACTCTGCAGTTAGGCCCAGTGTACATTCAATAAACTGCCAACATATATAATGGGATACGTACTTTGTCAGGCATTATCCTAGGTAGTATGCCTAAAATGAATAAGGAAACCAGGGTTTCTGTTTTTATAGGGCTTATGTAGTACCCAGTTGCTCTCAGACTTTTACCTGTGTATACAGATCACCTGGGGACTTTATTTAAAATGCTGATTCCAGGACCCGGCCTCCAGAGTTTTTGTCTCAGTAGGTCTTGAGTTGGGACTACAAATATGCACTGTTAACAGGCAGCCTGATGATTCTGATGTAAGTTGTCCTGAGAGCACATTTTGACAAATATGTGTCTGGCTGATAAGGAATTATTTACAAGGAGGTACAGTCTTCAAATGGTATGTAGACAAGAACAATGTATTTCTGTGTTTAACCTGATCAGTATTTCATCTATAATCTAAACTATCTCAAGAGTCTATTTTTTAAATCACTGGCTTATGTTTCTACTTTTTACCTTTATGTTGAGATAAAATTACTGGAAACTATGATTAAATCTAAATATGGTGTTTCTTCTCTCTTGAATACCCCACCAACAATTAATCTTTTCCATGAGAATAACAGTGGCCTATGACAAACTGTCTCCCAAAGATAACAGTTATTAGAGCGCTAGAGTACAGGCAGAACATTTCCACCCAACAGCTTCTTTAGAAATAAAGTGTTAGTGAATGCATCTTGAAGTATATGTGAGAAACTGTGTCAGTGGTTGCCTCCAAGGAGAGGATCTAGATGTCTAGGGGAGACTTCTTTTTTTTTTTTTTAATTGAAGTATAGTTGATTTACAGTATCATTTTAGTTTCAGGTGTACAGCACAGTGATTCATATATATATATATATATATATATATATTCCTTTTCAGATTCTTTTCCCTTATAGGTTATTACAAAACATTGAGTATAGTTCTCTGTGCTATACAGTAGGTCCTTGTTACCTATTTTATATACAGTAGTGTTATATGTTAATCCCATCCTCCTAATTTATCCCTCCCCCCAACCCCCCTTTCCCCTTTGGTAACCAGAAGTTTGTTTTCTATGTCTGTGAGTCTCTTTCTGTTTTGTAAATAAGTTCATCTGTGTCACATTTTTAGATTCCATATATAGGCAGTATCATTTGGTATTTGTCTTTCTCTATCTGACTTACTTCACTAAGTATGATAATCTCTAGGTCCATCCATGTTGCTGCAAATGGCTTTTTTTTATGGCCGAGTAATATTCCATTGCGTATATATACCACATCTACCTGATCCGTTCATCTGTTGATGGACACTTAGGTTGCTTCCATGTCTTGGCTATTGTAAATAGTGCTGCAGTGAACATAGGGGGTGCATGTATCTTTTGAATTAGAGTGTTCTCTGAATATATGCCCAGGAGTGGGACTGTAGAATGATAATGGTAACTCTATTTTTAGTTTTTTAAGGAACCTCCTTACTGTTTTCCATAGTGGCTGCACCAATTTACATTCCCACCAACAGTGTAGGAGGGTTCCCTTTTCTCCACACCCTCTCCAGCGTTTATTATTTGTAGACTATTTAATGATGACCACTCTGGCTAGTGGGAAGTGTTACCTCATTGTAGTTTTGATTTGCATTTCTCTAATAATTAGCGATGTTGAGCCTCTTTTCATGTGCCTGTTGGCCATCTGTATTTCTTCATTGGAGAAATACGTGTTTAGATGTTCTGCCCGTTTTTTGATTGGGTTGTTTATTTTTTTGATATTAAACTGTATGAGCTGTTTGTATATTTTAGAAATTAATCCCTTATTCATCACATTGTTTGCAAACATATTCCCCAGTCTGTAGGTTGTCTTTTTGTTTTGTTTACGGTTTCCTTTGCTGTGCAAAAGCTTTTAAATTTAATTAGGTCCCTGAAAATGTTTTTCTTAATTCTTTTTACCTGTTCAGTCTTCCATGTCAATTTTAGAACAATTTTTTTTTCCAAATTCAAAAAATTCCGGTAAATATTTATTTTAAACCTATAAAATTGTTTGGGAAGAATCAGCTTCTTAGGATATTTAATCTTCCCATTCAGAAATACAGTTGTTTTCTCCATTTATTCAAGCCTTCTTTATATTTTTAGTAACAATGTGTAGTTTTGTTCGTATAGAGCTGAACATTTTTGGTAAGGGTTGCCCTGTGTATTTATATTTTTGTTGCTATTGTAACTGCTTTCCCTTAAAAAATATTATATAGCTAGAATATAAGAAAGCTACTTTTGTATATTTGCACTATTTCTAGTCTATCATTGTTCAGTTATTTCTTTTTTTATATAAATTTATTTTATTTATTTTTGGCTGCTTTGGGTGTTGATTGCTGCGTGCGGGCTTTCTCTAGTTGCGGTGAATAGGGGCTACTCTTTGCTGCAGTGCACTGGCTTCTCATTGTGATGGCTTCTCTTGTGAAGCACGGGCTCTAGGTGCGTAGGCTCTAGAGTGCAGGCTCAGTAGTTGTGGCACATGGGCTCAGTAGTTGTGGCTTGTGGGCTCTAGAGTGCAGGCTCAGTAGCTGTGGCACAGGGGCTTAGTTGCTCTGCGGCATATGGGATCTTCCCGGACCAGGGCTCGCACCCATGTCCCCTGCATTGGCAGGCGGATTCTTAACCACTGCACCACCAGGGAAGCTCTGTTTCTCTTTTTTAAAAGCATATAGTTATATTGCCTGCAAATATATACTGATACTTCATTAGCATATGAAACTTAGAAGAGTTTTATATAAATATATATATCCATAGTTATCATTCTATTAAAAGTACAAAATAAAACTTCTGTGTCCTTAAGTTCCTGAGATTATTGATCAGAAATAGACAGTAACTTAAAAAAAAAATTCAGTTTGAGTTTATTGATTCCTCCACGGGGAATACAAAATTCAGCATGGAGGAGCCTAGGTTGTAAGGCTGGGTGGTTTTTCTGAAACAAGTATCGTATGGTTTCACAGGTATGTACGTATGTGACAACTTATCAAATTGTGCACTTTAAGTATGTGCAGTCTATTGTATATCAGTTACACCTCAATAAAACTGTTTTAAAAAACAGTATCACAGAATCTTTGCTTGAGTCAGTTTTCTTCTCTGAAGTCTTCTTCAGAAGACTTCTTCTTCAGAAGTCTTCTCTGAGTCTTGCCTTCATTTGCTTTCACTGAAGATTTCTATTACAGTTTTTGCTAATGAACTTGAAAAGGAGTGCAGATCAGTAGTTACCATGGTCCCTGACAGGTAATAGACACTCTGAATGTATTAGGCGGAATGTAATTGAGTAACACTGGATTGCTTTTCCTTCTTTAGTACAATGCTGTCAGCACTTGCCTCGCAGGTGCCTGTGGGAATACTGTTACCCTCCAGTATGTGAGCTGTGAGTAAAGAACATGGGAGACGGAGCAGCCGCCTCCGGAGTAAGGGCTGGCTTTGCTGGAGAGGCGATGACCCAGGAAGGAGTTTGCCAGGCAGAAAAGGAGGAGTAAGAATAGAAAAGAAGGTGGCAAATGCCAGCGGATCCTCAAAAGTTCTAGAGGATGTTTTGTTTGGCTAGCAGTCTGTCTTGCCTACTCCTCCAACAGCTGGTAGCTTTTTCATATTTGTTTCTCCTCCAGTACCTGACACTGGGCCTAGGTTATGTTAGGTCTGCAGAACCCTCTTGAATTCAGTATCATATGTACACTTACTGTACTCACATACCGCTCTGCCCTTCCACTCACTGGTACTGTGTAGCTTCTCTTCATCTCTTGTTTATTGTTCTCCCTGACACCAGTCTCTCCTTACCCTGCTTCATTCTCCATATTGCTGCCAGAATTCATCTTCATTTTACAGTGAATCCTTTGCTGTAGTTCCCGTGTTTTAACAACTGATTCCTGATAGCTCAGTTTGGCATAAAAAGGTGATTCCAATCTAATTTGTGTGTCTTGAGCGATGCTGATGAAAAAGCCATTCAAGTAGAAAGCAAGGGCAGAGTCTGCTGTGGTGTAGTGTGCACGTCACTGGGCTAAATAGGACAGGATTAGAAAGTCCTGATCGAAATCTGGGAGGATGAATTGAGGTGTGTAGTAACTGTGGCTTTTACACTTTGACGTTTACACCAATCAAAACAAGGATAAAAACAAGCATAGCATTGCCTAGTATTTATTAGAAGTCAGCCATAAAAAAAAATGAAAATTCGCCATTTGCAGCAACTTGGAAGGACTTGGAGGGCATTATGCTAAGTGAAATAAGTCAGATAGAGAAAGACTGTATGATATCACTTACATGTGGAAGCTAAAAATTACAACAAACTAGTGAATATAACAAAAAAGAAGCATATTTACAGATTTAGAGAACAAACTAGTGGTTACTTGTGGGGAAAGGGAAAGGGAGAGGGTCAATATAGGGGTAGGAGAGTAAGAGATACAAACTATTAGGCATAAAATAAGCTGCAAGGATATGTTGTATGACAAGGGGAATATACCCAGTATTTTATAATAACTATAAATGGAGTGTAGCCTTTAAAAATTGTGAATCACTATATCGTATACCTGTAGCTTACATAATATTGTACATCAGCTATACTTCAATAAAAAAGTTTTAATTTAAAATAAAGGTCAGATATAACTAACATTTATGTACAAACATAATATATTAATATAACATATTGTTTATATCAGTAGAATTTAGAAGATACTAAAATATAAACATGTCTTTAGTTAGTACCTATATAGTGGCAGTTAAAAGTTCTTAGAGGCCTTGTAAATTCATGAGGAAAAGACAAAAACATTTGGGTTTTTTTCGTTTCCAGCCTTTGTTTTTATAAGATTAAGTAAGAGTATGTGGAATGCTGGATAATTTAAATTATTTGAGATAAATCTAATTCTAGCATTAATCTTTTATAACTGTGTTACCGAAGTTCATATCCAGCTTTTATTTTCATTCTTGAATGTAAAGTTTAAACTCTTCAAAGTTGGAAGGGTTTGAATTAATTTTCTTGATAGGGAGAAAGTGAGACCATATGGCCTGGAACCCCGTTCACAATGGGAAGTCTGAAGCAGTGAGTCAACAGGGAGTCCTTCTTCCTCCCTTTGCTGTCCTAAATGATAGTCTAAGTGTCTCTCACTCTTTAATATCAGTACCACAGCAGCTGATCCTAAACAGAGCACTCTCTCTTGAACCAAACCACTCCTCTGATTTCCCCCCCCCAGCTTCATTTGGTGCTAATTAATCTCACTTTTTAATTTTTCAAAGGTTGCTAAAACAGCATATTAAAATTTACCTCATTTTTTCAGAAATTCTCTCTGAATTCCAGCCCACATTGATGGCCACAGCCTGCCAGATATTTCCCATCTATTATTCCAGCATTTATAGTTTCATGGAGTCACTAATGAAGTAGCCATTTGCTGTATTTGCTTAGTCACCATAGCAACAGTGTCTTGGTTCATGTATGCCTGGGTAGCTTCTTACAGTTTGACATGATATGCGGCTAATATTTCTGATTTCTGCTCAGAGGCAACTGGAAATTTGCAGAATGGTATTTTTAAATTTGCTGAATAGAAGTTGTTTTGATTCCACTGTTGTATTCTCTTGGCACCCATCACGTAGTCATAGGATCATAGACATTTTAATTTGGAAAAATGATTCATACTTGCAGTATATATCACAGGGACTGGCTAGAGAAACATTGCATTTATCCTCATAAGCAGCTTATTAAATCCCTAACCTAAATATTTTTAGGAGTAAAAGAAAGTGATCAGAGGTTAGCAGTTGGGGCTGCTTGATAATCTTGGATGCTTGGCTTTAAACCATTTTAAATAATTCTGGTTATAAGAATTCAAGCTACAGTATAATAAATGGGAAAATCGGAAAGTACTTCTCATCACAGTAATTTTTCCAGTCTTTTATTGTCTGATTTCTGTTAGGTCAGCTTCTTTGAACTGCATTACCTCATTTGAATATTTCCCTTCCTACACACCCACTCTAAGTTCCTTCAGTCACCACTGAAACTAAGTTACATAAATCTATTTTCATTTTTAAAATGTGTTTTCTTCAGATTTCACATAGCGTAAACATGTACCTTGCAGAAAATACACACTCTCTAATATACATTATTTGGAGAAGACGGTGTAGCCTGTTTGTTGTGATAGAATTCACAGTTTCAAGAATCTGATCTCATCTTAAATGATAAAAAATTATTGCTGTACCATCTGTTTTAAAATATGTAAAAGCTCACTTTAAACCACCAAGTTCATTTCACACCTAAATTGCTTTTATCAAACACACTCTATACTTTAACCCCTACCTTGCGAATGAGTGAGTGAAACCCACAGATGCCCACTTCCCTTTAGCCATCTGTAATTTCATTTGGATCTGTATAAAAATGCAGCAAGCTCAAATCCTTACTAATTTCTTTCTGGGCTCTGAATATTGAACCTGAAGAAACATGGGCATATTTTAGAATGTGTTTATTCAAATATAAATATGTACATATACATACATGCATATTTTTTTCACCTTTTCCTGCCTAACTCAGTTACTGAATGGATTCACGAGGAGACCAAGGTTGTATGGTCAGTTGCTATTTGAGCATGTTACCTTGGATTGTTCCACGGACACAGATTTTGCCCTCGCCTTTAGCTAGTGACACTAGAAGGAACTGGGTGAAAGAGCTTGGTATGAAACCATTACCACAACTGGAAAAACTAATGTAGGAGTTTATGCTTTCTTACTGCTATTCAGCCTCATTCAGGATGTCTACCAAAGCAACATTTACAAAGATTAATGACCCAGATCATCATATCAACACATTAGCAAAATAAAGTGGATTTTGTCCATATAAGTAGCCTGTGTAATAACTTGTAATACATCCGTGCATGTTGATGATGCAGGAAATGTTTTTATACGTTTGTTTGGGGCCCCTAATAGTAGTCATTCTGTGACTAACCAGAGCCACATGAAGAATAGCCTGATATCCCTAATAAACTTTATAGGAGTTATAGGCTATAAAATAAGTGACTAAAAGGTAAAGGTACTTTTAAATAGAGCTGGTAATACAAGTAAAATGACACATAGAGTCTAAATCCATAAAGCATCAATACTGTTTTTGCCCACATCTTGTTTAGAAATCATTTTCCTATGTGCTAAATTTATTGTCTTTGTTCTAAGACCAGCTATAAAAATCCTAGATTTGAATTGAACCAGGTAGTGTTTTATATATTTAGAAAAAGCAGACTGAAGCATTTCTATAATGCCTTCTTCCCTCTACTAATAGCAAGAAAAATTATTTTGTTAAACTCATAAAATGATATATTCTTTTTTTTTAATAAGTATTTATTTATTTAGTTTTGGCTGCGTTGGGTCTTCATTGTTGCGTGCAGGATTTCTCTAGTTGCAGCGAGCGGGGTCTACTCTTTTTTTTTTTTTTTTTAAAGAATGGGGATACTGCTTCACATTTAGTCTTGACCAGTTCCTGCACTTCTGTTTTTCTGATAGGTTTTTTTTTTTTAAGATGTTGGGGGTAAGAGTTTATTAATTAATTAATTTATTTTTGGCTGTGTTGGGTCTTCGTTTCTGTGCAAGGGCTTTCTCTAGTTGTGGCAAGTGGGGGCCACTCTTCATCGCGGTGCGCGGGCCTCTCACTGTCGCAGCCTCTCTTGTTGCGGAGCACAAGCTCCAGACGCACAGACTCAGTAGTTGTGGCTCACGGGCCCAGTTGCTCCACGGCATGTGGGATCCTCCCAGACCAGGGCTCAAACCCGTGTCCCCTGCATCGGCAGGCAGATTCTCAACCACTGCGCCACCAGGGAAGCCTTGGGGGGTGGGGGGCTACTCTTTGTTGCGGTGCGCGGGCTTCTCATTGCGGTGGCTTCTCTTGTTGCGGAGCACAGGCTCTAGGTGCACGGGCTTCAATAGTTGTGGCACATGGGCTCAGTAGTGGCTCGCGGGCTCTAGAGCACAGGCTCAGTAGTTGTGGCGCACAGGCTTAGTTTCTCCGCGGCATGTGGGATCTTCCCAGACTAGGGCTCGAACCCGTGTTCCCTGCATTGGCAGGCGGATTCCTAACCACTGCGCCACCAGGAAAGTCCCTCAGTTCTTAATAAATCTATCCATAGGCTCTATATAAGAGAAAATTTGCATGTTGGCTAGGTCATGTCAGTGTTCACAGTTCCCCACCAAATGATACCAAACCAGAAGCCTATTTATCAGTCAGTGGATAGGTTTTAGGAGCTTATAAAAGTGGGGATTGAATGTCTCTTGAGAGGGCTGGCAACAAGAACTGACAAAATTGTGAAAATAGAAAACCTTAGTGTAATAACTGCTCTCAGCACTTTATCAATGTGGTGAACATTTGAGCATTAGTGTTTCTGCTATGAAACTGAGTTAATTTTATTATATTAATGGTAATTTCTAGCAGTTTCTCTTTTAATTTTTAAAGAATTTTATCCACAAAGGTAGAACCTATGTGAGACTTAAGCTCTCAAAACCAAATTCAACTTTAAATTAATGAATAAATTTCAATCCTTGATGAAAAGAAAAGGCTTTTGCATTCTGTTTATTAAACACTTGATTATTAAAGTGTTTTTAGCAAGATGTGTATGATGTGATTCGAGACTATTCAAGGGCTTGGCAACCCCCAGTACACCACGCTGAGCTGCCACACTGACTGTTTGGCCCACAATTCTCTCATCCCGTCGTCCTCTGAGTCACACATCCCTGTGGGATTCTGTGGGCTCTTGTTGTTCATGGGGACTCCACAAGGAAACAGAAGACAGGAGTCAGTTCCTGAGCTGGGCAGGAGAGTTCAGGCAGCAGCAGCCCCTAGAATTAGTACTTAGGCAACACCCACCTCCTGCTGATGAAAGTAATCTGGGAGAAGAGATGGGTGGTGAAATCTGAGTGGCATGAGTGAAACGGTGATGTCAAGAAGATCTCTGAACACCGTCTAAATGGATCTGCCTCACACAGAAGTGTACGCGGGTCAGTGTGGATAAATGTTGGATATGAAATTCTAAACTACTCCTTAGCGATTATGGGCAGAAATGGGCCCAAGTACTATTGTTTAATGTTTCCTGCAGGCATTAGCCTCTTTGGCCGATGAGGTAAAATAATGTGTATGAAATAATCTAGAGCTATTTAGAAAAACTAGAGAAAATCAAGAGGTCCTAGAGAAACCTAGAGAAAATCAAGGACTAAAAAGGTCCAGGAGGTGGAAAAGTAGGGCCACTCACCTCAGTGAACTAGATATCCACAATAAAGGGAAGGAGAGGAATAAAACAGCTACTTCGTTCAGTTGCACCCACTATGCAGTTTGTCTGGAGGTGACCCTGTCACCTGGGAAGAAAAATATTTACATAACCTCCTTGAATCATGCTTTAATATGACGAGGAAGATGGGGAAAGATATTTTTGAAACTAATATTTAGTTTTAAAATGGTTGTGAGGTATCTGCATAACTTAGGAAGATGTTCTGCTCAAATGCATTTTTCTACTTTTGTTAAACTCAAACTCATGTTCTGGTCACTAATGGTTGAAGGTCATATATGAGAGATTGATTTGAGTGCCCTAAGGATTAACTCCAAACATATTTTGACTACATCTGAAATCCAGTAAATTTTTAAAATCTGATATATGAACAGTTACCCAAAACTGTAAGCTGCCCTATTGCTGTGGTTAAATTATAATTAGTTCTAATTAGCACTTCCATGAGCATTACACATTTTACCTGCAGCTGAATGGCATTTGGAAAGAAATTTTCTTATCCTTGAAAATGTCAAAGGAGATCAAAGAAAGTACTTTTTATCTGATGTAACCAAATATCCCCCATCAGGGTAAAAGATGAACACAGATTCCATAAATCTAATCAGTGAAGCAGATAATTATTAGAAGTTATGTTTATTCAAATAACTTCCATACATTTCTGTTTAGTGTGGCTACTGAAGTGATTACAGTAAGTAAAATAACAATAAAATGTACTGAACGCGTCCCATGGGACAGGCCATTTGTAAAGATTATCTCACTTATTTCTGTTGTTGTAATTCTCATTTTTCCCCGTGAGAGCACCAAGGTGTTGAAGAGATTGACTAACTTGACCAAGGTAACACCTAATAGTAGATCTGGACCTTAAAACTGGAGTCTGGGTTCAGACCCTACCATACCATGATACGGTACATTCTTTCTAAACTAAGCATTGTTCAGAGTTGTTCTGTGTGCCATAGGTTTGCTTAATCTCTGATTTTTTTTTTTAATGGGAAGTTATCAGCATGAATCTGAATACAAAAGGTATTTCTTTGTTGCCTTTTTGAAAACAGTCATCCCTGGGTATCCACGGGACATTGGTTCCAGGACCCGCTGCAGACACGAAAATTCACAGATGTGCAAGTTCCTTATGTAAAATGGTATAATACAGCTGGACCTTGTTATCCATGTGTTTTGCATCCTCAGATATGGAGGACCCGACTGTATTGAGTTATAAATATGGTTCCTGGTCCTTTGGATAGATAAGCTTTTACCCGCCACCCCTGGGAATCATACCAAATTATTTAGGCTTTTTACTTTTCTTGGAGTATGGAGAAGGGAAATAAAATGAAAAGTTCTTAAAAATGAAACAAGTATTTTTGTCATTCATCATCCTTTGGAGTTTAGGGTAATTTCATTTCTAGCATAAAAAGAGTAGCTACTTGGACATGTATTGAGAAACAATTAATGTTCCCTGATTAGCTAAACTTTTGTCCTCATGTGTTTCTGCTTTGTGCCTGTACCAAAATATTGACTAGGGTATTTGATTAACAGGAAAAGCATAAGCAGTAAAGGGTTTCTTACATCAAATGCTATTGCTTCCTTCTGCCCCCGCTTCAACTGCCCCCCTTCTTTTTCCCCTTCCCTATCACACACACTCTTACACTGAAATCACAACTTTCTAAGGTAAAAAACAATTTGCTTTCATGAGATGATATAAGAAGTCATGCCTTTCTTGGACTAAAGAAAAAACACATTGCAAAGAAAAAGTTTCAGGCGACCAAAGTTTATAATTACTTGAACAAAAACTCCGGGCAGTGCAAACCTTAGATACCTTGTTGCTTCCCAGACTCCTAAGAACCAGTTGCATGTGCTGTCTTCCTGACCCACTTCCTCCCATTTGGACATCTGTAGTACTTGCATGCAACCAGAGCACTGGTGACTGGGAAGTAATGCTACTGCTTAGGCTAAAGGGATCCACTGAAGGTGCCTTCAAGTTCAAGATATTAAGTAGATTACATAAGGAAGGACTATGAGAGAAAAAGAAACTACATAAGATAGTAAAAATGTTCTGGCCATCAGATAAGATATTTATATTTTGGACTGTGGAGTGGAGATTGTGTTGTTTAGCTCACAGATTAGGTAAACAGATACTCTCCGGAATGTTGGTGATATATGCTCTTCCTGGAGAAGTGAAAATTGGATTGACAGTCTTACAGTGTTTTGGTGAAAAAGAAAAAATTAGGCAAAAATTAAACCAAGACACATAAAATGTCTTCATTACACTGTCATTTATTTTACCTTACCGAACACATACCAAAAACTTGCGGATGGCTGTTGTTTCTAACGAATCTAGGAGAAAACAAGGTGCGTTGTGCATTATGGTTTCCCTCGCCAGATGTAGGTCCCTTCCGAACAACTTGCTAGCTAATGTAATGGACGCGTTTTGGACATAATGTATTTTCTTAAATAGCTATAAATATTTTAAATTGGGATAGTATATGTTTACCAACTTGAAAAGACATCTGGATTGCCTCATTATGTTTAAGATGCAGTGATACAAGAGCACTGGACGAGGAATCTTGAATTTTTTTCCCTTTCAGACAAGCTGTATGATCATGGGCAAGTCACCCTCACGCTGGGACTTAATTAGTGATTTGAATTATATTACTCTCATGTAAAAGAATTCAACTCAGCGTTAAGCCTTTCATTAAGAGGGAACTGTTAGGACTCACCGACCTAGAGAACAGACTTCTGGTTGCCTGTGAGGGGTGGTGGGCAGGGAGAGGATTGGGGGTTTGGGGTTAGCAGATGCCAACTAGTATATATAGGATGGATAAGCAGCAAGGTCCTGCTGGGTAGCACAGGGAACTGTATTCAGTATCCTGTGATAAAGCATAATGGAAAAGAATCTGAAAAAGAATATATATGTATACATATCTGTAACTGAGTCACTTTGCTGTACAACAGAAATTAACACAACATTGTAAATCAACTATACTTCAATAAAATTTTAAAAAAACAATCATAGGGAGGAGAAAAAGAGGGAGCTGTTAGGTTGAATCATATGAAATTGCTAGTTTTATAAAAAGCCAAAAATGATCAAAATTCTGTATTATATAGGAGATATTTTTTGACTGTTTGAGCACGAGCTAAAATGCCCTCTCCTAAGAGGAATCTGGGAGAGTCCATCAGCCAGCTCATGGATCTCAGGATGGCAGCGTGGGATTGGAGGTGCAGGGAATTGCAAGGTCCTTCAACAAAATTGTGTAGTTTTGATGCCAGTGTTTATGACGCACTTGTGTCATGGTTTTCTTAGATCTAGTTATAATCCTTAGATCTTTGCTGCTGCTTTGCTTAAAACAAAAAACAGGGGCTTCCCCGGTGGCGCAGTGGTTGGGAGTCCACCTGCCGATGCAGGGGACACGGGTTCGTGCTCCGGTCCGGGAGGATCCCACATGCCACAGAGCAGCTGGGCCCGTGAGCCATGGCCGCTGGGCCTGTGCGTCCAGAGCCTGTGCTCCACAACGGGAGAGGCCACAGCAGTGGGAGGCCCGTGTATCACAAAAAAAAAAAACAAAAACAAAAAAAACAACCCCTGGGATATAGATATATGGATCAGAGGACTGCTAACTGGAGGCCTGGTATAGCTAGTGTATGTGTTTTTTGGTTTTGAGGGGGGTTTTGTTTTGTTTTGGGGGAGGAGGATTGCCCTTTTAAAAAAATTGAATTAGTTGGCAGAGTCTAATGAATGATTTCACATAAAAATCTGACTCTGGATTTTCTTGAGTAATTAGGCAATCTGGTAATAGCAGTCTTACGCTCCTGCAGAGTAACCTGGTGCTGAGGACTAGTTGCCCACTTGGGGTGGAGCTTGTGCTCTGTTTCCAGTCACCACAGCCCTCACCTCTCCCTGTTACTTTTTCTTCTTTACTTGACAGGCCCCTGTAGACATTTGCATTGGCGATTCTCTTGCGCTCTCCAGTAGAACTTTCTGCAATGATAGAAGTGTTCTATATCTGTACTGTCCAGTATGGTAGCCACATGTGGCTGTTGAACACTTAATGTGGCTGGTGTGCCTAAGGAACTGAGGTTTTAATTTAAATTAATTTGAAGAGTTGCATGTTGCTAGTGGCTACTGTATTGGACAGTGCAAGCAGATAATGGAGTTTTTCCCTTTATTGGGTGTTTCCTACAGAGTGAACATTAAACCTTAATGTATTTTACAGTCTCTTAGATGCCGGATCTAAATGTTAGCATGTATCGCTGTAAGTCTTATGATTTTACATCCAAATTACCATCTCTGATTAAATGCAGCCTAAAATCTTTCTTCTTCTCATCCTTTTTTTCCTCACTTACCATGTTTATATTGCATGCCCATTCTAGGCTTTAGGGATGTGAGCAAGGTCCCTGTTTTCATGAAGCTTACAAATAATTCACAGATATTTCTAAGAGATACTTAATTTTAATATTTACTGTCTGTAATACTTCTAGTAGTCCTGCCAGATAAGGGTATATTTGATGACTCGTCAACTGCAAGTGCTAAAATTTTTTCAAATCCACATTCTAATAGACTAAAATGTTTTACTATTACTATTCCTCTGAGAAGCTCTCTGTCCTATTGAAGCTTCCTATAAATGTACTGTCTTAAAACTAGGCATCATCAGAACCTTTTTGTATTAGTGAATCAGCTCAGCATACATCTGGTTATTCCCTCACCTGGCCTTTCTCCCAGCCTTCTGTCCACCTGCTCCCAAGCTGGGCCTTCTTCTGAAACTTGTTTTTGTTATCTGACTTAGGGCCCAGTGGGTGTTTTCACAGGCAGTCCCAGCGCTCCGGGGCTGTTCCTGCTTCTCCTTGCTCAGAGACTTTTCTCTCTCACCCGGCAAATGTCAGCTTCCTTCTCCCCCTTGGGAGGCACTGTTTACCTCCTTCACTGCTTTACTCTCTCCCTTTCAAAACTGAAATCAGCATCTTAAGAAAATTTACCTTCTTTTGTGAAACCTGTCATTTTAAGAATAGCATAAATTGCAATCAAACACAGCTAGAGCACAAAGGATAGATGAATGCTAAAATAGTGATGTTTACATTATAAAATGACTCCTACATTGGCAGCTGCTGATGGAAACATTTGTCATTCAGTGTTTTTGTAGTTGTTTAACTCTATAGTTAATAACCAGATTAGCAAGGCAGTATTACTTAGGGTGTCTTGCTTAGGCAGGAGAATAGTCTATATGTATAAAATCAGGCATTATTGGGAAATTTGTTAATATGGGATTCAGCCTTCGTGATCTAAAAAAGGTGTCCAGTAAAGGTCATTTGTTCATATGCTTAGCCAATATTTTTGAGTTACTTTTACATAAGCAGCATTATATGTAGCAGGGAGGTTAAAAAA